>NC_088796.1:45964219-46267249 GCF_011386835.1 Chrysemys picta bellii | reverse complement strand
ATATCAGACCTTAAACGTGTCAGTATTTCACAGTGAAATATTGCCTGTCATCTACTCAGAACAGTATAATTTTGGCGGGAAAGATGGAAATATTTCTGACCGGTTTGTTTTTAAACAGTGATTGTTTGAAGCTATATAGGGATTAAGAATGTTAGAAGTAACCACAGTGGATCCAGTGCATGGGAAGCCTTCAAAGGTGCATGATAAATGGAGTTTGGCAATACCCAAACCTGCTTTTACCTACACCAGCATGCAGGTCTGGCCTGAGAATCAAAGAGCTGTAATGTGATGCCCCTTGCTTGCTGCTGCACTGATGAAGCAGAGAACAGAATCCAGGCCTCTATAACTTAATTGTCTAAAACACTGTTTATTTTTAAATGTATTTTCTCATATTTTACAGATTTGGTTAACATTTATGAGATGTTTCAACTATCCAGTCAAGGACAATACAATCAAACTTACAGCTGTATGGTTCACACTGTCTTTTGGGTATGATTGACTTGGATTCTTGATGAATTTTCCATGGTTAGCCTGTAAATCTTGAAATACAGATGAATTTTAATGCTGCCAGTCATGCGGAATGCAAATCTGCTTTGTCATTGTTATTTTCTTTTCTTATGGACAATCCTTACTCAATTATCTTTTAAATAAAACAATCATATTTTGGGGTTACTCCATTTTTGGTTTCCTAGCTGGCACCTTAAAGGGTTCTGACTTTCAGGACTCTTCAAGGTGTTGAGTTGTGTGACCAAAAACTGAGGAACTCCAGATCACTTGTCACTTCTGAATATATAGGCCCAGCGCACTATCCTCTTGAATAAAAAGAGATTTCCCATGAGAAAAAAAGGTATTAAGGGTCAGAGTTTGTAAGCACTTGGAAGATGTAAAGCATTATATAAATCCTCAATAATAATATTATTATGGCTTATTGTTCCATGCACATGTTTCATTGGTGAACAGATGCTACAGTAATTCACTTATTTGCTTCCTTATAACCTAATGACTGTCGTTCTACATAGATTTAAATTGAACTGTCAGAAAATGAACTTTTCTTGTATTTTTTAATCATAATTAATGATTGTGGTGCTAAATTTATCCTCATTGAAGTACACTGAGGAACTGAAGGAGAGTAAAACTCATTTTTAGTTCCTCAGCTTTCCTCCACCTTCATAAAGTGCTCTATGCCACCTCTATTTCAGGAACAGCATCTCCTTATCTCTTTTGCAACTTCCCACCATACAAAGTGCCCCAACCCGCACTCCACTCTGACCCACTCCAGCTTCCAGCCAGTTGTCCCCTGATTCCAGATAACATTTTTTGAGACCTTAACACTAGAGTAAGTGATACACCAGCTTACTTTGGTTTGGGAATTTCCATAGCAATCATGTCCCTCTCAGGGCTAAAGATCATTCTCAGACCATTGTAATCATTATGCAGTGTAAATTTGCTGGGGCCCAATCCCTAACTAAAGAGTTTAAACTTCACAGTGACAGTCACTGTAGTGAAGAGAGCTTGGGCAAGATTCTCCAGCCACTTAAACTCTGTGTTGGGACTGCACAGCATGAGCAGCTGGCAGAACATCTGAACCGGGGGCCTCCACTCTCCCTGCATCCCACTGGTGGTGTTTCTGCTGGCCCTGCATAGTCTGGCATAGGGAACGATTACAGTGTGAATCAAATAAGGGATCTGTGACCAGACAGTTCTAGTGTCCCTAACAACCTTGAAAGCACAAAAGGTTAAACCAGCAACTGTAGGAGGTCTATGTTGCACCCCTGAGCTCTGATCCTGATTGGAGGATGGATTTATTCCTCCCAGCTCACACAGATGAAGAGTGTGAGAGACCCCACTATTCTGACTTTATGCAAGCAAAATGCATTTCATCCTAAAGGCATTCTTATGCTTGAAGCTTAAAAATCTAAAATTCAGGTAGAAGTAGAAGTGTTTCTGCAGATCTAGTTATCTGCTTTAAGTAGCTGGATGCTATAGGTTGTCTCTCTAGTCTGTACATACTTCTGATTTTAAGGTGAGCTTTGTGACTGAACGCTTCTGCTTTTCACAGCTACTATGGGTTGTCCGTCTGGTTCCCTGATGTCATTAAACATCTGCAATCGGACGAATATGCATCCAAAGTGAAACATTTTAACGGAGAGAGAATTGTAGATTTCAACTTCAACTTCACATTGGAAAATCAGATTCACATGAATGGATCATACATCAATGACAGGTCTAGAAAGATTTTGGTTAAGAAAATATCATTAATTTCACTAACATTTTAAGTTTCTGTCTAAGGGCTTGTCTATATGGTAAAATGGTAGAGGGACATGATTTGTAAAGCATTCTGATTCTCACTGCCCCCTTTTAGAGTGCTTTCTGAGCTCTCACTGCCCCTTTTTAGAGTACTTTGCTGCACTGTGTAGCTCTTAATACGCTAATGTTTTTCAATGTTGACCGTTAATAGGTTGGTTGGGTTGGGTTTATTTACATTTAATTTTTGGAAGAGTCATTTTGTTCTTATCTCCTTGGTGCTTGATCCTGCACTCTAGTGCAAGTAGATGGGGACTGTACATGCATTATGGGTCGATATAGGTGGATTCCTTTTGCTGGATTGAGGCCTTGGTTATTTTGATAAACCAGACGAGAGGATACACATTATTGGTACTTACTTTCACCAGGGGACTCAGATTTTCAGATTCAATGTGTGTCGCATGTGGGGATGCAGGAGATGTATCTCTAATGGTGGGAGAAAGGGTGGTTTTCTTTTGTTCTTTTCTACTTTTTTTTCCTTTCTTGGTACTCACTTAGGGTCTCTTCTGCCAAATGTTGAGCTTCAGAAACACGGAGCACCTTACAGGATGACAACTTAAAAGGGGAAAAATGGTTGAAAAGATAAATACCAGAGGCATTCGATAGAAAGTATGAACTGTTGTAAAAAGTAAAAATCCAGATGAGCAATGTCCTTTTATTTTTAAATTGAGTCCAGAAGTCTAAAGGCACTAGCTAGAATTTTACAGAGCACAATTCTAAATGACTTAGTTATATAAAGACATCAAAGCAACCCAATTATGTTTAATCACTCTATGGTCACAGAGTTGTTTTAAGTGTCTGGTCTCTGTCTACAATACATATGTATATACTATAAACTATATTAAGGTTCTAAGCTTTGTTGTACTAAATAGTTGTTATTTAAATAATAAAATTACATTTAAGTTTATTATATTAATGGTTTTGGCAATATAAGAAGGCTTCTTTTTTAATAAGAATTTGAATTTGGAAGCAATTAAAGTTTTGTTCAATGCAGAGCAATTGAAAATTATGACTAGCCTATTTCATTTTAAATTAGCTTCTGCTTTCCAAATTTAGTTCAATTTCAGGAGATGGATGTTGTCTAAAAAAGTGGAGCCTTTTATTATCATTCGGTAAACTTCAGTTGCTGTGCACTCTGCCAGCCCAGGTACTGCAAATAAAAATGCTTGTAAAAATACTGTGGCTCCCAAATCTGCCCTGAATCTATCAGGTATGCAAACTTTGACATTTGGGATTGGTGAACTGCTTGAGCCATTTTTCCTCAGGAGTGTAAATTTTGCGTTTGTTCCCTCCAAAAAAAGATTCACTATTTTCACGGGGGGCAGTTAGTGGAATTTTTTGTGTGTGTGTGGATTTTTTTCTCTTTGCCCCCTCTGCTCCTTTTTTCATGATCTCTCCTAGTCAGAACGTGTTTCCAACAATATTCAACGTTCTAACTTTCTAAATCTGGGTGGATCTGAATTCAGACCATCTCAACAATCTACACCAGTTTTAAAGCAGCTGGGTTTTCTTTTTCATTTTGTTTCAAAACATGTTTCCTGTCCAAAATGCAAAAGACACATCTTGCAGTATGCAGGGGACACAATCTGGCTCTTCTGTTGATTGGTTAGTCCTGTTGTTTTTTGTTCACTTTTAAACAATCGAGACAATTTTTTGAACAGGAAGACAAAGCATGGCGGTGTTGTGAAAAAGGATAATGGGTTGACAGTGAATTCAACAGATTTTAATCTGAGTCTGTCATAGATGAGAAAAGTTACAGTTGTTAATTAATGAATAGACTGAAGGCATCATTTTCCTGTCCAATACTAGCAGCGAAGTCATTAGCCAGTAACCTATGAAAATCAAAATAGAATTTGGGTCCCCTCTTCCCACAAAAAATGTGATTCTAGCAATTTTATCTATGAGAAAGTTTAATTCCCACCATTTTTATCTACCTCACAATGATGTTCTTTCACACCCAACTCCTACTCCTACTTTCTACCCCAAGAAGAAAATTGCTCTTTGACCTAAAAATTAAATCAGTTGTTTAGTATAAGACATGAGAAGTTTGTGTAGTAGAAATTTTAGCTAGACTAAGATTTAGAAGGCTTTGCTGGTATAACTATACTGGCAAAGTGATCCTAGGGTGGATGCAGCTTATGCTGGCAAAACTGTTTTAGCCAGTATAGCTTATTCCAACCAACCCTTCCCCCCACCCCCAAACCTCTATACTGCCAAAAGTGCAGTTTTGCTGGTATAAATGATTCTACACAAAGGGCTTTTGCTGACCCAGCAATGTTGGTCACAAATCACACCTCATCACAGCCCTGACCAACAGCTTATGTTGGCAAAAAGTTTGTGTAGACTTGGCCTAAGAATATTGAGTCTAATGTTCTTATTATATGTATGGTTATCTAATAGGTTTCCTTCACTGTTTAAAATGAATTAAATAACAGGTCAAAAGGCTATGGTATTAGTTATCTGAGAGTCAGTAAGAAGGAGGGGCCAGAAAGTAAGAAGAACTAGGAACTAGAAAGAGGCAATTTTAGAATAGTGTGCACAAAAATTTCTGTGCACAATAATTACAATTGTACATGTAGTCACAGTAGTAGCATAAACATATTTCCATTTAGACATCTAGCAGATTATCTGCACATGCAATATTTGTGACTGTGTTCCAGCATTTTTGTGTAAACATTTTTTAAAAATCTGGGCCCAAATGTTGAGCCTGACCTGATGGAGAGGGTTTTGTCTGGCTCAAGAAATAAAGGTTCTTTAAAATCTGTTAGCATCTCCACTAATCATTTATTCCAAGAAGCCAGATTTCTGGAGCCTTAGCGAAGAATACAGTAGCACTTGTGAAATGCTATTTAACATTGCTTTTAAAAGTATATTACATCAGAGTCCTGAGGTTCTTTACATTTTGATTAGAGATTGGTTATAAGAAATATTTTATCCTTGTGTTAACTATGAAAAGGGTATGCCCAGCAGCTGTGAGGGAACGTCATTTTGTGAAATCAATGTATTCAACAATGGTTGCACAGCATCAGTCAATCAGCCATTCTGACTCTGCAGGAAGTATTATGTTTGTGGGCGTGGGACTTCTGAGAATGGCATCCATGTAAGACTGCACAGCTAAATCTCTAATCATGATGCATGAAGGCAGACTGATGGAAATTATTTGTATTGGGCAGGTTTATTATGATGAAGTTTAAATCAGTAACCTTTGAAGATTCCCTTTTTAAGAATTGCTTATTTGAGGACATTACTTCTGTGAGCACATACTTCAGGAACTGTACTTTTGTGGACACCAACTTCTCCAGCACAGGTATGCTGAAAGGACAATCATATCACTGTCCAACTACCGTGGTCTTATTTCACAAAGCCTGCTTGTCAGGAATACAATACACCTCTACCCCGCTATAACGCTACCCGATACAACACGAATTCGGATATAACGCGGTAAAGCAGCGGCTCCGGGGGGGGTAGGGCTGCGCACTCTGGCGGATCAAAGCAAGTTCGATATAATGTGGTTTCACCTATAACTCAGTAAGATTTTCTGGCATACATGTCTAGTAGTGATATGCAATATGCTACCATGTTTAGGGGAGGGGATCTGAGTTCACGACTCGTACACTTTCTTTCTTTCTTCTCCCCCCATTACCTAGGCCAATAAGAAGTGGGAATATTGCAGAGATAATGGGGCAGGGCCTGATCTTATTTACATAGTCGTAAATCCAGAGTAGCTCCATTTTGTTCAATTGAATCCCATGTAAATGAGATGAGAATCTGGTTCACTGGGCTTAACGTTGGGGGGTGTAGCAGCTCTTATTGCTCTCCCACATGGCCATCTTGCAAACGGTGTTGGTAGGGGTCCGAAGTAAAAATGGCCAGCCCTCTTTGCCTGAAGGGAAAGTCTATGTGACTCAGGGCCTCAAGGCTGACAGCAGTAAGAGAAACAAAGTGGGAAATGCAGGGTCTGATCTTCCAGAGCGAGTTTGGAGGGCACTGGGGGAAAACTGTCAGCATTTAATAGCTTGTTCACTTCCTGGTTCAAAACGTAACAAATGGAAATGCCAGTGAGCGAGCACACTAGCTTTATACCTCTGGAGAGCTATGTTCAAATCCCTAACACGGTCCAGGGCTAGTATTGAGGGCCCTTGAAATAAATGGTCATATGGGACAACAAGGTGGAAACTGGAGAAGTCACTGATGCTCTGGCCTCATTTGTGTCTCACTAAAAAGGAAACAAACAAAACCCACACCTCAGGCTATGTTTGCAGAGCTGGCACTTAGGGCTTCTCTACATGGGGGGCAATGTGCACCAGGTGTCAATTGGAAAGTGCAATAACTGCCCTGTGTAGACCCTGCTGACATGCTCTAAAAGGTTCCTAGTCCATCAGCAGGGTCTACATGGGGTCTTACAGCACCCTCAAATTTACACCCCCCTCTGGAGGGCATTGCTGCCCTGTGTAGACAAGCCCTTAGAAAAACCTAATTGCCTCTGAGTGATTCTAGAGCATTTTTGCAGTCACTTTTTTTAGAATAGAACTACAGTTGAAAGCTAATACATCCTAATCCCAAATGAAAATGAGTCTCATCTGAGTTTCCAGTGGATATTCATCCTCACCACAAACCCACCAAAAGGTGACATGATTGACAGTCTCTAGACCCAGGTCTGTAGCTGAACAAGACTGAGGAACATTGACAATGCTAAGTGGTGAACGTTTGTAAATCTTCAGTATGCCGGGTGGTAGGCTGTACTATCAGCCTCCAGCTGAGCAAAGCACATATGGAACTTTAAGCAGCAGTTATGTGCTTTGCTGGATCAAGGCCATAGTCCCTTATTTTCAGGAGCTCTGAATTCATCTGGAAAATGTTTATTTATAAGGGGAAAAATACCAACAAGTAACCGCAGTAACTAGCCATATTATACTAAGCAAACCAGCATGTAAGCTCCTATTCATCAATAAGAGTGTCTAATCTTGGGATGTTTTAAATCATATGCTTCTCGCAGGGTTATGAGTTAGCCGATATTGTTTTTGCTGACACTTGCCTTGTTTCCACAGATCTCGAGCAATATAAATTCATTGACACTGAATTTATAAACTGCATATTTAAGCACAACAAGACAGGATGTCAGATTACCTTTGATGATGACTACAGTGCTTATTGGATTTATTTTGTTAATTTCCTGGGAACTTTGGCTGTGTTACCAGGAAATATTGTATCTGCTCTTCTGATGGACAGAATTGGACGTTTAACGATGTTAGGTATGGGCTTTGCCAAAATCCCTCCAAAAAAACCTAAAGCAGTCTAGATAATACAAAGTTTTCTCTTTTAGGGTTTGCTGTTCATAAAGGCAAGAAGAAATCCCTTCCAGCGACTTTTTCATTAGTGTATAATCCTAAGCACCTATTCAAAAACACCTAAATGTTAGAAAGTTTGGAAATTAACAGCTAAGGAGCCCAGCCAACTCTCAACTGCCATATATTTGTTCATCACTCAGTATTACCATAAAATAAAATAAGTATACTATTTTAAGCACTTGTGGTTGTGGGATTTTTAAAAGTGCTCAGTATTGGCTTGCTCCATTAAAGGGAGAGGGAGCTGTGTGCAGGTAATCCTCAGATGGTGGAGCAGACCATTTAGTGAGTGTAGGGAACCATCTAGTTAGCATAATTTAGAGGGGCCCGTAGACCGGTTTCTATTTTGGGACATTAGTGGAGGTTGAAAATCAGATGTCGACTCTTCATGATGACAAATTTATGCTCATTTTACTTAAATAACTAAGTAATTTATTATGTTGAGTTTCTATGAGCAATATCCTACATAAAGACTGAGTCCTACTAAATTATTCTTGTTAGTTTAATATGGTATGTAAATGCATTCCTTGTAATTGCAAGAAGTGTGGTCCCTACTGATAGTTGCCAGAGAAATTGGTTCTGTTTTAGAATTTAGTTTTAAATTCAAATGTGCAGTTTAGTGATTTAAACTGTCCGATGTGGAAAGGCCATTGTTATGCAAAACAAACAAGATTATAAATATTATTATTCTGTAAAAACAATGACTTTTTTTTTGGTCTGCCTTGAATATAGGTGGTTCTATGGTACTCTCTGGAATTAGCTGTTTTTTCTTGTGGTTTGGTACCAGTGAATCCATGATGATAGGCATGCTGTGTTTGTACAATGGTCTCACCATCTCAGCATGGAACTCCCTTGATGTCATTACTGTGGAACTGTATCCTACAGACAGAAGGTACATTGAAATATAACTGTGTTAGTCCTGCTGGCTTCATTGCAAAACATACTCCAAGTCTTATAATGTATTAGTGTGTTAGTCTTCCACTCCTCATTTCTCTTGCAAACAGAGGGAAAAAGAATCTGGTTTCTGAGCTGTTTGTTTGATAATGATTTGAGACATATTTTGCATCAGATACCTGCTCTTTTGAATTAATACCATAAGAAGTATAGTTGATGTGAAACATGTAGGTTCAAATTTTGCTCTCATTTAGACTGTGCTAATCTGTAGTGATTCTGCTGACTTCAGTGGACTGATTCTGGATTTACAATAGTATAACTGAAGGGCAGAATTTGAACCAAAGTATAATTGTGTATTGACTGTGAAATGATGTGGAGAGTATAATATAATCACTGGCACAGGGATTTAATAGCATCTTTTGGGAGGGCTAATGCGTTTGGCCCAAGTATGAAATATTAATCAGTCCTGTGAGGATTTGTATGAAGGGTCAGCAGGTATCTACATGATCTCTTCATTAACCAGCTACAAAGAAGCCTCTAGAGCACTGCTTCTGACCTTTCCAGGCTCTTGAAGGGCCCCCAGGCCACTTCCAATTTCTGCAAGAAAGTTTCTCATCTAACACTGAGCTCTAGATCATTGGTCTAATGTCAGTGAAGGGATTAGAAGGACAAGGATGTATGAGATGTTGTAGTTCATCAAGAGTAAAACTAGTAGATCTGAAAACTGAGACAGTTTATTTTCTTCCTTTTATTCTTGAAAAAATGCTGTTGTAATTGTTCAGATTCCTGTCAGTGAAGCCTGGGGGGCATCTTTTCTCACATTATTGTACGTCATGTCATGAAGGCATTAGACATTTTTAATACAGGACAAAAAAATACCCAGAGGCTACTTATTGCCTAATGCCTTACATGCTATTCCCAGCTTTTGGGGTGAATATATGCATAGACCTTTCCTCCGGAAAGGAGAAATTATAGATCCAAGTATAAGTACAACACTCACCTCTAGTTCCTCTTTGGCAGAAAAGCTTCAAAGATATTTTCTTTTTTTACACTGGCAGTTCATCTCCATTGTTGTAGCAATCTCAAGATAACCATACCAGATGACTTATGAATCCAAAGCATTCTATTTTTATGTCACTGTGTTTTTATTACACCTCAGGAAGTGCTCTTCCGGTAATAATCATCCCATCAACCAAGCATTATAAACCTTCTTTACAGATAGCTATTTTCTTGGCATTCCTGAATGTAATAGAAGTAAATATTTTATTAAAGCCAGGTAGAGGAAAATTACTGTGATAAAACTCATTAATTTTAGTGGAAGAAAAAATATAATATTGTTTAATAATAATAAAAAGTTACTACTGGTAACTACTCCATCTACTTTTTTACATTTCAGCATATATCCTAGTGAGTCTGCATTACATCTTTACTTAATAGTTGCTCTTTAGCAGTTTTTGCTAATACCACTACTACAACAAAGGGTTTTCCTATTTGTCCCTTTAAAACAATTTGCACACAATAACAGCTGCCCACAGTTCCACCACAAAAGATGACTTCCAGCTGAAATTTCTTCTACAAGGGCTCAACCAGAGAGCAAATATTTATATATTGCATAAAAAGGCTGGTTGGTAGAATCTGCTGATCTTTGACTGGCCTTTGGCAATATAGACCAGATTTTCACAAGGGCCAGATTTTCACAAGAGCTCAGCTCCCAGCACCACCTGTTGTTGTCAGTGGGAGCTGTTGAGTAGGAAATCTGGCCCTAAACGTGGCCTTCTGGGTTATTTCTATGCAGGGCTGGCCCTATTTTTGCAGAGTTATGTGAAAAGTAACACTTGTGTGGACCCAATTTGCTGCTCCTTTTCCTGTAACTGGCCACCTCTTCCCCTCTCAGTGTGTTCCCATGCCAATTCCTGCCTGCCTGTGATCCCCTCTCCCTGTAGTGACTCCCTACCCTTTGCCCATTTATGAGGCTCCATGGGCTCTGGGGTTCCATCTACATTGCCTAGGAAACCAGGAGCAGAGAAGAAGTACAACTTCTAAAGAGGGACTATAGACCTAATCCAAAAACCATTGAAGTAATTAGACTCCTGTGGGAAGGAAGTGTTCTCTGAAAGTAGTTCCCAGAGAGTAGTTATCAGTGGTTTTCAGTCATGCTGGAAGGGCATAATGAGTGGGGTCCCACAGGGATCAGCTCTGGGTCTGGTTCTATTCAATATCTTCATCAATGATTTAGGTAATGGGATAGAGAATACGCTTATAAAGTTTGCGGACAATACCAAGCTGGGAGGGGTTGCAAGTGCTTTGGAGGATAGGATTAAAATTCAAAATGATCGGACAAACTGGAGAAATGGTCTGAAGTAAATAGGATGAAATTCAATAACGACAAATGTGAAGTGTTCCATTTAGGAAGGAACAATCAGTTGTACACATACAAAATGGGAAATGACTGCCTAGGAAGGAGTACTGCGGAAAGGGATCTGGGAGTCACAGTGGACCACAAGCTAAATATGAGTCAACAGTGTAACACTGTTGCAAAAAAAGCGAACATCCTTCTGGGATGTATTAGCAGGAGTGTTGTAAGCAAGACACGAGAAGTAATTCTTCCGCTCTACTCTGAGGTGATTAGGCCTCAACTGGAGTATTGTGTCCAGTTCTGGGTGGCACATTTCAGGAAGGATGTGGACAAATTGGAGAGAGTACAGAGAAGAGCAACAAAAATGATTAAAGGTCTAGAAAACATGACCTATGAGGGAAGATTGAAAAAATTGGGTTTGTTTAGTTTGGAAAAGAGAAGACTGAGAGGGGACATGATAACAGTTTTCAAGTATGTAAACGATTGTTACAAGGAGGAGAAAGAAAAATTGTTTTCCTTAACCTCTGAGGATAGGGCAAGAAGCAATGGACGTAAATTGCAGCAGTAAATTTGCACTTTCCAAAATGTTCTTCAAAATACAAGCTTTCGGGCTCCACAGGGCTCTTCTTCTTCTTCTCCTCTGTGGAGCTCGAAAGCTTGTCTCTCTTTCACCAACAGAAGTTGGTCCAATAAAAGATATTGCCTCACCCACTTTGTCCCTCTCATATACGGGGGACCAACACAGCTACAACAACACTGCAGACGTCCAAGTACAGGCTGACACAATTGACCATAACCATTCTTTCTGTTATAGTCTATTAGGTAAATATATATTTTTATACAGGCCCATCCATATTTACATGTACCCTTATGGTCTATCAGTCTCTAGATCACCATAAAGAGTTCCTTAACCTTTAGAACCTTCCAAACAATTGTTCTCTCATCCTTCCTTCCCCCCCCCCCCCACTCTCCCATCCTTGCCTCCATCCCTGGTTCTGATTACCCTTTCTCTGTGAGACCTCTCAGATCTCCCTAATCCTCCTTTACTCTCACCTGACTGCACACTAGCACACAGGCCCAATCCAAAACTGGCTGAGAGCCATAAGGTACTGTCTTGCCTCTTCTTGGTTGCCAGCCCTCTCCCCTGCATGGAGCCATTCTGTCCTATATTATCAGTTCCTTACCGCTACCAGCTGTGCACTGCTTTCCCTGCCTGTAGGAGAGGTCAGGAACCAGCAATAGAGGAAAGCAAGGTGCAGCTGGAGAGTGGGCTAGAAAAAAAGCAGGTGTTTTCCAGCTGTGGGAGGTGAGGCTTAACATAGGCAAGTGATCCAACCCAAAAAACCCTCCCTTCCTTCCAGCACAGCTCCCCAATAGGTCTTAGAAGCTAGCTGGACCCCACACACCTGACAATTTGCCAATGTCATGAGTTTAATAAACTGTACTACAAGTAATTTATGTAATATATTGGCTCTTTGTCAGTTGGGTATACAATGTGAATTTTGAAAATAATCAATGTACATGACATACAGCGACACATTTAATTTTTCCCTGTGTTGGTATGACTACAGGAGAGAGTGCGGGTTGTTTCAGTAACCTAACTGCATTGTGAACCTTCACATGTTTAGGTTTCTTTTAAGTTTAACCTTAGCTGTGAGTTTCCTGGGTTTTCTAATGCTTGGGTTTGAGGTAATTACAATACTCCTTTAATGTAGTTTGTCCTAAATGACTGGTATGTACTAACTCCATCTTCATACTTTTTGTCTGGACATATAGTATAAATCTTCATCGGAGCTGTTCAACTGCAAATATAAGAGACTACATAGTGTGTGAAATAGGAGATACACCTATTCTCTAATTAAGATTTTAAATGTACACAACAGTAACTCTGATACTTCTGGGTTTTTCTTTACTGCTTTTTAAACACATTTTTGTACAATACAATAATGATTAGCTGCATTGGTCCAGTTTCTAACAGCATAAAAACAGGTCATTAAAGATAGTAACTTGTTGAGCATCACCTTCCTTCTGGATGGGTTGCTCAGCCAACAGACTGGTTCTGGAAAGCCTTTGATTAGTCTCAGACTCTCAGTCCCGTAGTATCTGCCCCAAATCAATCTACAGCCACTTCAGGGCCTCCCAAACCTTCTTCCTTCCAAACATTTAAGAAATGTAGGTTTTGAACCCTTAAGATCTTCCCAGATTAATTGACAAGGAAAGTGCTGCCTCGTATTTTCATGCAATCTCAAAATCTTTCTCCCTCTGTTCCCTGAGATTTTTTCTTATCAGAATTATATCTCAATTACACAAAATAAAATTATGTTAAAAGAACATTGTTAAGGTTGCAAAGTCAAGCACACTCACAAGTTTGGAAATGCCAGAATTAAGGTTGCTTAGCAACCTTAAATCAGCCCACCTGTATTTATTTTTCTGATGGGACCCTGACTCATTCAGTGTACAGGATGGACAGTGTTCACTCACTGAGCAAGCTAGCCAATATTTCTTTTATCTTCATCATTTAGCATGTGGCTGCATGCATTATTTACTGCACACCATCGAAACCCTGCACTGACTACAGAATTATTAATTACCCTGTGTTTTTCCCTTAAGGTGCTCTTATTCTAGTTTCTTAGTTCTTCGCAATCATAAATTAATTAATCTTCACAACATCCCAGGGAGGAAAGGTGGTATTATTGTCCCCTTTTCACACATGGGGAACTGAGGCACAATATGGTCAGAAGTGTCCACTAGTTTTGGGTTTCCAATTTGAGACACCTAAGATCTAACTTTTCAGAATACTTAGCATCCTATAACAGTTTATATGTTCAAAGCAGAGCTCCCATTGACTTCATTTGCAGCTATGAGCTGCAGCACTTCTGCAAATCAGATTCCGGGTCTCGAGTTGGACACCCAGAAAATGAGGAACACACAATTAATGAAGTGTGGTTACGTGACTTGCCCGGCATCACACAGGGACTCTGTAGTAGAGGCAGGGATAGAATCCAGTTCTGCAGGCCAGCATTCAACTACCTTAAGCATGAGACTGTCCTTTCTCTTATGGCATTCCCATGATTCATTCAGTACACACCTTCCAGCTTCTTCAACAAATGAGGCAAGGGTCCTACAGACAACAGTCTCCTTCATTGTACAGCCCTGATTTATCCCCAGAGAACGTCCATGCCGTGCACTGAATCAGGCAAGGGATCTGTGGGGAAAAAATAGAATGCAGTCAAGTAATTAAAGACTGTACCATAATGCATATGCACGAGGAGGTAGAATTAAGGTTGCACTGGCAACCAGCTCTATCTGTAATACACATTTGAATGGAATAGGGCTAAAATTCTCTAGAGAAGAGATGTTTAGGAAGATTTTCTTACTTTAACATTCAATTGCTACATTCATGTAAATGACAATAGCTTCTTGTGAACTAGTTTGGGGAGCACCATGATTAGAAGTTAGAACTCTCACCCAGGAGTAGCTGTGACCAGATAAATAAGCCAAACCTAAGTGGACTTTGGAATAAGACTGATAAGTATAGTCATCTCATTGTACTTCCTCACGGTCACATTAGATCAAGTAATCCAACAGTTCATTAACTTCACTAGATCTGCCAGACATCTGGATTTTGATCTTGGCCAGCTAATTTAGAGTTCACAATGTACTGTAAAATGCAATCATCATCTCCTGCCTTTTCCCAGAGCATTTGAAAAGAATGCGTAGAGTTTGGTCAAAAATGAAAAATTACAGATCTACCTACTACTCAGTGCACCCATCCTTCATTTCCCTTTCTGAGCCTGGAGAACTCCCCCAGAGTGATCAACATTATCCACAGGATATTTTAAACCCTATGTTGTATTGTTGTTGCTGTCAGAAGAGAAATTTTGTATTCATCTCAGACATAGCTTTGCAGTCACTGACTCACAGTACACTTCCTGGCAGTTATTTTCTACTGCCATCCTGTGGATGGGGTTCAACTGCACTCTGTTGAAACTCATGTTTCTTTTCTTATGACATAAAATGCCTCACAAGTCTTTCTTTGCTGTCTTTATTTTTAGGCTACTGCTGTATGTTTTTTTTCAGATATGATCTCAAGGAGGATTCATATGTAATATAATCCTGATCATTCCCATCTGCTGACTTGCACTTGTCCTGTCCAGCTGATGAATTCAGATAAACTCAGCTGGAAAAATTTTTTGTAAAAAGCACATGGATTTTATTAACTCACTTGATCTAGTTCTCTAGGTACTTGTCAAAGTGTCTATCTCCTTCCTCCCTCCCTCCCTCTCACTCTTCAGCATCAAGGATGTAAAAATCTAGGACCCCTAATTCTCTGACTGTAGTTCCTTTTCTTATATCTCCAATTGTCTACTTCCA
Organism: Chrysemys picta bellii; assembly: GCF_011386835.1. Lineage (NCBI taxonomy): Eukaryota > Metazoa > Chordata > Testudines > Emydidae > Chrysemys > Chrysemys picta. The sequence continues at coordinate 46,251,976 of NC_088796.1, read as the reverse complement.
TGTGTGGTGGTGAAATGATCACATTTCAGAGATTTATAACCAGACTATACAATTGTCCTTGATGAACCATTAATCTGATGCAGAAAGGCAAATTCTGTGGTCCTACTTGTGGGTAAAATTTTGTACCTTCTTAATCTAGGATATGAAACTGTGTCCTAATGTGAAAGGGGGAAAAAGCTGGACATGCTTGAGTTGTTAACATTAGAAGATTGGCCATAGCATATTGAGGAAAAACTGCTAGCTTCCATTATATCTTCTCACATATATTTCAGGGAGCCATGATAATGCTATTCATAGTCTTATGTGAAGATGTGGATGGAACCTGGCACTGGGTCTGGAAACTAAACTGTCAAATCCCTGGCCTGTACAGACAGGTGCCCCTGCAAATGCTGCTGGGATTTCAGGAAGGGAGTCACTAGGTGCTCTGGCTGCAAGGCCAGACCATTAAGTTTAATAGTAGAAGTACCTGACCCACAGAATATACACGGCATCCAGGGAAAGAGCTCTGGTGATCTATAGGCTTGGGTCACTAACCTCCCATTTTTAGCCACTTTTTTCAAGAAAGCCATTTCTCTTTGTCATGTCTTAACTAAACCAGGCCTCCCTTGCACCAGAATTAAAACCTACCTTCTAACTGCCACCACACTGGCAGACCTGTCACACTCCCGTATTTCTAGAGGATTTTGCGTATTGTTATTCTATTATTACTAAAAGATATAAAATAAATAATTTTTAAAGAGTTGAACAAATCCACCCCACTGCACTACCTGTATTGATGTGACGTGTTCCTGTCAATTTTCTAAGCTGTGCACAGGATTATGACTACATAACTCCCCCAGACCCTAATGGGAATCACACAGCTAATTCCTCACAGAGAGTCAGAAAACGGGAGTTTGTGCCAACGATTTGCCCATTAACTGATCAATGTAGTGCAGATTGGTACAATGTTTGGTAATGACTTCACGCCTTCAGGCGTCTGCATTTCAATCCACACTGAGTGCTCTGACGATTCACCAAGTTTCCTTGATGATTCTTAGAATGTCAGTACACTTCATCTCCTCTTCGAAGCACAGCAGCAAGGATTGCAGCAGAGCTAGAGGGGGAGACTGTGCCCTGTTGTGCTTGGAGATTGGGGCAGATACATACAACATTTCTCAGTCCCTCCGTCGTACTAGAATGAGTTATGGGTGCAGTGAAGGGAAGTATTAATATGGGATATAATTGATTTAAATCATAAATATTTTAACAAATACATTTGTATTTTAAAGCTGTAGGGCCTGATTCTGCTTTCCTTGAGCATCGAAACTCTTGTTCATGTTTATTGGTGCACAAGGCATGCACAGTCAGGCCCATAGTTTCAAGATTCAAGTGAGCGATCAGAGATGATTGAAAATAGAGAGAACACTGTTCAGACGCAGCAAGAAAGGACTACATTATTCAGACATTTTTCTTCATTCTTTGAACATCTTATTTGTGTTCCTGGTTACAATTAACAATATAGTATTTTATGCAACATTTTATACGTGGAGACTGCGTAAAGATCAAAAGATGACATTTACTACAGGGTTGTTCACTTTAAAACCTTGAAACAGTCAGGGGCAAAGAAAAATGGGCTTATTTTAACAGTGTTATTCATCTCTCTTTATGATCATTTGACAATGTTCATGAGATCAGAAAATTAGCAGCACCATCCAGTTGCAAAAGTTTGACTATGCCAATTATATTTTCCAAAAGAGCTGTTTTTTTTCCGTACCTGAATACTGCACCAATTTAGTTCAAATATATTACATACCATCTTTAAAAAGTACCTTCATATTTGAGTTAAAATACAGAGACATCCACCTGATAACAGTCCCGGAATATATACTGCAGGTTCTGAATGTGCTAGTTGTAGAGCACACAGGATATGAAAATAAATGTTCCAAATGCTCAGGAAATTATATGCAGGCCCTTGTTATAACTAGATGATGTAAGCAGATAGCATCTCTGAAGCAATTTACCTCTACAGAGCAATATAAAAAGTATCCCTATATGTTCCTTAGCATTGCCCTTCCAAAGATTTCATGTCTAGATCTGTGTCTAAATTTGCATTAACTAGATCTATATTCTTTTGTTAGTTCTGTTAACTCTTACTCTGTTAGCTTTTACTGCATTTAGGCTGAGACCTGTTGATAGAAAAGAATTACATTATCTCTACATATTGTTTTTCTCAGTGTTCATAATCTTTTGGGCAAATTTTGGCCTTAGGGCACTAGTAGAATCTACAATAAGTGCATATGTGTGTGCGTTTATATATATATATATAAAATTAGGGCTGTCAATTAATCACAGTTAACTCATGTGATTAACTCAAAAAATTAATTGTGATTAATCACACTTATAACAATAGAATACCAATTGAAATTTTAAAAATATTTTTGGATGTTTTTCCACATTTTCAATATTGATTTCAATTACAACACAGAATACAAAGTGCACAGGGCTCACTTTATATTATTATTTTTTATTACAAATATATGCACTGTAAAAATTATAAACAAACAAAATAGCATTTTTTAATTCACCTCATACAAGTACTGAAGTGCAATCTCTTTATCATGAAAGTGTAACTTACAAATGCAGATTTTTTTTTGGTTACATAACTGCATTCAAAAACAAAACAGTGTAAAACTTTAGAGCCTACAAGTCCACTCAGTGCTACTTCTTGGTGAGCCAATCACTCAGACAAACAGGGTTGGTTATAATTTGCAGGAGATAATGCTGCCTGCTTCTTATTTACAATGTCACCTGAAAGTGAGAACAGGCGTTCGCATGGCACTTTTGTAGCCAGCGTTGCAAGATATTTACATGCCAGATATGCTAAACATTCGTATGCCCTTCCATGTTTTGTCCACCATTCCAGAGGACATGCTTCGATGCTGATGATGCTTATTTAAAAAAAAAATGCATCAATTAAATTTGTGACTGTACTCTTTGTGGGGAGAATTGTATGTCTCCTGCTCTGTTTTACCCGCATTCTGCATATATTTCGTGTTATAACAGTCTCGGATGATGACCCAGCACATGTTCGTTTTAAGAACACTTTCACAGCAGGTTTGACAAAACGCAAAGAAGGTACCGATGTGAAATTTCTAAATATAGCTACAGCACTCGACCCAGGGTTTAAGAATCTGAAGTGCCGTCCAAAATCTGAGAGGGACGAGGTGTGGAGCATGCTTTTAGTAGTCTTAAAAGAGCAACACTCTGATGCGGAAACGACAGAACCCAAACCACCAAAACAGAAAATCAACCTTCTGCCGGTGGCATCAGACTCAGATGATGAAAATGAACATGCATCAGTGCGCACTGCTTTGGATCGTTATCAAGCAGAACCCATCATCAGCATGGACGCATGTCCTCTGGAATGGTGGCCAAAACATGGAAGGGCATACGAATGTTTAGCATACCTGGCATGTAAATATCTTGCAACGCTGGCTACAAAAATGCCATGCGAACACCTGTTCTCACTTTCAGGTGACATTGTAAATAAGAAGCAGGCAGCATTATCTCCTGGAAATTATAACCAACCCTGTTTGTCTGAGTGATTGGCTCACCAAGAAGTAGCACTGAGAGGACTTGTCGGCTCTAAAGTTTTACATTTTTTTATTTTTGAATGCAGGGTTATTTTTTACATAATTCTACATTTGTAAGTTCATCTTTCACGATAAAGAGATTGCACTATAGTACTTGTATGAGGTGAATTGAAAAATATTATTTTGTTGTTGTTTTTTACAGTGTAAATATTTGTAATAAAAAATAAATATAAAGTGAGCACTGTACACTTTGTATTTTTTGTTGTAATTTAAATTAATATATTTGAAAATGTAGTAAACATCCAAAAATATTTAAAGTAAATGGTATTCTATTGTTGTTTAACAGTGCAATTAATCGTGATTAATTTTTTTAATCACTTGACAGCCCTAATATATATATGTATTTGCACTGATCATAACAAATAAGTTGTATATCTTTAGGGTTATATTCTGTGCATAAATAAAGACAAAAATGGAACAATACCTACTTCTCATACTAATCAATCCCTTTCTTCCACCATGATACTCCTCCCAGTACCAATCAAGCTCTCTGCCTTCACCACGATTCCCCCCTGGCATCAGTTAGACTGGAGACGTGGCCCTTCCAAGAGGTTCTCCCTGTATCAGTCAACTTCCTTCAGATACCACTATACTGATGCCCCATTTTGCACTATGGGACTCCCCTCCTCGTGAGTCTCACCTTACAACACAGACTCTCCTGGGGAGATGGGGAAAATCACATCCTGTTCTCTAGGGCCCCTCTAAGGGTACATCTATATTGCAGCTGGGAATGGGCTTCCCAGCATGGGCAGACAGACATGCGCTAGCTCTGCTCAAGCCAGTGCACTAAATATAGCAGTGTGGCAGCAGTAGTACAGGCCGTGGCTCGGGCTAGCTGCCCAAGCACATATCCGGGAGGTCCAGTTTGTACTCAGGCAGCTAACCCAAGCTGCTGCCCATGCTATCCCTGACTGCACTGCTATATTTTAGCGCAGAACTAGCACCTGTTGAGGTACCAGCCTCCTTCAACAGTGTTCCCAAGGCTCCCACAGTCCTCCCCTTGATTGGTTTCTTCAACAGTTTTTAAGAATATAAGAACGGCCACATTGGCCAACGGTCCATCTAGCCCAGTATCCTGTCTTCAGACAGTGGCCAATGCCAGGTGCCCCAGAGGGAATGAACAGAACAGGGAATCATCAAGTGATCATCATTCCTAGGGCTTCCTCAATCTCTCTGTCAGGCAGTGGCTGTAGCAGCTTTTCAGGCAACATTGCAATGGATTCCTTGGTCCATCCCTCAGTCAGAGAGTTTCAATGGCTTCTTGGGTAATATATTTACAGGGCTTCCTCAGTTTCCCCACTTAAAAAGTGAGTCTCACAGGTCTGCACTGTTCCCTCTCTCATGCCACGAATCTTGCAGCCTCAAAGGTTCCAAGGCATTTCAGTTTCTCCTCTCAAGCATCATTCTCAGCAGACTCTCTGGCAGCAAGCAGTGCTTACACACCAGAGTAATAGCCACCTGGGAACAAAAGGTAAGATTCCAAGATTTGGTGGCCACTCTGAGTGGCCCTCCCATGACTTTCCTGCTTACCCTCTCAAGCAGCATCTCTTGATAGCTTCTGCTTTCCATCTGCCTGTCTCTTTTCCCCCCAGACATATCACTGAGGTTTTTTCCCTAGTGTGGTATGTTAAAGGGGCACCATGTGTTGCATAAAAAAGAATAATGAATACTTTAATCAAAAGGAACAATATTTTGCTAAAGTCCAAGTATTTTAAAGGTTGCAAGGGAATCATAAAACACAGCTGTTGGCTGCAAGTGACCTGTGGGCACCACAGTACATTCCAAGGGTCTAATACACAAATGATAGTTATAATCACACAGCAAGACTGACTATGTGTCATGAATTCAGAAAGTGCATAATTCACAGAGCTAATGTGGAAACAATAGATATCAACATTTATGATTTTTCTCCCATAAGAATTCTTGGAAAAAAAGAATGTTGGCTTCAGCATTTGTACAACATCCTACCAAAGTGTCTTCTTGGTCATCAGGCTTCACCCTTCTGTTCCTCTGACTGAAGCCCCTGATGACACAGGACACCTCTGTCCAAACCCATATTGACTAACACTTCTGATACCCTTTGCCTTTCTTTGTTTCTGTTAGACGTTTTGTTCTCTTTGGGACATCCTGTGCAAAATTACCTAAGCAACAGTCTCCATATGATATAATAAACAAGGTTTATTAAAATCAAAGTGGTTTGCAGAACATATCTAGTTTTAACCTTGTCATCAGCTAAGCAGACGAGTTACTCTTGGGCTTTGAGACAGAATATTAATAGGATCATATATTATGTTTCCATAAAGCAATGTCCACTCAATGCGTTTTTGTTAAACTCTCAGCTAGCAAACTACCTCCCTTCCCTATCCTGCAGAATCTCTTAGGGCATGTCTACACTTCAAATTAAAACCTGTGGCACCAAATCTCAGAGCCTGGGTCAATTGACTCAGACTCATGGGGCTTGGGCTGCGGGGCTGAAAATAGCAGTGTAGATGTGCAGGCTGGGGCTGGAGCCTGGACTTGGAGGCTCTCCCTGCTTGCAAGCTTTCAGAGCTGAGTCTAAATGTCTACACTGCAATTTTATAGCCCCACAGCCCAACCCCACAAGCCTGAGTCAGTTGACCCGGGCTCTGAGATTCGGTGCTGTGGGGTTTTCTTTGCAGTGTAGTCATACCCTTACATCTCACCTCCATCCCAAGACCCATTTTTCAAGCCCCCATTCGGTTCATGTCCAAAGTCTTAATGTTCATTATTATATGAGGATGAGATCTCATCAGCATTTCCACCAAGTACTGTTTGATCAGGTGTGTCAGCTGGAGGAAATTAAAACTTTCTGTTCCCCATACAAAGATGATCGTCCCCTTGTTTTGTTGGCACACTATACAATCAAGATGGCTCCACTGAAGTCAATGGGGCTATCCTGATTTACCCCAGCTGAGGATCTGTCCCAAAGTCTTTAATTTTTCAAGCATATTTAATGTTATTCTTTTTTTTCTTTTAGGGCAACAGGCTTCGGCTTTTTGAACGCACTATGCAAAGCAGCAGCTGTACTTGGAAACTTAATATTTGGTTCCCTTGTTGGCATCACCAAAGCAATCCCCATTCTTCTAGCTTCAACTGTTCTAGTGTGTGGAGGTCTGGTGGGACTTCGACTTCCTGACACAAGAACCCAGGTGTTGATGTAAAACTGGAAAAAAGCCATTTATGATTTATTTCCTTCTCCTTTCAAGTGTCAACTCTCCTAACTGAATGGTGCAAAGGCTTCAGATTTTCAGTTCTTAGAATGGTGATCAGATTGCAGAAATCTAACTCAAAATGAGATATTTTTCTGTGACAGAGGTTTAGAAATTTCCATAAGAAAGTTCTAAAGTTTCACCTTCTTTTGCATTCTTTTGCTGTTTAATACTTTTTATCTTTCAAATTGCAAAGCTACCTCTTGAAACATTTTCAAAGACATATTCAGGAAGAGAAAACCGTGCTCATAGCTAGGTGTTTAAAATGCAAGCGTATTGTCACACCTAGGACATTAAAAAATAAGTCCTAGATTTTTGCCATGACACCATTAGCTTCCACAGTGATACAGACATGGAAGTCAATTATTTAACAGTATTGGTGCAGTAAAACTCAATCTTACACAGATCAATGCATGCAGCATTAAACAGGAAACTGCATATTCTGCATCAGTTCTGCGAATATTAACATTGTGTGACTATATTTAAGCAGTAGGGACTTCCTGATTTCTTAGAAAAGGGCATGGCAGGCTTTGGCAGTGGCAATGCCTCTTTCAGAGGAAACCATCTTATGTAGATTCAATCGTGGTTAAAGATTAACAATTGCAATCATAACAGTAAAGCTGCCTGTGCTGAGGAGAAACAACTCCTGATACAGAGGACAGCAAAGCTCATAATGGGTGACTGAAGTAAGAGAATAGGAAAAGAAGCATTTTCACTGCTTGCTGATCCTCCAGAGTGTATTTAGAGATACCAACACTTGGATGTCTGGAAATTTCTGAGCATTGTAGAAAACAAGGGCTTTGTCTGAACTTATCTCGGTGTAAACCATGAGTAGTTCTACTCTAGTCAGTAGTTACACTAATGTAAAACTAGTGTGAGTGAAGGCAGAATAAAGCCCAATGCCTGTATGAAAAGTAAACAGCTTTAAGAAAAGTGCTTTTGCTATTTAACCTACTAACTTTTGCTCCCTTGATGACATACAATGTTTAGAAAAAATATTTTGTATTAGAATGCCTCCTACATGTTAACTTTGGCCTCTGTTTAACATGATCAGAATCTCCAGAAGCAAATCATTTACCTACAACTGCTAAACTTAAAAAAAAAAAAAAAAAAAAAAAAAGTAACATTTCTTAGTATATCAGTTTATACAATTGGCATAAATTTGCAAATATTAATCTTAACAATATCTCATCAGTTAACACTTTCTAGTCCTCCCAGCCCTGCACACCTCCCAAAAAAAGACAGAATGTTAGCCTTAGCTTTGAGTCTTATGGATTTTATCTATTTGTCACAGGCTTAGCCTTAGTGAAAAGCCGTTTCCTGTAATTAGGATAGTATCTAATTCTGGCCATTGTGTGCATCTCGCTCTTCTCTCTCTCGCTCATTTTTCAGGGCACTCCCTTGTGTCATCCCTTAGTCAGATGACTGCCTTATACTTATTGCACATCTTGTTTCGAAATCTGAAGCCTCTGTACAGATTTAGAGTGATGATCAACAACCAGTGGTAAATAACATTTTTGTGCCACACACTGTCTATTTAAAGCGATATGTTGTGTTCAGTTCTGTATGTTACTTTAAAGAATTACGAAATTCAATATGTGCAGTGCTATGACCAGTGTGGAGGAAAGGGGACATAAGAAAATAAGGATCAGTTACTGAGGGCTCCAATTCAGGGCTAACATGCTAAAATCTCATTATGTTTAAAAACGTGCTCATTTACTATTAAAAAAAATCCTCACCACTATTTCACCGTTATCCACAACAATGCTGGTGATTTTGCTAAATCTAGGCTACATCTTAGATCTCTTGTTTATAGCCACCTCAGTGTGTGACTCAGCCAAGATACAGTGTAGCCAACAGCATTAAAGCACATAGTGTGATTGGGATATGGCAAGTGATATAAACTGGCCTCCAGGAAAACAAAATACCTGAATGCATGGATGCAGCTCCAGGATACCAATGAATGTTATAAGACCCTTTCCACACACACACTAAAAAAGTGAGGTGGGGATGGGAAAAGAAGGGAGAGCAAAGGAGGAAGGGTGGGGGAAGAAAAGGAAGAATAGAAGGGAAGAGAAACAAAGAGAAAATAAGTGCAAACCCTCCCTCCTCGATATTCCCAACATGTTATGCTGTGAGGGCAAGAGCAGAGAATATAATTGAAGCTGTGTACGTACAATCAGTGGCTTGGTAGTACAGCCACTTGTAGCACCAGTATTTGACCTTTGGAGGCTTAGATCCAGATGCTACTCTACTTCATTGAAGAAGATAAATCACATGCAACTTCGTAGGAAAATGCCATATACTGTGTGTGTACATATTAGAGAGAACAAACCAAACTGGCTTAGGTTAATGTACCAGACCCCTCTAATGGATGAAATCATAACTACTTATCTGTGTGTCAGAGTCCTTGTCCTGCTGTGAGGTAACAGAGATTCTCTTTCAGTTCAAATGTTGGGGGCCCTTGTTATTTGTGCAGGAAGATGCAAGTTCTAGCCTTTTTTCTGCTTTGAAATTAAGAGGGTTCAACGTAGTGATAATGTTTGTTCAAGGTAGTCAGAGATTTATAACTATAGAAAGAGACGGCTAGGACTAGAACTGCATGGTTCCTGCAGGGTGGGATTGAAGTAGGCAGGGAGAGATATGCAGGGAAGCCTGCCTTCATAGTGCCTGGTTCTAGCCAGTGCCTTCACGGAGGACAATCATGCAGCCTTTCATCACAGGAGAAAAGATGCCAGAGCTCCTTGCCTGATAGCTCCAGCCCAGCTGTCCTCCTCTTGCCCAGCCTCCTGTTCCCTATTATTCCCAAGATTTCCAAACAGGCTATTAAATCTATCAAGTCTCCATCTCACTTTTTCCTTTCTTCTCCTTGATCCTACCATTCTACTGATTCCAAATTAACTTGCTTTCCATATATCCTCTTCTAAATTCCCTCACTTATTCCTCTCCATTGCCTATAATTTCCTTATATCCTCCAGTAATAAGCCAATGCTCCACCCTTTGGGTTTGAAGTCCACACTTCTTTAACCCAGGATGGAAAACAAGCTAAAGCAAAACAGCCCTTCAAGTTGTCCCCATTATGGGAAGCAAATAGTCTCTGAAAGTTCATTTAATGTCCAGGTGGCCTAACTAACACAAATAATCAAGGAATAAAGATCCTCCTGTCAGAAACTCCACTTATCCCTTTAGATGTGGTGAATGAAGATCAAGGAAAGCACCTTGGTACTGTCACCAAGCTCAGCTCCACTTGGGAGGAAGTTTCATTCTTCTTTCCCAGAAGCCCCACCCCTTTTCTTTCTTGGCGCCCCTGGAAACCTCACTTTTATATAGCTGCCAGCCATGCTATTGAGGCATATCTGTCAGCTCCACTTTCCAGTAGCCTAATGGAGTCATAGCTGTTAGCTCCTTTCTCCAGGCCTGACAGCTCAGGCAGTCTCTATTGGCTAGGCTTTAGCTCTTTCCCCAGTGAAGGGTTTTTAAATACTTCTACATTCAGCCAGGGAGCGTTACATACATCCTGTCATAGCTCCCTTATCCAACCAAGGCAGCACTATGTTAGCATAACTTGTCTGACACACTTTATTTTTTTATATTTAGCTGGAAATGGAACTACAGTTCAAACATAAGGTTAAAAATGAATCCTCAAAACTGTACACTCAGTGGGTCACATACACAGGAAGTGCAAGCAGAGCTGCTCCACTTCCTCCAGAATGTGGGAAAAAAATGCTCAGCAGTCAAATTCCAGAAGAAAACAAGTCAGATGGACTACTTTTCCTCAGCGTTTCCTGCCTTCCTGTTCACCAAACTCACTGTCAAATGTCAGCCCTTGTTAATAAGATCCTTTACTATCAGTTCAGGAAACACAGCATGAAGAGAGACCAGGTGGGTGAGGTAATATCTTTTATTGGCTCAACTTCTGTGGATGAAAGAGACAAGCTTTTCAGATACAGAGAGATCTTCTTCAGGTCCTGAAATTTGAAAGCTTGTCTTTCTCACCAACAGAAGATGGTCCAATAAAAGATATTATTTCACCCACCTGATCTCTCAATATCCTGGGACCAACATGGCTACCACAACACTGCAAACAGTATCAAAAGAAATACTTTAGCATGCAAATAAACACAAAACTGGATTTTTGCCACAACATGGCAAACATGTGTCAGACATGTGAGTTTGTAACACAAAAGCAGAATCACAAACTAATTAGAAAGCATTGGTTTGTAGTAGATCTTCTCAAGCTCTGTAGAACAGAGTGATTAAATTATAGTCCTCGGGTTGACATCATCCTGCTGGCATCTGCTATGTGGCCTGGTTGATCTTTCTGAAAACTTTCAAGCATGGTGTGTGCACATATAGGGGAGTGTGTGCAGTTTAACCAGGTTATGGAAAACATGTATGGGCCTGTCACTGTTTTTTATCCTTTATTTTTCCTATAGTGATCTGTTTTCCTCCACTTCTTTTCTTGGATCTAGGAGGATCCTTCAACATTTAACCCTGCTCTAGAATCTTAAAATTACTAGAGAGGACTCCAGGCCACTTCAGGACTTCTCTTTGATCCAGAGGTTCAGTAAACACGGCATAGAACTAAGACTCAGTGTGCTTGGTTGATTCTTGTCTTACACTAGTGTATTTCCACATTTACCAGCTTGTGCAGAGCTGCATCCAACCCAAATAAAATAAATTAAAAGGAAGTAGAGTTTGTCTGCAATCTTTTTTCACCTAAATTTGTATAAATTAGGGTGAAATTATCTGCTGCTCTGAGACTCCTCTTAGTGCAGCAAAAACGTGACTTTGGGGAGCCTGTCATGCGTCCCTGATTTTCAAGGCTGAGTAGCTTTGTGGGACAAATCACAAATTCAGTTGGGGCTTTAATGATCTTCTCTTTAGTGGAGTGGTCTAATACATGCTACTTTCTCCTCACCATCCCCCCGTGGACAATCTAATATCTCAGGAGGGGTCACTGGATAAGAGTAACTCAACACAAAATAGAACTGCCCTTTCCATCCACCTTCTCCATTGATATACATTTAATAGGACAGACGTCCTAGCGGGCATGTGGGAGTAGCTGAACTATGCATCGTTTCAGCTTTCAGTTCCTCCTTTCATCTGAGCTGCAGGCTATAACCCAGGACGTCAGTCTAGTAATGAGAGGGAGGATCAACTTAGGGGACTGCAGTTTCCCTTGGTCTCTCCATGGTCAATCAGCTCTGCTACTTTCTTCTTGGATCCTAAAGATCCCCACATCTTCTTACTTCTAAAGTTGGCCACCTACCAGACCCCGGGCATCCAGGACCCCTAGATCTGAACCATGACCCCAGCAGTGCAACCCTAAATTGCAATGCCATGAATGGACACTGTACATCACTTGATATAAACTGCTGAGAGCAAACCACACTGCCAGGTGCATATATAGATCTGTGTTCTGTAGCCCTGCTCCCATTTTACGGGTGTCTCCAGATACAACTGCCATCTAGTGCTTTTCTCTGCCCATCACTGCACACACTTTTAAACGCACTCCCATTATACTTGTCTGGCATCCCACTGTCTACTTGGTAAATTCAGGCCTATCTTCAGCTGAAGCAATGTGACAGGATCAGTTTCTCATTCTCAACAGCACCACATTTGCTCAATTAAGAAAAAAAGATGGGAGAGAAGGGAGAGAGAAAGCAAGAGATTATGAAATAAAATAAAACAAAACAAAAAAAAAGGTCAAGACTAGTAGGTTAGCGGCCTATGGTTCAGGTCCTAGGTTTTTTCTGCAGTAAATTTTCTTTGAGTTCTAATCACTGCCCTGATATAATGCAGCTACGTGAGTATTGTTTATTGTAAAGGAGATGTACTGTACAGTTTTGGTGAAAATGCATACACATGCACACATGCATTCCTCTGTGTGTGTATGACAAGTGTAAGACTTTTATACATTATAAAACTTAATTTGGAATGTTGTTTTTAAAATGCAATTTCATTCTCAGTGCCATTGATTGCCATTTGCTGCATTATGCTTTGAATACAAAATACACTACTCATTTCCTTGTGCAAAATTCTTTACTTAATCATCCATAAAATTGCTGTGGTGCCAAGCGCTTTCTTAGTTTGTCATTCATTTTATGTCACTGAAAGAGAACGCCTGTAATTGTTTTAGGAGTAAGCTTTGATTTAGCTGCATCCTTCCCTCACCATGCTGTGCCAAACAATGAAGCAACAAACCATATAGAAGTATCAGTCACACGTGTTCCAGTGACTCAGCATACTAGAATATTCAAAATCAAATATAAATTCTTGTTTTTTTTTTCTTTTTTGAAGCAAAGTATGTTCTGAATAATGTTCCTTATGGATCTCAACGTATTAACATCTGTGTAATATATGGGAATATGTCTGTCTTCTTTCTGTACTGTATGTTTTTCATTGTTTCTGCAGACATAGCTGGTGCTGTTCTAATAATGTTCTTATGGCTAAATTGTTTGCCACTGCTCTTATCAGCATTCTTTGACCAGCTAGAAACAGAGCCATTGCCAGGGTGTCTTTCAATTAATCATTAACATTCACAAAGATCTAGCTCCGTAATGAGTGGTGTATCGTACCATTCCTGCTATTATTCAAGTGAAGCCAGTCTGAAAAAGCACACACACAAGGGAAGAGGGTGGAGAGAGTTATTCTAGAGCTCTGGCATTCATTATGCTTCTTCCCTAGATGCAAACAACTTCATTCTTTCCAATGTGTTTCCGGGGAGTCTGTGTGCCTGTGCATTGCAAAATTAAGGAGTCAGCAGAAAAAAAGGGCGTTCTATTCTCACAAGAATGAACAAAGCATATTTGGTACAGGAAAACTAAGACATTTTTAAAAGAAATTAAAACAACCACCACCACACTGTCCATAGTTGGGAATCACGCGTATTGCCTGATTTACTTGAGACTGAAATTCATTCTGAACCATTTAGTTAACTAATAAAACACAACAGTGCAGCAATGCTGATACAACAACATCATCGGTGGATAGTAGATATTCTAATGGAAAGGAAAAAAATGATGTTAGTGGTGGGACACTGTAGCCTGCAGTTTCTTGTAGTCTTTCTTTAAAAAAATGAAAATGACTCTTTAGGTTTCCAATGAATGTTGCTGACCTTATCATCATTATTGGAACTATGTAACAAACATTAAAATGAAATAATTTAGAAGAAAAAGTAATAGAATGTTAAAAAATATAACTATTTAAAGTTAATGTTTAACAATAAAATGTTTTTGTAAGAAACGTAGAGCTCTCTCCTCCCTCCCAGTGTGGATCCCAGCCAGTGTGGTGGCCGGTTTCTGTAGCACTTTACCTATAACCATGAAGAATATACTTTCATTTAAAAAAAATCCCCCAAAACTAGAGCAGCATACACCTACTGATTTAGGCCTTGATCCAGCAAGTTGGTCTATATAGGCAAGCCCCTATGCCTATATAGTCAATGGAAGTCAATGAGCAGCTTAAGGGATTAAGACCTGAGCTTTCTTATAATTTAACTTAAAAGAAAAACAACAGTTAAATGCATGATCTTGTGTTACGCAGTATTGGAAGCAACTTCTTTACTGAGTCCTGGGGTGAGAGGAGTTCTCTATAACACGTTGGTTTAATCTACCAATGTATGGATTGTAACTTAATAATTTTAACCTTTGATATCCTCATGCAAGTGACTGGGGTTCCAACCAATACACTGCATTGTAATATCATCCCAGGTCAGAAACCACATGAATCAACTGATCACTTTATTTTCCAGCCATTTTATATGTTTAAAAATGTGCATTTTGTTGTTATCATCTGTCTTGAGTTAAAATTCTAATAAATTAAATTGTAACTTGTATGTGGCCACAAATATATTTGACGTGTGAAAGCATGTAAATGAACAAAAAATGAATGATTTCTTCTTCACACTTCACTGGGTTAATTTGCAGACAAAAATAACCATCTAACTGAAAATATAATTCCATGTCTTCAATATAATTTACTGATAGAGTCAAGGTACTGATTCTTGGTAACTAGTTTGTGCTCCTAAATCCCCCAAAATAGCAAAAACAAAAGAAAAAATGTATGTGCTTTCTTTATGCTGAGCCAAATTCTGCTCTTAATTTTCCCCAGTAGACCTCAAGTAAAAGTAATGGCGTTGAAACAAGGCAACTGGAAGCAGAATTTGGCACACTGTCTTTAACATACAAAACATGGTGTGTCTGTATGTCCTGGTATTCTGTGTTTTGTAACATGACAATGTGTATATATATTGTATATAAAGTACTAAGATTTTTAAGTTAAATTTCCATTCTACACATTCATTTTCAGATCCACAATTTTGTACTGAGATCTTGGCAATGGCCCTGACCTTTTTGGTTTTTTTACTGCTCTGTATGATCCCCTGTAATGTGGGTTACAGTTATCACTCCTGTATATATGTGCTTGCATGTGTGTGCATTGATAAATTCTCACTTTCAGGTTTCTGGAGTTTTCATTCCAACTACAGCTGGTACAATTGTGAACTCATCTTTCTGGCATGCTCCTCTGTGTCAGATTGCTGATTGCCAAAATGCTTGACCAAGTGTATAAAGTCCCCTGAGAAAAGCTGTCTCTATAACTGTGAAAGGGCATGCTCTGTGTAGGATGACTATGTACAGTATAAATCTATAAAATGTGAAAGTGTGTATAAATTTATCTGCCAAATACCTATCATACACGTAACAAATGCAAAGATATTTAATGTACATCAAATTAATAAAGGGGCATTTTTTGCTCCACTATATTCCAGTAAAGAGTTGTTCTTTGCAATGAATGTACACCAGGTGTACTGACAATTAAAGATGCGTTCTTTATTATAGCCACAAAATACTGAAAATAATTGCTTTGATTTAATCAGTATGGTACTTTTAACATATTTTTAGTGCTCTGTTGTTATGGCTATGAATGTATTTCATCTTTAGGGCCCATTATATATATCCTGTGATAGAAATCCAAGACAGCGTTAAAAGAAAACCTGGAACAAGTTACTAACGTGAAAGAAATGTAAGTCGATATAACAACGATACAAAATAAAAGTTACGTTTGTAGGAGGTGAAGATCCTCTGTATTCAGCCATCTGGGACCCATATTTTTATACTATATAATGGCACAAAAGGAAGTCTGGTCTTGTCACTACATAAACTGCACAATAGGGGTATGTGTTCATATAAAGGGCCCAGTCCTACCCTCTACTATGCACAGAGTAAATCACCAAAAGCTGTAATGATCTGTGCATTTGAAAGACTAACAGCAATTTAAACACTAAACTGTAGCTTCATAGGATCCTAGCAGCCACAAAATATTGGCACTTCAGAAACTCCATCTCATTTTTCCCTCTCTGCTGAAAGAGCCTGAAAAAGAGCAAAATTTGATCAAAAGTTTTGTTTGGTTTTGTTTTGGTTTTGTTTGTTTGCTTTTTATTGCTCTATTATTTATATTCTGGCATCTCAAATGGGTGGATCAGGAATAAATTTCCAACTATAAATTATTCCAAACAGATGCTGGAATAAACAAAGCATATGAACTGCTTCAGCTGTGTAGGCAATAGAGAAAAGTCAGGCTGTAGGTGAATATATACATTTTCAGCTAAATCCGAGCACCTTCTTCAAGATCCAGCAGTTGAGGACATGTGGCTTTGGATAGTCCCATGGCAACCAAAGTTTATTCTGTTTGTGCCAGAGTAGGAATAATATTCTTCACTTATGAAGCAAGCCAAGTGTAATGTAGAGTTATTAATGAAGGTTTAAAATGCTCTTCATTGTAATGAATGCCTTGTCTTCATTTGAAAGGGTTTGCTGGTATAGATATACCAGGATAGTTATACTGGCCAACCAATCTATGGGAGAGTGGGCTTATATCACCAAAAGACTGCTTAAACCAGGTCCCCAAACAGAGTACTATGTACGGCAAAAGCACTTTTTTGCCAGTATAACTGTCTGCCCTAAGGCTTGTGCTAGCATAGCTATGTCAATTAGCAGTAGGGAAAAAAATCACTCCCCTGGACCGGTACGCCTATGCCAGTAAAACTTTTAAATGTAGGGCAGCCTACCTTTCAGTACAATGTGTGAGAGATCCGGAAACTATACAATATGTAAAAGGAGGCTGCAGCATTTTGTGGCTTGGGATATAAAGTATTTCACACCAAACTGTAAGGCATGGCATGGACCATCCTCAGCATGCCTTTCACTCCACTGCCCTGCTAGCAATATTATTTATTATTGTTATTTTGTCACTTGGATTGTATGCCTACACCAAGGGTGAGCATGGAGCCCTACAGAAACAATAAAGGATCCACGGTCAGATTCTGAGCTCACTCCAGCCTAATGTGGCATAACCCATTCGGTTACTGACATTAAGATGGTTGTAAGTGGTCTCTGCCTCGGGTTGCTCATATTCTGCAGCTCTTGCTGCTTTCTTTGGAATCTAACTTCTTGGTAACAACACTGAAAAGAAAATTTGCTTAAAGGTCCCACATAGGAGATACATGAGATTCACAACCCATATTGTGAATTGTAATAAATTGCAACTTATCCAGTAGAATCCTGGTCTTCTCACAAAAACCTACTTGGGCTTGAGATCATGCTATTTCCTGTTGTTGAAGTGGACCAAGTGAGCCAAGAAGGTATATGTGCAAAATGACTAGGGGAGATTCCTAAGAGTATATGACAGAGAGATCACTAATTATACTGAATTGGGATGGGCAACAGAGCGCAGGGAAGGAGTCCATCTACATCCATATCTGCAGCAGCTGAAACACTAAAACACCCAGGTGAGGGGACAACATTTGCAGCCCTGACAATGCTCAGACTTACCAGTAATCCCAGTTTTTCACTGTTGTGCATGTCCGTCTCTTCCAAAAGGCAGGATTCAGGACTTAGCCAACGATTTTCATATATTCATAATGTAACACTGATATAAAATATTTATTATTACATCATTAAATGCTGATAAAACAAGAATAATTTTTAAGGATGTTTGCGCTGAGTTTGGATTGAAATTAATATTACTCCTACAGTCACTTAAAATGTTAAATACCTCATTAGTTTGGCTATATTATTCTGATTATATATATTGATCTGACCTCAGCTCACCCACTAGACTATAAAGGCTAATAACTTTTCTATCTCAGAGTTTGGATTACAGGAAGGCAGTAACTGGATTATAATAAAACACAAGCCTGTGAATCACGAGTTTTGCAGTGACCAGCATTGCACCGTATTTACTTGCCTTTTTCTATATTAACTGTTCACCATTCCAACTTCATTAAACGAGAGAAAAAAAGGCCCCTTATCAAAGAACATGTCCTTGACACACACAAACGAGACAAAAGCCAATAAGGAGGCAAAAGGCCAACTCAGTCTCAGTGTTCTCTCTCTCTCTCCCGCTGCTTCTGCTTCTTGCATAGGGGACAGGAAACAGAGTTTGGCATCATGGAATGTACCCCGGACTGCAGTGGCAAGGGTAAGGCTTGCTCTCTCAGCCGATCCTGGAACAGAAAGGGATCTGGCCCCTGAAACCTACACATCTCCTGAAATCCAAACCACTTAGCACACTTTGGGCTGCAGTATAAGTAATAATCCATATAGGCCAGGGCCATCCATATAGAGCCCCAGTTCTTCCACGCCACATCTGAGGCAGCAAATGCTCTTCTGATCGCCACTGCCCCTAAACTTGGAGGGCTCTCCAGGAGCAGTGGCTGAAACAATATGATCACTATGAGTGTACACAAGGATACCATGGGGGTGAGGTGTGGAAATGCCACTCCAATAGCAAATGGCCACTCCCCACTTTCTGTCTCTCTGGCCCATCCATGGATCCTGATCTCCTCAGGTTACCCCTAGAGGGACTGCTCTGGGATTCAGAAAAAGGGATTCCTCTTTTGCTTTCCTCTGCACATAGAAACAGAGGGGAACACTTAGGCTGGGATTGTCAAAGCAAGTTAGGCCGCTAATTACAATAGAAATTCAATAGGAGCTGGGCAGCTAACACCCTTAGCCCCCTTTGAAAAGCCCAGCCTTATTTATTTTATTTTAATTTATTTAACCTATGTGAAAGAAAAACTAAACATTCTTACAGAGAATAAAAATGTATTCCCCCCAGGTCCTGATTTCAAGTACATTCATGCAGCTTTCAAACTCCCTTGCCAGTGTCAGGCGGTTCAGAATTTAAAAGGCAAACAAACAACAAACTTTACTTTACAATCCAGCCTAGCTGGTGGACTTTATACAGAGTAGAAATCTGATAAAGCTGTGAGTGATTCACCCGCAGCTGGGTGGAGCCAATAGGAGACCCTTAGAGTGACTGATGCTCTTTTACCACTGGGTGACTCTACCTGAAATAGGTTCCAACCCTGTGCTAAGTTTGTAACACTGGAAGAGGATGGGGGAGGGCATCATTGTTTAGATTGCTCATAGAGCATTTTAAAGGAAGTAATATTTATGCAGTTTAGGGAATTTTATTTTAGGTTGTTGTGTTTTAATATAGATATATTTGCTGTTTGGTAGCTTGGTGGACTTTTTTCTTTCTTTCCATCCCCTTTGTTTCCTGGTAACAGGAGTTACAGATAACAGAAACTAAAAAAAAAGAGGATAACTTTAAATGGAAAAATTAATATAATTGTCAAAAAAATGCAAGCTTACGGTAGCATAGACTCACCACCATGTCTCCTGAAACCCCAAATGCACGAGAAACTTGTTTATTGCTGAGACATCACTGATGTGACAATATTCACGTATCAGACTTTTTTATTAGAATTACAATGGGATTCCATTATGCAAAAAAAGACACAAAGAGTACAATGGCCTATTGCCTATTGTTTTTAAAGATATAGAAAAGGGTCCAAGTAACAATACAATCCTATTACTATTCTTTAGCTGGAAAGGTAAATGTAGTAATGGTGAGTGTAAGCCATAATTTGCCCAGCCATCCCTTTTCTGTTTGCGGGACCCAGGGCAGGTTGCAGTTCCAAGATCAGGCAACTAAGTTTTATGGTGCTAAAATTAGGTGGCTGAATGCATGCACATAATAGTTCAGCACTGGACTCTTAGCATATGTGGCACTTTACTCCCAATAGCAAACTTTTGGATTTGAATGGCAAAGCCAACCCAGGACCATTGATTAACCAGAAATCACACCAACATTAGCACCAGGGTGGAGAATCATAGAATCATAGAATATCAGAGTTGGAAGGGACCTCAAGAGGTCATCTAGTCCAACCCCCTGCTCAAAGCAGGACCAATTCCCAGCTAAATCATCCCAGCCAGGGCTTTGTCAAGCCGGGCCTTAAAAACCTCCAAGAATGAAGGAGTTGAGGGGAGCAGGTGGTGTTCTCGACCATTCTTCCAGTTTAGGCTAAGGATCCAGGCAGCGCCACATGCATTCTAGCAATGAATTTATGGCTGCACAGATGGTGTCAACATAAGGGCTTTGGCTTCTTCAACTATGGGATGCTGTTCTGGGAAGGAGGGCTGCTGGGAAGAGATTGGGTCCACCTGACCAATCTAGTAAGGAGGATTTTAACTTAATTCAAAGGTGGCAGTTGACAAAAATACATAGGTAAGTATAAAACCTGGTGACCTTAACAGAGGGATAAATGTTGGGAGGGAAGTGGAAAATTACAGTAGCGTCACAGGAATAACAAGAGGGATACCGGGGGAAGGGTGGGGGATACACTCAACATCTTAGAGGTTGCACCTATTGGGTTCCGGGAAGTGGGCGGGCATAAGCCCGCCCACTGCTAAAGGATCCCCCCCCAGCCTAAGGGGAGGATCCACAGGGCCTGGAACTCAAATAATTACGGGGGACAACTAATGTAAAAACAGGGACAGGAGTGTGGTCAAAGGGTCAAAAGAAGAGAACCAGACGGGGACACCGAGCAGAGAACCCCGGACAGCGCCCACTGCTCCTCAAAGGCTTCAAGGGAGCCAGTGGATGCCGCCCAGAGGAACTCTGCCCGGATACGTGAACGGACAGAGGATCGGAAACAGGCCCCGCAGTCACAGGCACCTCCATCGGCCAACCTCCTCTCCCTGGTTTTATAGATGGCCTGTTTAGCCAGTGCCAAGAGGAAGTTGACCAGGAGGTCCCGCGACTTTGTGGGGCCACGGATAGGGAGTGCATAAATGAGAAGGTGAGGGGAAAAGTGTAACCAAAAACGTAACATAATATCGATGAGGAGCCGGTGTAGGGGCTGCAACCTGGCACACTCTAAGTAAACGTGAGCCAGGGTCTCCCTCACGCCGCAGAAAGGACAGGTGTCCGGGACTAGGGTAAACCGCGCCAAGTACACGCCCGTGCTCACGGCCCCATGAAGGAGCCGCCAGCTGATATCCCCGGCGGGCCTCGGGACCAGAGTGGAATAGAGGCTGGCCCACCGGGGCTTCTCACCCTCGACAGGTGGCAGGAGGTCCCGCCACTTTGTATCGGGGCGGGACACGAGGGTGAGGAAGTGAAGAGTGTGCAGCACGAGCGTGTATAGATGTTTCCTTGGCGCGGTCAGGAAACGAACCGGCTGCAAGTCGTGCAGCCGGCTCACGGAGAAGGGGCGGAGGGGCCGGTTGGGTCCACGGGGCAGGGGCCCGATGAAAAGGTCCGGAGGGCCAGGGGTGGAGGGTGGGCGGGGCGTGCCCTCATGCAGGATCCGGTCGAGGCAAACCCGAGCAGCGGGCGGCAAAGCGGCCCTCACCTCCTGAAGTACGCGCTGGGGAGTACAAGGCCTGGAGAGCCCCATGCGCCGAGCGAGCGTCAGGGGATCCAGCCAGTCTCCCCGGTCGTAGTCCAGGAGGTCTCCGACTCTAGTAACTTCTGCCAGGACCAACCTCTGGCGCACCGCGGGGGACTCCGCCACCTGCACACGGAGCTGGGGATTGTGTAGCAGGGGCTCCGCGAGGAGATCTGCCCCCTCGGTGGCCACCACGGACCTGGTCGCTGAGAACAGTTCCCAGGTCCGGAGGAGGTCCTGGTAGAAAACCGGCAGCCCGGAGAGGTCTCGCGGAAGCCCTCTCGGATCGAGATAAAAGAGCTGCCGGTCGTATCGGAGCCCTCGGAAGCGGCGCAGGAAGGCGTGCGCCAATACGCTCCACGCTGGATTACCTGCACCATAAAGGAGCCTCCGCAGGGCCTGGAGGCGGAAGACATGGACCTGAGTGTGGAGGCACTTCAGGCCCTGCCCTCCCTCCTCCAGGGGCAGATGGAGGACCCCTGCAGAGACCCAGTGCAGTCCTGGCCAAAAGAACTCCAGAATCACCCTCCGGAGGTCGGCCAGGAAGCCCGGGGCCGGGACCAGGGTGTTGAGACGGTGCCAGAGCATGGACAGGACTAGTTGATTGAGTACCAGTGCCCTCCCACGAAGGGAGAGGCACCGGAGTAGTCCTGTCCATTTCCGGAGCCGCTCCGTCACCCTGCCCTGTAAACCTTGCCAGTTCTCCGGCGGAGACGGATGCGTGGCAGAAAGGTAAACGCCGAGATAGAGCAGCGGACCTGCGCTCCACCGGATGGCCTGAAGCGCGGGTGGGAGGGAGCTCGCCTGCCACCCGGCCCCTACCACCAGGCCAGAGCTCTTGACCCAGTTGACCCGGGCGGAGGAGGCCGCCGAGTACACGGTCTGGCAAGCCTCCACCCGCACCAAGTCGCCCGGGTCCTGGACCACGAGGAGCACATCGTCGGCATACGCCGACAGGACCAGCCGCAGCTCCGGTTCCCGAAGCACCAACCCCGTCAACCTCTTGCGGAGGAGACAGAGGAAGGGCTCGATCGCCAGAGCGTACAGCTGGCCCGAGAGGGGGCACCCCTGCCGCACTCCCCGATCTTAGAGGTTGCAGCAGGGCAGTTACCCCGCTCTGGTGGAGGAAGGCTGGGCTGATTGGGGAGGCAGCCACAGCTGGGGCCACGCCCCAATCAGGCCAAACCTGGCTCTGTTATAAGGGCTCAGGGAGGAGCTAGGTTAGTCTCTCTAGCTGTGGAGACAGAGAAGGACCTAGCTGCCTGGGAATAGGGTACCTGGGGCAGAGCAGTGCT
This sequence comes from Chrysemys picta bellii, assembly GCF_011386835.1. NCBI lineage: Eukaryota > Metazoa > Chordata > Testudines > Emydidae > Chrysemys > Chrysemys picta. The sequence goes on along the minus strand of NC_088796.1, from coordinate 46,229,076 downwards.
GGGGAACTCCAGCCTGGCAACCCACCTGGCTGAGGACATGATAAAGGCCTATGTGGGTACTAGGGCTGAGAGGTGCAGCCTGGGGTTAGGCAGAGGCTGCTGGTCCAACTTGCTTGCCAATGATGAGTGGCCATGACTGACTGCAGTTTGCCCCAGTGAGGGGGGGCTAGATGATGACTGGCAGTAGCTGTGAGGCCAGGTGGGTGTAGAGGGTTTGGGGGGGTCCCCTAGGAGGGGACACCCAGAGTGTGGGGGTACTGCTAGGGCAGAACCCTGAGGTAAAGGGCACTGGGGGCTGGAAGGGATATGGGGGGGGCTGTATGCAGGTGAGTCACTGGCCACCAGGAGGCGTTCAGAGTGCTGGATGAGCTAATTCCCAGTATGACCAGCAGGAGGGGATGCACTGGTGATTCCATGCTTTGCTACAGATGTCTATACACAAACGCAAGGAGTATGAACCAGGAAGAACTGGAAGTATTATTACATGATGACCTGATTTGCATCACTGAGACTTGGTGGGATAAACCTCATGACTAAACTATTGGTATTGTTGCTCAGGAAGGACAAACGGGGGGGTGGGGGGGGAGGCATTCCATTATACACCAAGACTATATACACTTGTTCTGAGGTCTAGAAGGAGGTAATAGAGCAGTTGAAAGTCTTTGGGGGGAAGATAAAAGGTGAAAAAACAGGGGCACTGTCATAGTAGGAGTCTACTATACATGACCAAGTCAGGAGGAGGAGGTGGATGAGACATTTCTAGAACAAATAACAAAAATGTCCAAAACACAAGACCTGAAAGTAATGAGGGAAAAGTAATGTGGCAAAACACAAAAATGTCCAGTAAGTTATTGGAATGTACTGGGGGCAACTTTTTGTTTCAGAAGGTGGAGGAAATAACCAGGGGGAAGCCATTTCAGACTTGATTCTGATAACAGGGTAGGTTATGAATCTGAAGGCTGAAGACAATTTGGATGCCAATGATCATGAAATGATAGATGTCATTATTCTAAGGAAAGGAAGGAGTGAGAGCAGCAGAATGAGGAAAGTGGACTTCTAAAAAGCAGACTTTAACAAACTCAGAGAACTGATAGCTAAGGTCTCATGAGAAAAAAATCTAAAGGAAATAAGAGTTCAGGAGAGCTGGCAGCTTCTCATAGAGACAATATTAAAGACATACCTGTAAACTCTCCTGATCAGAAGGAAAGCTAGGAGGAACAGAAAGTGGCCGATATAGCTCCATCTGTTCTTTAATGATGTGAGAATCTAAAAGGAATCCTACAAAATGTGGACACATGGACAAATTGCTAAGGAGGAGCACAAAAGAACAGCACAAACGTGTAGGGTCATAATCAGAAAAGCTAAGGCACAAAATAAATCCCACGTACCAAGGGACATAAAAGGTAACAAGAAGAATTCTATTATAATACATTAAGAGCAAGAGAAGGAAGGTGTAGATCCTCTCATAGGCGCCGACTTCCCCTTTACCTGGGGGGTGCTCGACACCCCCCCCACTGCACTCCACCCCTTCCCCCAAACTCCCACCCTGCCTCTTTCTGCCCCCTCCCCCAAGTGTGCCCCGTCCCTGCTCCTCCCCCTCTCTCCCGGAGCCAACCTGCATGCTGTGAAACTGCTGTTCATGGTGGGCAGGAAGTGCTGAAAGGGATGGGAGGAGTGATCAGTGCGGCTGACGGCGGGAGAGAGGCAAGGGGGGGAGCTTGGCTGCCGGTGGGTGCTGAGCACCCACTAATTTTTCTCCATGGATGCTCCAGCCCTGGAGCACCCATGGAGTCGGCGCTTATGGGTCCTCTATTTAGCAGGAAAGGAGAGCTAATAATGGACAACATCAAGAAAGCTATTTAAAGTCTATTTTGCTTCAGTTGTGACTAAAAAGGTAAATTGTAACCAGATACTTAATACAATTAATATTAACAACAAGGGGGAAGGAATGCAAATCAAAATTGGGGAAGACCAGGTTAAAGAATATTTAGATATGTTTGATATATCAGCAGGGCCTGAGGGCCGGCGGCCGGGGGCGCCGAGGGCCGGCGGTGCCGGGGGCCGGGGGCGCTGAGGGCCGGGGGTGCCGGGGGCCGGGGGTGCCGAGGGCCAGTGGTCGGTGGGGCTGGGGGGCGCTGAGGGCCGGCGGTCGGCGGTGCCGGGGGCGCCGAGGGCCGGCGGTCGGCAGTGCCGGGGGCCGGCGGTGCCAGGCCGGGGGCGCCGAGGGCCGGCGGTGCCGAGCACCAGGGGCTGGCAGGGCCAGGGGGTGCTGAGTGGGCCGGGGGTGCTCGACCGGGGGGCTGGGGGCCGGGGGGTGCTGAGCGGGCCGGGGGTGCTCGGCCGGGGGCTGGGCCCGGGGCCGGCACCCCAGGGCCCGAGCCGATCCAGGCTGGAGATGCCGGGGGGGCCAGACTGGGCCGCGCCTCCTCCCCCCACACCCGCCTTACCTGCTTCAGGCTTCCCGCGAATCAAATGTTCGCGGGAAGCAGGGGAGGGGGCGGAGTTGGGGCGGGTACTTTGGGGAAGGGGCGGAGTTGGGGCTGGGGCATGGGTGGGGCTGGGGGCGGGGCCGGGGCCCCGTGGAGTGTCCTCCTTTTGGAGGCTCAAAATATGGTAACCCTAAGTAAGGCTTTTGACACAGTCCCATAAGACATTCTAAGCAAGCTAGGGAAATGTGGTCTAGGTGAAATTACTGAGGTGGGTGCAAAAATGGTTGAAAGACAGAGTAGTTATCAAAGGTTTGCTGTCAAACTGGGAAGGCCTATCTAGTGGGGTCCCACAAACAGCTATCCTGGGTCCAGTACTAGTCAATATTTCTATAAATGACTTGGCTAATGAAGTGAAGAGTGTGCTTTTAAAGGTTGCAGATGACACCAAGCTGGGAGAGGTTGCTAACAGTTTGGAGGACAGGATTAGAATTCAAAATGACCTTTACAAATTGGAGAAGTAGTCAGAAATCAAGTTGAAATTCAATAGAAACAATTGTGAAGTACTACTCTTAGGAAGGAAAAATCAGCTACAAAATGGAGAATAACTCACTAGACAGTAGGACTGTGGAAAAGGATCTGGGGGTTATAGCAGAGCACAAATTGATAATGAATCAGCAATGTGATAAAGCTGCGAAAAAAGGTGATAACATTATAGCCCAAGGCTAAAGCAGGGGGCTGCAGTGAGGTGAGGCTGCAGTCGTGCTCCCTGATACAAGGGAGAGAGTAGGAGCCTGAGCAAGGCACAGTAGGAAGCAGTCCAGGGAGGGAGCAGTAAGGTCTGAGAGGGATAGACCTGAACTGCAGGTTCAAGGGTCCCCAGATTGGAACCCGGTGTAGAGAGAGGTCCTGGGTTTCCCCACCAACCAGTGCAATAGTGCTGCAGTCAGCACAGAGGAGATGGCAACTGCCTGAGACTTTGAGGAAGCAGACTCTGATCTGATTATAACCCAGCAGGGCTGGAGGACTAAGTCACAAAGGAGAGGCACTGCAGCTCCTGATGAGTAATAGAGGGGCCTCAGTGCGAGTGACAGAGGCAACAGGCTGAGTGACTGCCGGGTGGGATGTGGAAAGTGGGAAGTTAATTCCCCAGATGACCCATGAGGAGGTGCTACCAAGTGGTGAGTAGCAGACCCCGTGACAGGCCCAGAACACGGCCATGATTGCTGCTATAGAAAACCAGGTGCAAGAGAACATAACACTAGAGTTGAAGGATTGAACTAATTTCAAAGATTTTTCTCCTGTACAGTAGGAGGAGCAAGTTGTCCATCAAATTGAACTTATTGGGAGTAATCTGCATCTTATCCACCAGTTTGATTTATGTATCTTAATTAGATTAACCATTTAATTTCTTGTAACAAATTACATCAGAGCCTTTCCAGAGTAATCCCCGATCCTGCAAACATTTAAACATGTGTGTAACTTTACTCACATGAGCCGCTCCATAGAAGTCAGTGGTATTAGTTACAAGTGCAACGTTACTCACGTGCATAAGTGTTTGCAGGATCAGGGCCTATTGTAGCAAGTTGGTAGATTCAGGCCAGATCTAATATCCTTTAAAGTCAATGCAAAGCCTGGATGCTGGATGGAACTCTTGGTGTGCTATGGTAACTATGTAGGTTATGGTTATAAAGAAATTAAAACAGTGATTGTACATCACTGTAATCAATTTTCAAAGCAAAAGGTTCTAACCCACATTTTAAAGGCAAATCAGTGGCAAATTGCCAGGTTTAAAAAAAAAATCAAAGCAACCACTGAATTACAGCAGCACAAAATATGTTTTTAAAAATCCTCAATAGAACTAGCAATGCCAAATAATAAGTTTGTCTAGGTGCCTGTTGTATCTGAAACCTAAGAAAATGTACTAGTTTATTCTACGTTAGTTCTCAAAATGTACCTCATGGACACCCTCTTGCTGGAGCACTAACAAAATTCCAAACACTGCCCATGACACAAGTGCTTTTTTAATTACACCAGGTCATTATTACACATTGCCTTGGGTCTCTGGCAATATCAGATTATTGGAAATAAACAGATTCACTTATGTATAGCATAGTGCAACTTGCTGTCTGATCACCAGGGGGCATAGGGAAATACAGAAAAAAGTCTATCAGAGAAAAGAATACTTGCATTCAGTAATCACTGAAAGTTCCAATGATCATTCAGTTGTGCACTAGGGCAGGCTGTGGTCCTTCCATAAAAATGTCGGCCTTTTTCAGCTCAGGTAACCACCTGGGCTTTGTGAAACTTGCACACTAGTATTCCTTACAGTGTGTGCCAACAGAAAGAACTCTCTGCCAGCAAGTCAGCAGCCATCACTACTGCCGTACAATGAACCATCAGTTACTGCCAGGAAGTGTACTGTGCATAGAACCACATTGGCTACTTCAACACACTCATTTTCAAAGGATTTATAGCTGCCAGAAAGATTTACTGTTGAATGAAACTTTGCAAACATCTCTCAGCTAGTAGGAAAATCTTTAAAATATTCACCTTGAATCATTTATTTATTAAAGTAAAATACATACAGAACAAATGGTTTCAGACCCTTTCATGCTTTCCTGCAATCAGGGTTGGCCACAGGCACACCTTGAGGAGTAACATGGATAAGGTCCTATGTTCTCTCCCACTTATGACCAATTGTCCTCCTTACCTTTGCATATTCAAAATGCCCACTCAACTCACTGCTCTGTTTCTGGTCTTTCATACCTTCCCCCATATTTGGACTGCAGATTGAGAAGGTGGAGCCAAAGTGAAATTTTCCAAGTGATGGAAGGAGAGATGAAGCATTCAGTCTCCATCAGACAGTAAGGGAGTGGGGGATGGAGCTCTGAATAGCGTGTGTGTTGCAGAATCTAAAAGTTACAGGTTAACTCTGTAGGTTGCATCTGTCTAACTTTGCAGATAACTGAAAAACAGTTTTGAGTTTAAAAGCAATATGAGCGTAGCTCTCCAGCTTTAGGGCTGCCTACACATGTCCTTTGTGCTGAGTCATGAGTTCCGGGGGGGGGGGAAGGTGCTTTGTCCTTCTCCTGCTGCACCTTCCCCCCCCCCCCCCCCGGCACATTCGATGGCTCTCCCTGGCAGTTGGGCCTGGGCGGGGAGTGGGACAGAGACGCTTCTCACACCAGCTGAAGCTAGCTGCTCCGGGTCACTGCTCTGTGCAGCACCGCAGCTGCCTAAGAGACAGCCTAGCTGGGGATGTGTGGCAGTCTGCCCCCCTCTCCCATTACCATCACCCCCCCCCCCCCCCACACACACACACACACACACCCCAACCCGGCTGCAGGGACAGGGGCTGAGTGAGCTGGAAATGTCCCAGGGGAAGAGGGGACTCCAGCTCGCTCAGCCCCTGTCCCTGGCAGCTGGGCTCAGGTGGGTGGACGAGCTGCCACCTCCCCAGCCAGGCTCTCTCAGGCAGCTGCTGTGCTGCACAGAGCAGCAACCCGGAGTGTCCGGTGAGAGAAGTGGCTGGTCCCACCACCCTTTCAGCTCCTCACCCAGGCCTGGCTGCCAAGGACAGGGGCCGAGCATGCTGGGGGCAGGCACAAAGGAAGGAGGACAGAGCCCATCTCCCTCTGCCCCGGCAGGCCAAGCAGAAATCGAGGAGGGGGGCACTTGATTCCACATGCCCCCCTACGTGCGAAGTCATATACTTAGCTGTTCTGTGATCTAGGCCAGTGGTTTCCAGACTTTTTTGATCAAGCACCTCTATCATTAAAAAAAAAAATTGAGCACGCATCCCCTGCCGCGCCGGCTCTACCATTTTTGCCGAAGCACCAAAAAAAAGCGCTCCTCCTGCCACGCACCCCCCTTTGGAGACCACTGATCTAGGCTACTGATCAGCTCCCATGTGGAATTTAATGTGTTGGTTTTAACCTGAAAAGGCCTGAATGGTTTGGGACTTGGTTAGCTGAGCAACCACCTCTCTCCCCGTCCAATACCATCATAATTGCTTATAGAAGACACACTTTTGCTGAAGCCACCTGGACTTAAGTGGGAGGATGGTGCTGACAGTGTGTTCTCTGTGAAGGGTCATGGACTCTGGAAACTTCCTTTCTCCTTTGGCTTCCCAGAGTCTGGATTTGGGATATGCTGTAAAGCCCATCTCTTTTCTCAGCCCCTGGGGAGAAGGTAAACTGAGGGATAGAGTAGGCAAGGTCTGCTGAAGGGCCTGATCTAACTCTCATTGAAGACTTTGGACACACTTGAGTGGGACTGATTCTCCTCTCTTACACCATTGAAAATCAGGAGGAGCTGTACAAGTTAATGGAGCTACCCCAATGCAAAACTGGTGTAAGCAAGAGAGATCGGAATCGGGCTGAACTGAAGTCAATGGGAGTTGGATCAGGTCTACTATGTGGGGTAACTTATTGCATTCATTTGGCATGCAGGCAGCTAGGTTTGGCTTTTATACAATACGGTTTCAATTTTGCAAAGTGCCTACAGCATCGGTTCCCAACTTTACTGGTTCACTTACCACCTTCTTAAAGGGCTGACGTTTGAAGGACGTCATGCAAATTTCTCTCTTTTGTGCCACATTTATTTTAGGCCTTAATAGGCTTAATTTTCATATTTACATACTCTATAGTAAAATGCCCCAGGAAACCTAAAATGTTTGCTCATAACTAGTGTAGAACTGGAAATCAAGAATTCCATTTCACAAAAAGGTTTGAGGGTTGAACATTTGGTTTTGTTCCAATGTGGAACAAAGCCAAGACCTTTCTTTGAAATATTTCACCAAAAAGAATTAGAGAGAGACCTATCCCAGAATAGCCAAGCCCAGGAGCAAGGGCACACACCTGGGATGTGGGAGAGTCAGGTTCCTGTCCCTGCTCCGGGCATCATGCAGCTTCAGTGCCAGGGGACCTCTTGCTTCTCAGCAGATCTATTTCCCCCCACCCCGAGCAGGGCCCCTAGATGCCTGCACTGCTGGGGAAACTGCACAGTGGCTCCCCCTGCTGGGAAGAGAATCAAATTCAGCCAGCTGCTCTCCGGCTGAAGAGCCAGATGGCTTTCTTTAGTCCTGCCAGGCTTTTATCCACTGGACCCATCCAACCCCCTCAACTTCCTGGAGGGAATTCATCATGTAGCCCCTGCCTCTCAGCTCTGCAATGGCCAGGCTACAGCCTCAGTAGGGCAGAGGGAGCTCCTGCTCTTCAGTTGCTTCCTGTTTGGGGCTCTTTGATCTTGGGGGTCACTGGGGCTGCAGGTTTTGCAGTCAATCTGAATGGCCCTGTATACCTGTGTCTCTTCAGACAAGAGACGCTCTGGTGGCATGACACAAAACTTTGTGAGTTTGCCTGAGTAGCTCGAGGTGTGCAATAATAACCCCATTATTTCTTGATCTACCTTCAGTGGACACAGAGATCACCATTTTCTTTATAACAGCCCTTAACATATTTGAAGACTGTTAGCAGGTGTCCCCCCTCTCCTCCAAGTCTTCTTTCTCAAGACTAAACATACCCAGTTTTTTAACCTTTTTTTATAGGACAGGTTTTATAAATCTTTTGTCATTTTTGTTGCTCTCCTCTGGGGACACTCTAATTTATCCACATCTTTCCTGAAGTGTGGTGCCCAGAACTAGATGCAGTATTCCAGCTGAGGCCTCACCAGTCCAAGTAGAATGGGACAATTATCTGATGTCTAACATATGACACTCCTGTGAATATACCCCAGAATGCTATTAGCCTTTTTTGCGACTTTGCTGACTCCTAGGGTTTGTCCACACAGCAATGTAAGCCCAGGGTTTGAACTCAAGCTGAAGCCTCGCCCCACTTCTGTCTAAACACAAATCACACCAATCCAGCGTCCTAGGATCCCATGGGGGTGGAAGGTCCATGCCTGAGTCAAGCTGGGACCTAGGGTTCAAGCCCTATTACTCTGCAGTGTAGACACAGCCCCACTAGACTCGTGCTCTGGGAGTCTGCCAAAGTATCCCACAGTCTGACTTTTTGTCCTTTGGACTATCCAGTTTTGGTGGGCAGTCAAGTTTTTCCACTCTGCATCATGAACTAAGAGCTAGACCAACCAGTTTGGGAGGACACTGAATCTGGGATAAGGGTGGTTGGACTTGGCCTCACCTAATGCAGCGTAGACACTAGAGCCCCAGGCTGGGTGTCGCAGTTCAACAATCCCTAACATGGGGTTACAAATAAGTGTAGATGCTCAAGCCCTAGGTCAGGGGTTCTCAAACTGGGGGTTGAGACCCCTCAGGAAGGTCACAAGGTGATTACATGGGGGGGTCACGAGCTGTCAACCTCCACCCCAAACCCCACTTGCCTCCAGCATTTATAATGGTGTTAAATATATAAAAAAGTGTTTTTAATTTATAAGGGAGGGGGTCGCACTCAGGGGCTTGCTATGTGAAAGGGGTCACCAGTAAAAAAGTTTGAAAGCCACTGCCCTAGGTTAACAAAGCCAGATTCTGCTAACTCTACTTCAACTAACCCTGGGTTTACATTGCAGTATAGACAAATCCATAGCCAATTTGTGATCCATTATAGCCCTCAGATCCTTTTCAGCAGTACTACTGCCTGCCTAGTTATTCCCCATTTTGTATCACTACAGCTGATTTTTTTCCCCATCCTAAATGAAGTACTTTAACTTGTCTCTATTGAATTTCATCTTGTTGATTTCAAACCAATTCTCTAAATTTCAAGGTTGATTAGAATTATAATCTGGTCCTCCAAAGTGCTTGCAACCCCTTCCAGATTGGTGCCATGTGCAAATTTTATAAGCGTAATCTCTATTCCATTAGCCAAGTAATTAATTAAAATATTAAATAGTACCAGACCCAAGACAGACCCCTGTGGGATCCCACTAGATCCATCCTCTCAGTTTGACAGTAAACCATAATTACTCTCTGAGTACGATCTGTCAACCAGTTCTGCACCTACATAAAAGTAATTTAATCTAGACCATATTGCCCTAGCTTGCTTATGAGAATGTCATGTGGGACTGTATCAAAACCCTTTCTAAAATCAAGATACATCACCTCTACAGCTTCCCCTCTATCCACTAGGTCAGTAACCCTGTCAAAGAAGGAAATTAGGTTGGTTTGGCATGATTTGTTGCTGACTATTCCTTATAACCCTGTTATCCTCTAGGTGCTTACAAACTGAATGTTTAATAATTTGTTCCAGTATCTTTCCAGGTATGGAAATTAGGCCGATTGGTCTATAATTCCCTGGGTCCTCTTTCTTCCCCTTTTTAAAGATAGGTACTATCTTCTCCAGTCCTCCATGAGATGTCAAAGATAATTGCTAACAGTTCCATGATTGCTTCAGCTAGTTCTTTAAATACCCTAGGATGAATTTCATCAGGCCCTGACAACTTGAATACATCTAATTTATTTAAATATTCTTTCTCTATTTTGGCTTGTATTTTTTCCCTCTTGTTGATATTAATTGAAAAGGAAAGTATTCAAGATGAAGAGATATATCTCAAAACACAGTTCTGGGGAGTAACTTTTCAGGAGGTATCCATTATCATATTAATCCTCCTGCCTACTTCTAGCCAAAAGGATCATAACCTGGGACAGTCTCAAAGCATGTGAGCCAGTACAGCTCTGGGAGATCCATCTCTAGCAGCAGCCTGTTTTGCAAAGCCCAGGCCTGTAACTTATGTGGGGACCAGCATGGATGAAATATAATTATCTGATGAGTCAGCCTTAACCATAGATCAATAGTAGAATTTTTAATGTTTTGTAAGATGCTTCCCCATTGGCTGGTGTTCCAGGATACACGCAAATCCTTGCCTGCATCAGGTCTGGAACAATCTAAATTAGGGAGGTTCATTTGGCCAGGAAGTTGTCACAGGCTGCAACCTATGGAGCTCTCTCCACATAGAACCATAGTGTCAGAAGGGACTGCAAGGATCATCTAGTCTAACCCTATGCCAAGACGCAGAATTTGCTGGGGCTAAACTATCCAAGAAAGATGGCTATCCAGCCTCCTTTTGGAAACCTCTAGTGAAGGAGCTTCCACAACCTCCCTGGGCAGTGTGTTCCACTGTCCTACTGTTCTTTCAGTTAGGAAGTTTTCCCTGAGATTTAATCTAAATCTGCTATTCTGGAGTTTGAACCCATTGCCCTTGTCCGCCCTCTGTGGCAAGAGAGAACAACTTTTCTCCATCTTTTTTATGGCAGCCTTTCAAGTATTTGAAGACTGCTATCATGTCCCACCCCCCCATCTCCTCTTTTCCAAACTAAACATGCCCAATTCCTTCTGCCTTTGCTCTCATATGGCTTGCATTCCATCCTTTTGATCATCTTTGTCACGTGCCTCTGGATCCTTTCCAGTTCCATTACATCCTTTCTATACATTGGTGACCAAAATTGGACACAGTCCAATCAGACTACAGCTGAGGCCTAACCAGTGCCAAGTAGGGCACTAGTGTTACCTCCCGTGACTTGCATGCTATGCCTCTGTTAAAGAAATCTGAAATTGCATTTGCTTTTTTGGAAACGCATCGGATTGTTGACTCATGTCGAGGTTGTGATCCACCACAACTCCCAGATCCTTCTCAGCAGTGCTGTATTTGTGCATTTGTTTTTTCTTCCCTAAGTGTAGCACTTTACATTTGTTTTAGTTTAATTTCATTTTGTGGTCTATAGCCCAGTTCTCCAATGTATCAATATCCCTTTGAATTCCAGCTCTATCCTCTAAAGTGTTGGCAACTCCCTCCAGCTGTGTCTCATCTGCAAATCTGATCACTGCTCTGTATTCCTATATCCAGATCATTAATAAAGATGTTAAATAACACTGGACCCAAAACAGATCCCTGTGGAACCCCACTTGAGACCTCCCTCCAATCTGACATCATTCCTTTAATAGATACTCTTTGCAGTTGTTTAATCAATTATGTATCAACTTAATGGTAGTTCTGCCAATCCTGCATTTCTCCAGCTTACTTATCAGAGTGTCATTTGGGACTGTGTCAAAAGCCTTGCTGAAGCCCAGGTATATTATGTCCACTGCATTCCTCCTATCCACCAAACCAGTTATCCTGTCAAAGAAGGAAGTCAAGCTGGCTTGACATAATTTGTTCTTAGTAAATCCGTGCTGGCTGCTAGTGATTACCCCTTTATCCTCCAGGTATTCACAAACTGAATGTTTTATACACTGCTTTACTAGCTTTCCAGGTATCGAGGTCAGGCTGACTGTTCTATAGCTCCCCTATTATTGCCAGTGACTCTGAGATTTCTTCAGGTATTTTCTTCAGCACCCGGGAGCAAATAGCATCACCAACAATTCTGGAGACTCTGGGGCTTCCAGTATGTCATGATCAAACATGTTATTCAAGAGAAGCTTAAACCGCAGGTAATACCATGTAGCTGGATCAGGTAGATTGTATCATTGTTGGGGCACTTAGAATGGCAGAAACTGATCCTCTGAGATCAATTGAGAAACGCAAATTATTCTCTTATCTATCCGCTCTCTCCACATTAATGGCTTCTTGTGGATTTTCAACAATAGGTTACCCCAAAATACAGCATCAATGTGTGAAAGGAGAGTGTATTGTATTTCTTGGCATTTTCTGGTGTGTGGCAGTGCATGTGATGACTGTTTGTTTGAAACTGAAAGGTGTGTGTGTTCATTTGTTTTTGTTTAAGAGTTTTTGATTTTCCACTTCCAACAAGCTCATATACCGCCACGTACATGTACCACAGTTTAGAAACCCCTGGCCTAGAGCTGTCCATAGGCACTAATATAAGTCCAAATAAATAAATAAATATGTAAAGATTGCGTGTGGAGGAAACACATGTACACATGTACATCATTAGACGCATGCAATTGAGGACACATGCAGATCCTAAGACACACAGGTATCACAGAAAAAAAGAAACAATAACAAGACAGTGCCTAATCCCCAGATAATGTGTAAGGAAACAATCTAAATCTCGCCAAATCAACATGTTACTTGGTAAAGGGTGGTTCTCACTGACTGTGCTGGCAGCTACAGAGCACAGATGTTCCCTCATTATGAGTAGCTCCAGATCTCGGTATTCAGTCATTCATTATATCTTGAGCTGAAGGTTCTTTCAAGTAAAAATATACTGTTAAATAAATAAATTAAATATTTAATCAAGGTGACAAGTGCTTGCAGAATTCTCTGAAAAACACCATCAACTCCTTATAAAACACTGCCACTATTGCAGGATACAGGGCATTTGTCTAAAACATTTTGAACAAAAACTTTTTAAAAGCTTGTTCAAGCAGAGAAGTTGGTTGTTAGGGGCCCTGGCAGACAGGATTTGTCAGACCCTGCTGGGATTCCAACTTTGTTAAGGTTAAAAAACTGAGGACAGTGGATATCTAGGTATATTTAAAAAAAAATTGCTGTAGGTATCTTAGCTCAATATCAGCTGTTACATAACACTATCTAAATAATACTAGCGTATAGTGTAAAAGTTACAGATTTAAAAATAAGAGTATAATAAATGTAGTGCTCCTCCCCCCCCCCCCCCAGCTGATCCCACCTTATAAAAATAACATAGCATTCCATTCTAATGTCTAGGGAACATCCGCTTTCTAACTAGCAGAACATAAATGCCACTTGAAGTTAGCCTTTCACACAAGTTCCCCCCCCCCATTCTAATGTGCAGTACAGTACAATGCCTGGGCTGAATCTGGAGGGAGTCATTTAGCCACCATCACAGTATTGCCATGTGTTCAATACTCATGAGTTGGGTCCTCCCAAACCATGACACTGGATTAAAAATCATGAGATTTTTAAAATGCTGGGTTCTTTTTATTTGTCATTTGGTGTTGGAGGTATAATAGCACTTCCCTACCTCACAGCGGTGTTACGAGGATGAATACATTAAAGACTGTGGAGTGCTCAGATACTACAGTGATGGCAGCCATAAAAGTACTTAGCTAGATAGGCTTATTTAACTAATGACAAAAGATAATGTATAAAATAAATGCCATGTTGATGCTGCTGCAATCTAACTTGGCTGTATTCTCTATGCTAGTCTCTGCAGTTGATCCCTATCTCTTTATGTGAGAGAGTCCATGAGAAGCAACAGGGAGTGTGGTATTGCTGTGTCCTGCAGGATGTGTGGCAGCTTTAACCTTCCTACTGATGGTTAACCCTTCATTGCACTCTAGAAACCCTGGAGGGTGGAGTGAAGAGGATGCATGGCCATGGCTTGCCCCTTTCTGCACCAGCTGGGAAAATGCTGGCAGGGGATAGCAAATCGCACCCTTCTATGGTGTGTAGCAATTGCTGCTCCTCCAGGTAACAAAATGAGATTTGACTTGGAAAAATATATATGAGCAAAATAATCCAAACCACAGATATTTGATGGGAGGGAGAAACCTGGGAAGAAGGAAGGTTGAAAGGGACGTAGGAGCCATAATAGGCGGCAAATTAAACAGGAGTTTGATTTTTTTTTAAGTTAATATTTTTTTCATATGCATCCCAAAACTGTATCACTTCACCGGAAAGGGAAGTCAGATTCTCTTTCTGTGGCCCAGATCCAACACCCATTGAAATCAATGGTAAAACTCCTCTTGATTTACTAGTGCAGGATTCAAGTATCAGAGGGGTAGCCGTGTTAGTCTGAATCTGTAAAAAGCAACAGAGGGTCCTGTGGCACCTTTGAGACTAACAGAAGTATTGGGAGCATAAGCTTTTGTGGGTAAGAACCTCACTTCTTCAGATGCAAGTGAAGAAGTGAGGTTCTTACCCACGAAAGCTTATGCTCCCAATACTTCTGTTAGTCTCAAAGGTGCCACAGGACCCTCTGTTGCTTAGTGCAGGATTGAGGCTACTGTGCCTGGAACATCTTGTTCTGCTGAAGTGGCTGCCTTGGTTATCCATGGGCTTGTCTTCACTGCAGTGTCAAATCAAGATATAACTTAAATGTTGACCCAAACCTGACTCCTGTTGACACACAAAAATCTCTAACTCCAGTTAAGTGGTGCCTTTAACTCAAGCTAGCTGGAGAGACAAGGTGAGTGAGGTAATATCTTTTATTGGACCAACTTTTGTTGGTGAGAGAGAGAAGCTTTAGAGCCACACAAAGCTTTTCCACAGGTTTTACGGGTTGACGCTTGAGTGCTGCTGATGCAGCTACACACTACAACTGGAGTTAGCACAATCAGACGCTAATCCAATCACTCTGTGAAAGTGAAGTATTGTTCAGTTCGGCTGTTCTTACCAGGGTAGTCTGAGTGGAAAAATTTGAGCTATAACTGTTACAGAGAAGACAAGCTCTAGGTAATGGTAAAACAGCTTTGATGGGGGTGGGGGAGAAGGAAAGTTCAGATTTTGTTCTTCCTGCTATTGCTTTACCTGCAGATTTCATTAAAAAACATACAGTAAAGGTCTTTTCTGTAAAGAATATGCAAAATTGTACATCTTAGTCCAGCTTCTGATTGCACGTTGGAGTTCTCAGCACCAGTGAGATCAACAGAAGCTGTAGGTGCTCAACAGGGCCCAACCCCGACTCATGTGAGAAATCCACAAACATAACTGGACTACTCGTATGAGTAAGGGTTACTGGATCTGGCCCTAATGCTCAGCACGTCTCAGAATTTAGCTGTATTTTAGTTCTTATGAGTGTTACTGTATTGCAATTTGTTTTTTGTAGCTATAGGCGTAGAAATGCTGCCAACGTTGTTTTTGTTCAAATGCATTGTAATTTAGTCTGCATCAGGGCAGAATAACTTCATCTTGCTACACTTTAATTAGCTGCATGAAGAAAACAATCTAAAAGCTCTCTGAGAACTAAAAGCTTGAATTACATTAATTACATTCCTTATTGTTTTGCACAGAATCAAACTGGCCACACCTATAGAGCAATTCTACTGCTCTGTTTACCAAATAAAATTACTGTATCTTTCTGCCTCAGCCTATGTCTATTCTAGCACTATTGTTGATCAAACTTTTGTTGGTCAGGGGTGTCAACTCTCCCCCTCCCCCGACCGACATAAGTTTCACTGACAAAAGTGCCACTGTGGACAGTACTATGTTGGCGGGAGATACTCCCCTGACGACATAGCTACCGCTGCTCATTGGGGGTGGCTTCATTATGCCAGCAGGAGAGCTCTCTCCTGCCGACAGAGAGCAGCTACAGGGGAGACCTTACAGCGGCGCAGCTGCAGAGGTACAGATCACAGATGTACCGCTGTAAGGTTTGTAGTGTAGACATAGCCTCAGTCCCAGTGTCTTTCCCTCTTTCTCTCATATACAAGTTAAAGCATAACCAGTTGCTCTGTAACATTTTGGACAGAGCTCATTTAAAGTAGCAAATGGAGTTTTCCTTTCTGTAGGACAAATGCAACTAATCACAGCACATAATTTACAAATAAAAAGAAATGTATTGTCACAGGAAAAGTGACATCAAAGCAGCTATTTCCAACAGAAAGCCTAGTCTCTCTAATTACCTGCATGCATTTGCGTCACTCCTATTTAAGCCACCCAAGAATTTCAACTATCAATATCCTCTTTGTGTAAAATCCCTTTGTACACAACAGGACTGTCAAGAAACACAAGGTAGCATAGACTACTCTGTTTTTAGACCTATGTGCCTACAATGGGATGCTTGACTCTGATACTTGTATTTTTCCTCATCAATTTTCTGTTTCATATTTCTTCTGTTTTAACTCTTATCGGCTGCAGCTAAAAAAAACCCAACAGAATAATTGGTGAACCTGTTACAATTTGTTATCTATAGTTAAGTGTTGCTTCACATACAGCCATTTCTGAGCTGGAACATGAATTAGAAAGCAGTGAAAAATATATGATCTGCAATATTATATTCTTGTAATACAACTTTTTACATTAATCTGTTTCTCATAGTCCTGAGTTGTGAAACATTTTCACTAGATTACTGACCAAACTGATATCTAAAGTGTGTGCTTATTAGACATTTAGGCCCAGATCCTCAAACATATTTTAGGTGCCTAATTATGTAAATAGTTTTGAGGAAATAGGCCATAGTCCTCTGTATCAGGCAGAATAAGTCTGACTTATTTTATTTATTGTAATATGTTCTCTGTAGTACATTGGTATGATGTGTATACTGCTGCCCTCTGTTGGACTAGTCTGTGTAGACTCTGTGGTCATGTCCCCCTCTAGTGGCTGGTTTACAAAAGATATGTAAATCTTACTACAACATACATTAAAAGGGTTTTTCACTTCTCTGAAATCACAGAAACTATTCAATAGGCAAATCGAATATCAAATTTAATGAACAGAACACATATTGATGAAATAAACTGCACCAATATTTGTTCTGTTCATTAAATTTGATATTCACTTCACCTGTCTAATCTACCACTGAGCCTAGCAATGCCTGGTCCATGCCTCACTCTCACACATTCTCCCCCCTCCTTCTCACCATGGGACATCTGCCTGACCCCCACATCTCACCACATACACCCTGGGTACTGCCTGTCTCCACCCAGAGCACTGTCTCCCCATCCCATTCCTGGGAGAGGGTACCAGCCCATGCCAGCTCCTGCTGCTGGTGCTGTCCTGGGCATTGACCTCACCAAGTAGGATGTAGCACTGGCCAGATCAACTCCGCTGCCTCCCTCTGATGAACCCACAGCTGGTACCTGCACGATGGTGACTAGATGCTGCCAGCCCCACCCTCCCCTGTCCCACTCACTGGTCCCAAACTGCCCCCTCACTGTGGCTCCGAGACACTCTGGAGCTAGAACTCACTCTGTGCAGGTGCCAGCACCCTGCGGCTCCTGCCACTACAGCCATGTGCGACTAGAGGAGCCAGCAAAGCCATGACTGACACAAACTGGAACTTACAATGTCCTGACTAAAGAACAGGAGTACTTGTGGCACCTTAGAGACCAACAAACAGCCTTTGAGCTGTAGCCCACGAAAGCTTATGCTCAAATAAATTTGTTAGTCTCTAAGGTGCCACAAGTACTCCTGTTCCTTTTGCGGATACAGACTAACGCAGCTGCTACTCTGAAAAATGTCCTGACTAGACTCTCAGATTTTCCGGGATAGCTACCTAAAAATAGGGATGATCCTGGAAAAACTGGGAAGGTGGCAACCCTAAACCATGGAAAGGATGGGATGCAAAGAACCTCACCCAGGGCTGGCACCTTCTACCCAGGCATTGCTGACGAGGGAAAATAAGTCCACCGTGGCATCTTTCCCGTAGAGTTCTGGGAGATTCTTACTTATATCAAGTGGCTGGATTAAAATGTTGCATGCAAAGAGCTTTACAAAGGAAGCCATTTGTAGTGCACAACAAGAAGTGTTACTGGTCCTATAAAACCCAGGAACAACACTACATATTCTTGAGCACCACCTACGAACATCTTAGCTAGTAGGAAACTAATTACAAATAGAGAGACATCTTTTTTTATAGAACACTCTGTAACTATAAAAAACATGTGATCTCTATATAGTTGTAAATAGTTTCCCAATAGGTAAGACTGGTACCAGTGGAGCAGAAACTCTTGACTATAAAATCAGGATACCCACAGAATCAGTTTGTGTACTGTTCTTACCATGTCCCATTGTCCCACTGAAATCTGTAATGCAAATGTTCTATTCATTTGAATAGGGCATAGAAGTTAATATTTTTGCCTGGGAAATGTTCCATTCATCATGGTTTACCTCTGCTAATTCCATAGTGTCTTAAGGTATTTTTTGGCTGTTTTAAACAAAAAGTGTATTTGAAAAGAAGCTGTCCACGTCAAATTTTAGACTGATGCAATGGAAAGCGTTGAAACAAAGTTTCTTTCAATTAAATAAATTTTAAAACAATTCATTTTCTGATAGGACTTTTTTTCCCATTTGGAAAAACGGAAGCATACATGTTGATTATTGAATATTTATAGCATTGTAGCATCCAAATATTCCAGTCAGGGTTGAGGACTTGGTGTTCTAGGCACTGCACAAATACATAGAAATTCATGGTCCCTGCCCCAAACAGTTTACAATCTAAAAGACAAAGCTGGACAAAGTATGGAAGGAATGGGACAACAGATATGCAAATCGATAGAGGTGATCTTAAGTTCACTTTTTAGTTCTTGTTTTTCTACTCTGTCCTCCTTCAGCTTTCCCATCCTGTACATCCTCCCATGTTAACCAAGATTGGAGATGTCCTTTGTTATTATGGTTATTTGTATTATAGTAGTATCCAAATGCCCCAGCACTTTGCAGGATCAGTCCCTCACGGTGTCACACCTGTGTATTCGTATAGGCGGATGGAGGTTAGGAGGGCACAGTGCCTCACCTAGAAAATGGTGAAAAGTGTATACAATCTAGATTTCAGTGCTCTCTAGCCATTTCTTTTATTTTCAGTTCTCTTGTTTGGCCCTTTCTAGTTCTTGGCTCTTTTTGAGTATTATTATTGTTTATTGTAGTGCTTCTCAACACACTGTCCTTGATGAAGTATCTCTTGTCTTCAACTGAAAAAGAGCTAGTTTCTGGATGGATAGGTATCTCTCTTATGCTGTGTTCTTCTCCATATTCCTCCTCCATCCTCAGACAGGTAGACCTGCTTGTGGGTCTGCACAGTGTGGTAGTAGCGTCTCACTGCAGCATATGTCTCTGCCTAATACATGTGTAGAGGATGGAGTGCTAATTAGGGCCTGTATTGCAGGAGCAGCATGTGACAGGAAACCTCCCAGTTCCTAGCCTGGTGCACCTGCAGGATCTTTGACAGGGAGATGGATCATTGTTCATTTAAAAAAAAATAATTTGTTGACTGCACCACTACCATGGTCCAAGATTGTAACACAAAACACCCATAAAAAATGTGTGTGGCATTTACAAACCAGACTGTAACAGCAGGGTTTTAAGGTCCTGATTTCTAAATCAATCACATGAATCCAAAGTACAAAGTAAGAATATGAGGTCAAATTCTGCTTTCACTTACATTGGCATACAGCCAGTCGAGTTATTCTGGATTTACACTGGTGTTACTGGAAGCAGACTTTGACCTGTGGAAATTAAAACCTTATTGGAATTTATTGCCACAATTTCCAAAACGGCTTTAGGATTTTAAATCTGTTTATTACCTTATAAATTAATACAGTATTTGAAAATTAGGAATGACATCATTTTAAAGCAAAAAGATTGCCCATTTAACCCACTCCCATTAACACCACAGGAAGAATGTGACAAAGTCATACTCTTGAGGTGCTGACTCAGGTTTTACTTTGTCCTTTACCTTTAGTCATGCAAGTTGCCATTAATTAGTCTGTTATTTTAGGTATTAGAAGGTCCTGTTAGAAAGATGGCATCTTGCAACCTCCTCCATCTCTTTACTTTTTTACTATTGTTATTGTTTTCTCAAAATGTATAAAACAACGATGAGATTTTAAACATTAATAAATAATTTTTTTGAATTAAAGTGTAAGTAAGTAGTCTCTTAAGAAATTTTGACCACAGTTTTCTAGTGTGCTTTGTGATTAAGGGCCAGATCCAAAGCCCATTTAAGTCAATAGAAATCTTGTTATAATAGCCTTGGACTTTGGTTCAAGCTTTAATGTCCCAGTTCAATACAGAATGTCCCAGTTCAATACAGCCCTTAAGTACGTGCTTAACTTTAAGCACAAGAGTAGTGCTTAAAGTTTTAAACACAGGCTTAAGTGCTTTGCAGAATAGGAATGGGGCTAGTCACATGTTTAAAGCCAATCACATGCTTAAATATTTTGCTAATTGGGGCCTATGGGACCAGTTCTGCTGTCTCCGGCAAAAACTTACTGAACTCAGTGACTTTTATTCCTGAATAAAAACCAGAGGATTGCAGAGTATCATGCATCTGTAACTGAAGCGACAAATATTTTAGCAAATAGTGTCCTGTCTATGGTTCCAATCCTGCACTGTGTTTGATGCGGATAGACCCCCATTGCAGTCAATGGAGTTTTGTAATAACACTTTTAAAAGCACGTCTAGAATTTTTCCAATGTCATCCCTTTCCTAAAAACAAACAAACAAACAAAAAAACCCCAAACCACCACCAACCCTTTTTAATGCTCCATTAAAAACATTTCTTGCTTGCTGGTCTCGCTTTTTACTTTAATACTCTTCTGGCACAGTTTCAAATGGAGGAAATGAAACTGGCACTTTGCCTGGTATTTATTGGTAGTTGTTTTCCACTGTCAAGCAGTAACAGAAAAATAAAATAGATCTGTCTTTCCACATCCTTCTTCCATGACAATATGACACCTGGAATTTAAACTATAGCATGATACTTACAACTTATACTGTGCTCCTGGGGATAAAATCCTTGGAGGCGAACAAGATGAATTCCTCCATCTATCATGAAATATGGCATATTTCTCAATGATCTTTTGCATTTTTTCCCACACTGCTTATGAGCAACTTGCAGTGGAAAGCACAAATAAATCACATTCTTTTAGGTTAAACATTTTAAATTAAAGTAACCAGTTTCTTTCTTCTGTCAAAATGTTGCATTTAAAATAAGTTGAATATATATATATTTAAATTAACATTTAATCATAAAATTAAACTTCAGTCAGATATTTTAAAGTACGGTGAGTCTTCATGATTACAATCAAAACCAGCAATTACCTATAATACACATTCCATATTTGTATTTCCAATAACAGGGTAGTGTAGGTGAAAGCTTGACCCTCTTGAAGTCAATGGAACCAGGATTTCACCTTGTATGTCATAGTTTCTAGTGGTGTGTTCTCTCCGAATCTTGGTCCACATCTTATCCTTTATGCATATTTGTAGATGCAGAATAGAAGACCAAGAAAACTCTGAAAGGTTTGCCTAACAGTTTCCTTATGCTGCCCCGAGGTTATGCCTATACTGCACAGTTAACCTGGGTGCTTGGCGCCTAGATTTGAGCACCCAGGTTAGTCTAGCATGGGGGTGAGCATCCCCATTGCGAAGTGCTAACTGCATCACTGTGTCCTCATTGTTTCTGCATCACGTGTGTGTGTCTGGGGGCATATCCCATGATTCTTTTTGCGGAGACACTCTAGGATTCTTTCCCAGTCAATTGTGTTAACTGCTGTAGAACTTGTCTATCCTTTGTGGGGTGAGGGGGTGGGAATGGGAAGGCATTGGAAGACTATCAGCACTTGTAGCCTGAATCCTTACTACAAAGTGGGTGGGTTCCAACCCAAGTTACAGTGGAGCTCTGGCTCTAACCTACACCCCTCAGCTGGATAAACTAGCTCAGGCTCCGAGTCAGAAGATTGTGTGTGTGTGTGTGTGTGTGTGTGTGTGTGTGTGTGTGTGTGTGTGTAGATACCCTCAGAAGTGAGAGATTTGGGGTGGGAGGCTACGGAGAAGCAGTGATGCCTTTAATCCATGGGGATTCTAAAGCTCTGTGGGGAGAGGAAACTGTGGGTGTGTCTAAGCTGCAAAAAATCACCCACTGCTGCAAGTCTCAGAGCCCAAGTCTACAGATTTGGGCTTGCAAGGCTTATGCTACGGCGCTAAACTAAAAACAATGTTCCCATTGGGATGTGGACTTGCCCTCTGAAACCTGGCAAAGGGGATGGGTCTTGGAGCCCGAGTGGGAATGCCTACAATGCTATTTTTAGCTGTAGCATGAGCCCAAGTCTGTAGACCCAAGTACTGAGATATGCTGCCGGAGGGGTTGTTTTTTTTTTTTTTGGTCATGTAGATGTACCCTGTGGGTCTATGGGGAGTCATCTTCTCACTGGTGATGGCTGGGCCTTCTTCCTGTGCAAGCTGTGCTGCCATTTGCTCTTTTCACAGCACTTTGTGCCTGTGCAAACAAGGTTGCAAGCATGAAGCTGGTATTAATAATGCTTGCAGCAGCTTAAGACTTCTATAGATCTCTGCTGGACTGATAAGGAAATATAGAATGATGCTACCCTGGCTTGCTATTCTTCAGAGCTTCAACCCTAGCTGCTGACTCACCCCTATCCTTCCCCTCTTCTATGGGCCCCACCCAGTTCTGCCACTTTCTGCTCCCTCTGGTTGCCTTAATGAAGGGGAGAACATAGGCCCTAAATAGGTCAATGGAACTGCTATGATATTCATGAAAGCATATGTATCTTCCACCTGCCCCCTTTTATATTCTCTCCATAGGGAAAAAATAAGCAGATAAGACAAATCAGTTACACACTGAACTAAGTAAGTGGTTTCCAGCAGCAAGGCCTGGTCCCGATGCAGACAGGTAGGAGAGGTCACACATTCCTCCGGGCCATTTCATACTCCCAAACAGTGCCAAAGAGAAAACAAACTTCCTAATGAATAATAAACAGAACCTAAATCTCCCTCTTAACAACAAAAGTTTCTTTACTCGTTTAACAGAACTGATGGTGTTGGCAGGAGCTTACTGATTTTTTTTTTATTTGTTTGTTAAAGTGTGTTTTAGTTTTCATTTGGATTCTCCTGACTTTTGAAATAACAAAGTCTTTATATTTATTTATATAAACACCCACAAGCAAAAATACACCTACTAGCTACATTAAATCTGAAACGAAGTCCAGCTCCCTAACTGCAGATCCTCATTGCAGCCCCAACCACACTGTGCATACTGGCAAATGGGAACCCTGGAAATGTAAATGGTGATGATTACACTCATCTAAACAGGAAGGACTTGTGATGAGTTCTGGCAACAGTTACAGAGATGCAGTGACTGGACACATTCTCTGAGAGTTCCTACAGGTGGGTCCCATTGCTGAGAGCCTAAATCTAACATTCTGGGACCTCTGATAAAGGACAGTTCAACTTACCGGAGTTACCTTGGTGAGATGAAATATATTCCTGCAAGAACCCTGTTGTTAGTACCAGTATTCTCCAGAGACATCCAGGACTGATTGTAATTTCCATCCACCTTAAGATTCCCGTGCACTTTCAGAGCAGTGTTGAGTATAAATGAGAACCAGGCCCATCCACGGGGCAAAACACATTATAATATGGTTTATTATATATTACTTATGTGGATGGAAAATGTTATAAACATTTCAGAGAGCCATGCTTTAGCCTACATTTCTGCCATGGTTAAAACATGGCTCTCTACTATGTTTTACCGTGTTGTGGGTATTTTTTTGTCCATGCAGCCAAGGATAAATAGTATTATAACAGGGGTTGTCCACTAACACGTTTAAATATGGTTATTTACACATAAGATGACAACTCAGTAATGATTGTTTCAGTTGAGGGTTTTTTTTTTTAAATATCACTAGAGAAGCCTGGTGTTTAATATTTATAACAGACGGTTATTTATGCCGCTGGTTTGCCCCGCCTTTCTCGGGCTGCAACGTCAGCTCTTTATTTTGTGCTTCTTTCTAGTAAGAAGCACTCACGTGCAAGAAATGGCTTTGGGGGGAAGGGCCCCAAACGGAGAAGCAGGGTGTTTGCCTATTTGTACCCGAGCAACAAGCTGGGACAGAAATAGGCTGCACGTTCCTTTGCTCTTCTGTTTCCTTTCTAGCGCTTTTCCTCGGTGCTGGAAACCGCACAAGCCACAGGTTTGTCACCAGCAGGCTGACAGATCACTAAGGGGCTGGTTTCAGTGTGCGCGGTTCTGCTGCTCTGCTGCAGCTGGGGATGGCTGGTTCCTGCCGCCTCCCTCAGGACTCGGCGGCTGAAGTGATTGTGGGCGGACTGGAGGGCCGGGAGGGGGGGACCAGAGGGTTGGAGCCGGGGTGCGCTGGCCGCTTGCGGGCGGTAGGGGTCGCTGCCCGGCGGCTCTTCCCCTCGGGTGAATAACGGGGCTGGCAGGAGAGAAAGGAAACGGGGTGGGAGTGGGGGAGGAGGGCGCTGAGTAAGCGCACAGAGCAGCCTGGGCAGGAGGGAGGGTGCACCCAGGTGAAGGGCCGGCCCCCTCCGCAGAGAGAGAGAGAGAGCAAATCAGAGAGGGGGAGGGAGCGGATAAGACAGCGGCGGCCAGGCACCAGGAAGGGCTGAAGTTGCACCGAGTAGTCTGCGCGCCCGAAGTTTGGGAGGCTGTGGCGGGACTAGACACAAGCCCAGCCTGAGTTTGCGGGGGAGCGGGGCCAGGCAGGCTCCAGCTGCAGGAGGGGGCAGGGCCGCAGTGGGGCAGCAGCTTCCCCTCTCACCCCCCCCCCCCCCAGGCCGTGGGCGCGGAGCGGCGGGTTGCGTGCCAGCACCGCGCGCCCCGGGGCAGCGCGGCAGAAGCGCCCCTGTAGGCTCCCCCGGCGTGTGTGGGAGCAGCCTCCACGATGTACCATGAGGAGCTGCAGAGACCCCGCTATGGCTGTAAGTGCCTGCACGCCGCTCCCGGCTGCGGCCGCTGGGTTACGCGGGGGGCTGCGGTGACCCTGGTGTGCGGGGTGAGGGCTGTGGCTGGAATGTGGAGGCTGGGGTTTAATAGCCTCCCCGGGGCTGAGGTAGCAGCTCCGAGCCCAGCGCTGGGAGTCAGGTGAGTGGCGGCCCCCTGCACCCTGCAGTGCCCCAGAGACAGACACGTGTGCGGGGAAAACGCAGCTCCCTGCGTGCGGCGGGGGCAGGGCTGGGCTCGCTGCTAGGCTGCCGCCGAGGTACACACCTGCTGGGGGAGGCGAGTTACCTGCGTGTCGGAAATAGCGCGGCCCCCTCCCCCGGCTGCAGCAGGGGGTTTAGTCCGCCTTGTGGGTCAGGGAATCCCGGGCGGATTGCACAGGTGTCCGCCTCTAGCCCGGCCCCAGCCAGGCAGCGAGCGCAGCCCAGCGCCATGCCCTAGTGCGCTCTGGTTTCGGTGGTGTGCCCGAGCAGCCAGGCGCTGGCAGGAGCTCTGACAATGAGTGACTGGTGGGATTACACAGTGAAGCACGTGGCCCCGGGCAGGGGTTCAGAGTCCTTCCTTAGCGTGAGCCAGGAAGTGGCTCGCAAGGGGGAAGAGTAGAGCACCTTTCAAACTGACAGTAACCCAGAGCGGCCGAGGGAGGAAACAGCAGGGCGAGAGTTAACGACGAGTAAAGAGCGCAAATCTGTAGGCGCTTAGACCTGCTGCTAGGGCGGTGGTCACATGTGCGTGAGGCGTGGTATTGGCAGTGGTGGAAAAGTGATGTGGAAGGGCCATAGAGTGAGTGGGGAACTAATGAAAGGGACATGAAATCTAGTCAGTTAAAAGAACAATGTTAAAACCGGTTTTGATACTGTCTCTCCAACTCTCCTGGGTTTACACCACATTTTCCTGTACCCCCTTTTTTTTTTCGGGGGAGGGGGGGCTAAAGGAGGAAGTTCTTCACACCCCAACAGGTGTGTGAAGAGGATGGGGGAGAACTGACTATGCATCTGAAGAAGTGAGGTTTTTACTCACGAAAGCTTATGCCCAAATAAATCTGTTAGTCTTTAAGGTGCCACCAGACTCCTTGTTGTTTTTGTAGATACAGACTAACACGGCTACCCCCTGATACTTGACTATGCACAAAGTAAACAAACTGGACAATTTCATATACATGTTTTCTCACCTTTGTTTCAGTAATCTTAGGTGTTCTAGCAATGGTAGGTAAAATAATTACATAGACTTCTCTGAAGTTTTGTTATCATTGGCCCTATACTTGAAAGTACTATTATGCTGCTTGTATTGATGTGCTGATATTACTCAAAGATGAGTGCTAGAATTACCCTGGTTTTATACATCTTTCTTGACTAACAATCTGAGAGATTTCTCCTCTGCATTGCACATCCACTAATGTCATATATGCCATCATGTGCCAGCAATGCCCCTCTGCCATGTACATTGGCTAAACCGGACAGTCCCTCCGCAAAAGAATAAATGGACACAAATCGGACATCAGGAATGGTAACATACATAAGCCAGTAAGTGAACACTTCAATCTCCCTGGTCATTCTATTACAGATTTAAAAGTCACTATCATTGAACAAAAAAACTTCAGAAACAGACTTCAAAGAGAAACAGCAGAACTAAAATTCATTTGCAAATTCAACACCATTAATCTGGGCTTGAATAGGGACTGGGAGTGGCTGGCTCATTACAGAAGCAGCTTTTCCTCTCCTGGAATTGACACCTCCTCATCTATTATTGGGAGTGGACTACATCCACCCTGATTGAATTGGCCCTGTCAACACTGGTTCTCCACTTGCGAAGTAACTCCCTGCTCTCCATGTGTCAGTATATAATGCCTGCATCTGTAACTTTCACTCTATGCATCCGAAGAAGTGAGGTTTTTTACTCACGAAAGCTTATGCCCAAATAAATCTGTTAGTCTTTAAGGTGCCACCAGACTCCTTGTTGTTTTTGTAGATACAGACTAACACGGCTACCCCCTGATACTTGACTCCTCTGCATTGAAGAATGATAATATAAAAACCACTGAACCTCTTAAGGTTAGTTTCATAGTCCAATTTAGCCATATGAAATGGTAGCACTAGTGCTATCCCCTTTCCAGCATTAAATAACATCTGCAAAAACAAAAGACTTCAAACTTCTGAATGTTCTAGGAATTTTGTTTTGTTTCAGTTGCCACATATAGAATCGGCTCAGTTTGGCTTACTTATTTTCTGCTCTTTAAGAGCTGGATGGTTAGTGTTAATATTTAACAAAAGAAAATAATGCTATAGGATAGATTTTCATTTGTCTGTATTTATCAGTTTAATAGTAAAATGTGGGTTTTACAAATATAGCACTGCAGCATTAACCATAAACTGGAAGAATTACAATTCTGTATGGGTATTATTTTATAATGAACTATTACATGTTTTGAATGCTTTTTAATACAGTTGCCTTCAAATCAAAAAGTTTCAAACAGCTAGTGTTGGCCACAGGAAGAGTGTAATGTAGCCTGCAAAGATGTACAGTATATATTTTTTTAAGGTTGCGTTAAACTTAGGCTCCCAATTGCATACTTTAATGTACATAATGGTTCTGATCTTTGTTTCAAAGGGAACTGCTGGTGTTTCAGCACTTTTGGAAATCAGATCACTTATTTACTGCCTAAATAAGGATTTGGGAGGCTAACGTTCGACAACCATTTAAAAAAACAAACAAACCCTTTGGCATAGTATAACATCACTCTTCTGTATTCATATTTTGTATTCTGCTCTGCTCTCTCCCCTGCCCTCTGAGTCAGATATTACTACTTTCTTTTGCATCCTTTCAGAAATCTCTCTCGTAATATTTCAGACAAATACATGCTAATGTGAAAATTTGCACAACTCAAAACACTAATCAATCCTAGCTTTATGGTCTGATACAGCTTTCCAGATTTTAGCATGGCAGCTCTGATTTGTTCTGTGGTCTGCAACATCTTGAGTTTTTCATGTTCTTATGAAGTTATCAGACACAGACGTCAAAAGACCTCTAGCCACAGGCTAATATAAAAGATGGGGTGGGGTGATGACATCCTGCCAAAGATGTTATTTGGCAGTGTCCTACTGAGAGCTGAGCCAGCTAAGCCATCATGATTTCTACCTGGGAGCTGTCATTGGATCATTTTTGAGAGCTCCATCTCTCTCTTGCATTAGCCCCTAGTTAATAGGTGTGTGGTAAATATTTTAAGCCCTTTTCACTGCTGCAGATACTGATGATGTGTTTTGGAGTGATTACCAAACACATATGAAGAGGGATGGTCCAGTGGTAGCGGGTAAGCCTAGTACTTGGGGATGTAGGTTGAAGTCTCTACTCTGCCACAGGCTTCCTATTTGACCTTGGACAAGTTGCTTATCCTTTGCCTCAGTTTCCCATCTGTAAAATGGGAATGAGTACCTCGGAGGGGTGTGAGGATAAATATTTTAAAAATTGTGGGGTGCTCAGTTACTGTGGTGATGGGGGAGGGGGCATATAAGTACCTTGGATATAGATAAGAAATGAAACTAGTCCTACTTTCTTCTGTAAATTACTTTCCTGGGACAGCTAAGCACCCTATACTGGGCAATGGATATATTTACTCTGATGGAGAGCAAGTGGTGGTTCATTGCTATGCTTCCTGATGGTGAAAGGTACCAGACTGATAGCCATGGTAGACTAGCTTTTAGATCCAGGGGTTGGCAAACTTTTTGGGTCGAGGGCCACATCTGGGTTGGGAAATTGTATGCAGGGCAGGGAGTGCAGGGTGTGCAGGAAGGAGCTCAGGGCAAGGGATTGGGGCAGAGGAGGGGTGTGGAGTGCAGGAGGGGGCTCAGGGCAAGGGTGCAGGAGGGGTGTGGGGTGCGGCAGGGGGCTCAGGGCAGGGAGTTCGGGGTAGGGTACAGGCAGGGTTCAGGTTTTGGCCCGGTGCCACTTACCTAAAGTGACTCTGGGATGGCAGCAGCGTGCACGGGGCCAGGGCAGGCTCCCTGCATGCCTGCCCTGGCCCCGGCCCCGCGCAGCTCCAGAAAGTGCTGCGGCCCCTGGGGGAGGGAGGGCAGAGGGCTCCACACACTGCCCTCGCCTGTGGGTACCTCCCCCGAAGCCCCCATTGTCTGTGGTTCTGCATTCCCGGCCAATGGGAGCTGCAGGGAGTGGTGCCTGGAGGCAAGGGCAACACATGGAGCCCACTGCCCCCTTGCCCAAGGGCCACAGGGAAGTGGTGCCAGCCGCTTCTGAGAGCAGCGTGGGGCCCATGGCGCCACGGTGGGCAATCATCCCCCAAATCACCCCCCCAAAGCCCTCAGGGGCCAGATCCGGCCCATGGGCCGTAGTTTGCCCACCCCGTTTTAGATGGCTAGAGGAAGTAGGTATGGCAGACAAACAGAGCAAGCCCTTTGAAGTCAACAGGAGTTACGGATGCTCAGCACATTTGAAAATGATGCTATTTATTAAATATCTGTTAAATTACTAAAATTTTACTGATATTTTCATATATCATTAATGTTAACTAAGATTGCACCTTTCAAAAGCATACTTATTTGTAACCTATACCTATATTGGCGTATGTCTGAGTTGCATGTTTTAGCTATAGCTATTGCATCAAAAAGCAGAGAACCAAAATTTTCAGTTTTAGAGCTGATTTGTCTGGGGGAGCAAGGGGGAGAACAACTTTTAAAAGATCTCACTAATCAGAAAACATGGTCTGGCCTTAGAACTGTAGATGCCTCCATTGTAACTCATGGGCTGCTTATATATAAATAAAAACACACACACACACACACAGCTGATGGGTCTTTGCCAAGCACAGTTGACTACAGTAAAAACAAATCAGAGTCACACATCTGCACATGCCTGCTGGCAGTAATTCCAGGCCTCAGGGCTGTCCCCCGTATCGGTGGGCCTGCACCTGCAGTTAAGACTGCAACAGAGGCTAGAGTTAACTTATATAATTTATTAGGCAAGCAAATCGCCAAGACTTTTCTTTCTGCTAGTGACCTTTTGGTGCTTTAAGCACTTGGCCTAACTAAGGCTATGTCTGCATTAGCGCTTTTGCTGGTAAAACTTATGTCACTCAGGGGTGTGAAAAAAGCCTCCCTCCCTCCTCCCCCCCCGTAAATCACACTGATGGAAGCGCTCTGGTGTGGACAGCACTTTGTCAGTGGGAGATGCTCTCCTGTTGGTATAGCTATCTCCGCTTGTTGGGGGATGGTTTAATTATGCTGCTAGAGCTCTCTCCTGTCTGCGTAGAGCAGCTACACAGGAGACCTTACAGTAGTGCAGCTGTATCGGTACAGCTGTGCCACTGTAAGGTCTCTAGTATAAACACAGGGCCCAGTGCTACCATTAAGGCAAACTAGGCGGTTGCCTAGGGTGCCAAGATTTGGGGGTGCCAAAAAGTGGTGCCCCCAATTTTTTTTTTCTTCAGCGTTCGTGGGCTGGGCTGCCGGCGGCGCGCTGACACGTGCGGCTCAGACTCCCTCTCCTAGCGCAGCGGCCGCTCCATGCAATTATTGTCATTACCAGTGGGGGCGGTGTGCTTGGGGAGGGGGTGTAGCAGAGGTGAGATGGGGTGGGGAGCCCTGCGGCAGCTCCCCCTCCTCTGCCCTGAGGTACACCCCCCCACACCCCCCGGCTCGGGGAGCTGTGCGGCAGCTCCCCACCCCAGCTCATTTCTGCTACGCCCCCTCCTGAAGTGCATGGTCGCCGCTCCACTTCTCCCACCTCGTGGCGCCAATCAGCTGTTTGGCGCTGCAAGCCTGGGAGGGGAGGAGAATGAAAGCGGCGGCGTGCTTGGGGAGGAGGCAGAGCAGAGGTGAGTTGGGGTGGGGAGCTGCCGCACGGCTCCCGGGGGGGGGAGCTGCCGCGTGGGCGGTGCCTCAGGGTGGGGGGAGAACTGCCACGTGGGGGGGGGCGCCTCAGGGCAGATGGGGTGGGCGCCTCAGGGCGGATGGGGTGGGTGGGGAGCTGGCGCAGGGTTGGGCAGGGGGGAGGCGCAAGGTGGAAGTTTCGCCTAGGGCGCAAAACTTCCTTGCACCGGTCCTGTATAGACATAACCTTAGACTTCTGACTTCAGGTTTTTGACAGAGGTTGTTGTAATCTTACATTTTGCTGTACTCCAGCCTGTGAGTTCAGGAGGCAAATTTGCTGTTTTCAACAAGCTCAGTTTTAATGGAGATGATAGTTCTCTTGTCTCGTATGCATGGGTGGCAGGTGAATGAGCTGTTGGGGGGAGGCTAGCCCCTGGCCCTTCCTCCTCTTCCCCGAGGCCCCACTTCTCCCTCTCCCCTGCCGGTGCCAGAGCATCCCCACTGCAACTGCTCGCGGCCCCTCTCGCCCTGGCCCCAGAGCACTCCCAGGTCTTGCGAGCACTGGCCCCAGCCTGCCAGCCCCAGCCTCTGGACCATGGAAGAGCAGGAAGGGAACTGGAAGCAGGCAGGAGGGGTCTGGGGGTGGAGTGTGGGTGGGGCCACACCAGGCTGTTTGGGAAGGCTCAGCCTCCCCCGCCTACAAAACTCACTGCCCATGTTCATATGCAGTTTAGAATAGATGGTTCTCTTCCTGCATATTGTTAGCAAGGCAGTTCCACAGCTAAAAGAAAGGCATGTAAAATACAGGTAGTCTATTGTAGCCTGACAGGTATTGTGCGGGGAATCCTGCCCTTGAACATTTAAGTGCTAATGAATTTCTTGCTAGTATCATGAAATCTCAGGTTGCTTTGAGAGAATAAGTTATGTCCTTAACTTGCTAAATAACTAGTTTTATTTTACAATTCATGCTGCAATGCCAATAACTTGGTCTGCATTGATATAAGATAACCTTTTCTAGATAATTATCTGATATTTTAATCTTTGATGTCAGAGTGGAAAGAATTAAACAAAGCAGAAGGAAAAATGCACTCCAAAGGTAATATTTTTCTAATGCCAAGCAAGGAAATACATTTGTACAACTGAAGGCAAAGGAGCTATAGTTGGAAGTTTTGACTCCACAAGATGTTTTGGCCAGGTGGATAGGGAGGGAGGGTTGGTGGGTGTAAAACACCCTCTGATCGATGACTTCAACTCTGCATGCTACCAGCAGTTTAAAAAGAAATAGGAAAGACTTCAGTTGCCATTTCATTGGCTTCCATAAGACAATCATGAAACTTCTAATCCATAAACTAATTTGAGTAGATATGTTAAGATGTTTCTATCATGTGAAGTATAGCCCATAAACTACACTATAACAGCCTCATGGCAACTGCATGTACAGTAACTGTTTTCAGTATAAATCTTTCTGCCATTTAACTTTTTTCTAAATCTCAAACAGATGCAATCTGTAGTGAAGAATGGCAGTAAACTTTCAGTTCACCAAATTTACACAGGACCAACTCCTAAGATTTAAACTCCCTTTAAAAAAAAAGTGATTTTTTTACAGTAAAAATGCTGATTTACTGGAGACAA
The DNA here is from genome assembly GCF_011386835.1 of Chrysemys picta bellii. Classification (NCBI taxonomy): domain Eukaryota; kingdom Metazoa; phylum Chordata; order Testudines; family Emydidae; genus Chrysemys; species Chrysemys picta. The sequence continues at coordinate 46,196,941 of NC_088796.1, read as the reverse complement.
AATTGTGAATGGAGGGCTATAATTTTGGATGTGCTGAACTTGTCTTTCATATTAAATGAAGTCGTGATGAAGATAGCCAACCTGGTAAATTATGCAGCTGTTTGTCTTTGAAAAACCTTCCGAAATCTTGATCTTGACAGAACATATTTACAGAAAAGAATGATATCCAGGTTTTATAAAAGAGATTGCTACTAACAAGTTCCCACTGCAATTGTGGGTTGTAAGATTTTTAAAATACTGTAACCTGTTATTTTATGTAATTATAGAGAAATCATGAAGTCCTTACTTCTGCTAAAAGCCACTGGCTTAACTTTTTGCACCTTGCAGAAATATCTGCCATTTCTCAGTTTTAATTTCAGAACCTATAATCTTGTCTGCATATAGTTCTTGTGGTGGATGCTGGGGAACAAACAGTTGTTTCTCAAGTGCAACTAGTAAAATAAATTCTTTGTAAAAAATTTTAAAGGGTCTACTATGTGAAAACAGATGGGTAAATACACACCTTCAAAAATATTCTGTTAACTGTATCCTACATATGTATACTTTATGGGTGTACACTTTGCCTAGCGCTTGTGATTATTGTGGGATTGTGCAAACACTTTTCTGCTAGGCCATTTTTATTGATGGGTGCAATTTGGCAACCAAATACAATGTTTATCTCAACCAGTCTTTTGTACATTGTTAATCATTAACTGTTGAACAAGGACTTGAAAAGTTAAATGCTTTGTTTAATCAAGTACACACAATCTGTGTTTAGTTGTAGGAGCTCTTACCTGCATTTTATTCTGTACAAAATGGGCTTGTTTCCCTGAAATCTTGTGTGCACGGAAGACTGAATAGTTAGAGCATATCTAAAAGCTACTTGGAATGTGATTGAAACAGGAAGTGCTGATGTTGCACTGGAAATATTACTTCAGTTATGCAGTACTCATTTTTGCTGTACAAATGAGTTATGCAAATCTGTGTGCATTTCCTGTTCTGTGCCACACATACTGGATTTTTTCTAGATATCACAGTGGTGTATGCAATATAAATAACTACAGTGCATCCCAGTATTTGAGTTATGCATTTGATGACTTAAATTGGCTCTGATATGCTGGATTTATTGTAGTGCTCTTAAATTTGTTTGCAAGGGATTAAAACAATTATTCAGTCTTGAGTGGTAGGCAGATTTTGAGGGGTCATGTTTCATTTGAATTATAAGCAAGTGGAATTCTCAAATATGTGGTCGGTGCTTTGCAGCGCATGATTAGTTTTCTGTGGGTATGTCTACGCTGGCACAGTTACAGTGCCGCTCAAGGAACGCTGAAGGGAAACCACTGTTGTGTGTTCACACTGTCAGCTGCCTGTGCAATTGCGTGTTCACACTTGCCACGCTTGCAGTGGTATTCGGAGTGAGGCTCTGTGGGATAGCTACCCGGAGTGCACCTCTTTCTCTTTTGCTGCTAAGACTTGTAGGGGGTCATGGGGCATCCTAGGTCCTGTCCCAATGCCCTATGATGCTTTGGTTCGCATCCCAGCAATCCCTGTACTTCTGTCCTTATTTGGCACCATCTTTCAACGGTTTGTATACTGTGCGCTCTGCCTCTTCAGTCTGCAGGAATGGATCCCAAACTGTTGACCAGTACGCTGCTCATTCTGACTAACACCTTACCAGTGGAGTTATTCCTTAAACTAAAAAGGCAAGAGGAGTGTGACATTGATCTCGCCACACATAGTAGCTACGACACGAGATTGTTTGTGGCATTGACAGAGATGCTGATCACAGCAGAATGCCACTTTTGGGCTCGGAAAACAAGCACTGAGTGGTGGGATCACATCGTCATGCACATCTGGGATGATGAGCAGTGGCTGCGGAACTTTCAGATGAGGAAAGCCACATTCATGGGACTGTGTGATGAACTCGCCCCAGCCTGTGGTGCAAGGACACAAGAATGAGAGCTGCACTTCTGTTGAAGCATGTGGCAATTGCACTGTGCAAGCTGGCTACTCCAGACTGCTACCAGTTGTTCACTAACCAGTTCGAAGTAGGAAAGTCAACCATTGAACTGGTGTTGATGGAAGTGTGCAGGGCCATTAATCGCATCCTGCTCTGAAAGACCATGACACTGGACAATTTGCATGACATTGTGGATGGCCTTGCACAAATGGGCTTCCCTAACTGCGGAGGGGTGATAGATGGCACACGCATTCTAATTCTGGCACCAGACCACCTAGCCCCTGAGTACGTTAATTTGAAGGGGTATTTCTTAATGGTTCTCCAGGTGCTTGTGGGTGTTTCACAGACATTAACAGAAGCTGGTCCAGAAAGATGCATGACACACACATACTTTGGAACACTGGCCTCTTCAGGAAGCTGCAAGCATGGACTTTCTTCCCGGACCAGAAGATCATTGTGATCTTGGGAGACCCCACCTACCCCTTTAATGCTGTGGCTTATGAAGCCATACATGGGGCATCTTGACAGCAGCAAGGAGCAGTTCAGCAGGCTGAGAAAGTGCGGAATTACTGAGTTTGCTTTTTGCCGTTTAAAGGCCCGTTGGCGCTGCCTATATGGGAAGCTGATGGCCGATGACAATATTCCTATGCTTATAGCCATAATATTTGTGAAGGGAATGGTGAGAACTTCACTCAGGGTTGGACTGCTGAGGCTCAGTGCCTGGCGGCTCAGCGCCTGGAGGCTGAATTTGAACAGCCAGAGATCAGGGCTATTAGGGGTGCAGCGCGGGGCCACAAGGATCAGGGATGCCTTGAGGCAGCAATTTGAGGCTGAAAGCCACTAATATTTGTTGCTATGCTCGGGAGTGCAATGCTTGTAATGCTAGGAGATGATTGTGATTGGCTCAGACGATGCACTATGAAGGTTTAAGATAATTGTCTGTTGCTTTGCAGGGCTCTGTTTGCTTTCAATTAATAGAATAAAGATTGCTTTCAAACCAACACAATTTTTTTTATTAAAAAAACAACAACCGGAGGAGAGAGTCAAACAAAAAAGACCTCAGCACTGAGGGGAATGGGGAAAGGGAGGATCCCAGGAGGAGGTGGGGTCCTGGGACAGTTAAAGATTTGTGTATATCCAGGGATCATATCCAACCTTCTCCTTTGGAATACAGTGCAGCCAGTACTATACTTCAGAAGGGTCAAATTGCAGAGGGATGGGTGTTGAGTGCAGTGGGTACTGGGAGTCCACAGTGCTGGACTGTGACGGCAGAGCAGTGGAATGCTGCGGGTACAGACTGGAGCCCAGAGGTTGATAAGAGTGTGCTGGTGTCTGGGGGCCAATGGGAAAGAGTTTTGCAACAGTGGCTGCAGGGGAGGGCGGGGTGCAGAACTGCTTGGTTTGCAGTGCTAGTAGCGTCTGGAGTGTGTCTGCTTGGCGCTCCATAATGTTTTAAGAGGTGCTCTGTGGCTTCATTCTGGCATGCCGCTTTTTCCTTTGGGTCCCTCTTCTCACTGTCCCACCAGTCCTTCAATTCCTGTTTCTTGGTGGCAGAGTGCATCGTAACATCACGCAGAAAGTCCTCCTTAGTTCTTCGTAGCCACTTTCTAATTCTGCGCAGTCGTTCATCCGCTGATAACAAAGGGGGAGCCCAGCTTCCCGAGGTCATATCTGTGAAGCCAAAACGCAACATTTTACAGAAGCAGTATTGTTTGCAAAACAAAGAACACTAATTCAGTGATTTAAAACACAGCCAGTATTCACATACCTGTCACTGTCTGGCTGACCCAAGGCAAGCACACGTGAGCCACAAGACCCCCAAAATGGTGAATAACTGCAGGGTTAATCAGTGTTCCAGGACTGTACTGTACATTGGGCACATGGCTCTTGGGGAGAGCCAGCACTGTAGGGGAGGTGGGACCTTATAATCATTCCTGTCCCCACATTTTCTATAGGCTATGTTCATTATGGAAGATATCTCACTGCTGAGGGTGAGCAGAGAATCAAGGGAGGGTCTTCTCCAAGCCTGCGGCTTCCGCCCTGGCCCTTAGGCGGCTCGCCTGTGTGCAGCAATGGTGTCCCCTTTCCCCCACCCTTGTGACGGCAGAGTGGCGTGGAAAAGTTACTGTTAATGGGGCAAGAAACAAAGCAGCTCTGCCGAAGAACTTGTGGCAGTGGATTGCCCAGTATCTCCATGAGTTTCCCTGTTCCACTGCTCAGACTAGGCATGTGGTGGTATGCACGTCACAGAGAAACAAGCCTGCTTTCTGCAACCCTCCTGCCCCCAACAACTTGCTTCAGCAATTCCCAAAATCAAATCCACTTACCAGGGGCTGCCTCCTCCTGTTTGTGCTTCGCCAAGATCCGACTGCTGTGATGGCTAGCCTCCTCCAGGGTAGAAAAGAGCTCCTGGCTGCATGCATCTCTGACCTCTGAATCATCCTCTGCTTCTGGGTCCCTCTCTCCCTCCACATCCTCGTCCAAGATTTTCTCCTCCTGGCTTGATCCACACTCGACTGGCACGCAAGCCACCGAAGTATCCACAGTGGCCTTCACAGTGGAGGTGGGGTCATCACAGAGTATCATGTCCAGCTCTTTGTAGAAGATCTCGTGGGCGAAGCACCGAAGCAGTGGTTTGCCTCCCGTGCCTTGTGGTAGGCATTCCGCAGCTCCTTCGTTTTGACACTGCACTGCAATGTGTCCCGGTCATGGCCCCTTTCTGTCATGCATCGTGAAATCTGTCCGTAGATATCATAATTCCTATGGCTGGAGCACAGCTGGGACTGGACTGTCTCCTCTCCCCAAATGCTGATGAGGTCCAGCAGGTCAGCATTGTTCCAAGCAGGGGATTGCCTGGTGTGTGGAGCAGGCATGGCCACCTGGAAAGATGTACTGAGACCACTGCACGCATCACTGAGAAAACAGGAAGGGAGCTTTCAAAATTCCAAAGGAATTTATGGGGTAGGGATGATTGGTTGGTCAGGGCAGTGGAGTTCAAACCGATGACCAGAGGGGCAAGAACAGGCATTGTGGGACACCTCCCGGAGGTCAATCGCAGTGCTGTAATCGACCCGGGTGCCTCCACTGGCACTGCAGCACTGTACTCCCAGCGAAGAAAGCTGTATGCCTCTTGTTGGGGTGTGTGGGGGTTTTTATTTTTTTTACAGCGCTGCAACTGTGCAGTTTCTGCACACTAAGTGGCTTGGTAGTGTGTACACCTTAGGAGTTACAACATGTAAAGCTGCTTTACTATGCAGAAACTTGCCAGTGTAGACAGGGCCTGTGTCATTTGTTACACTGAAGTACAACCCTAAAAAGTGAATTCTCTCTTTTGAATGTATTATCCTTGTATGTGTTTTGGAAACAAGTTTTCTAACTCTTGTGGTTCTGTACCACAAAAGTATGGAAGTTGTAGAAAGGCCTATAAAGGGATAGTTCGTCTTTGAAATATTAGGTTTGCTGCACCTTGTCTTCCTGAAACAACATTAAAATCCTTAGTCAGCCCTTGCTCCTTCTGTTATAGATTAAGTATCTACTGTGGGTAGGGCCCTGGCATGTAAACAGGTTTAGTCTTCCTCTTGCTTGGAGATTAAAGATCCTGTGGCACTACTCCATAAGATGAAAAGTGCTACATAAATGTGGAAAGTATTGTTTTAATGTATGTGTCCAAGAGCTGTATTCTAAATCCTGATATTTCTATGGGTTTGTCTACACACACATAGTGGTGCAGCAGCTGCGCTGCTCTAGCGCTTAATGAAGACACTACCTGTGCCAATGGGAGAGCTTTTCCCATCCGTGTCCCTGAGAGGCAGTAGCTATGTCAATGGGAGAAGCCTTCCTGAGGGCTGTCTACATCAGGAATTTGGTTGGTTGTCCAGGAGTGTGGGTTGTACACCCCTCACCGATGTTATACCAACATAAGTCTCTAATGTAGACCAAACCTATGTAACTGATCACTATTCTTATCACTGTTTACCAATATAATATTTATCTGCTAACTTAATCCAGCAAAGATTTTGTTTTCTTCTTGTTCATGATTGCAAATAGTATTGGGCCAAGAACAAATTCCTGCAGGACCTCATTAGAAGTATCCCCATTTTATAGTATGTTTGATAAAACTTAGAAAATTAGACCTTGCTCCAATAATTTCATCTGCGTAGTTGGATCCTTACACTTAGGTGGGGTCCCACTGAAATGAAAGGGGCTGCGCATGGGCACAGGGATCCTCACTCAGAGATCTGATTGGGTCTTACATCTGCATCCTAGCTAGCTTACAATTTGAGTTTGAATAATTGGGGGGGGGGGGGGGGGGGGGAGTGTTTGTACATTGCTTAGCACAGTTAGCACCAGTCCTGATTGTGGCTTCTAGGAATTACTACAATATAAATGTGTTGGTAGAGGCTGAAAACTTCAATATTTCTATAAAAATTCAGGCCATTTTAAAGAACTTGCACATTTACCGAAAAATTAATGCGTTTGTGTAAAATTTAAATCAGGTCACTTGACAGACTTCTGGTAAATTTGATCAGACTGCTTACTTGATACAATATAAAGATTTCTTTGGTATTGCCACTACCTATTTATGAATTTACGTTCTATGAACATAAGTGTGTATAGTTGCTGCATAAATCCACGTGTTACTGTAGAAAGCATATTATAGTGAACTTGTGGGGGGGGGGGGAGAGAGGAGGACTGGTGTGGTGTGTTTTTTTTTTTTTTTTTTTTTTTTTTTTTTTAAGCTTATGAATCAAAAGCACTCAAGTCTTTAGAATATACTGTATATATAAAATCTTGATATGCAAATTGGATTATATATCTCAAATGAAATTCACTTTTTTTGCATGGGACTTCATTTCTGCAAACTGCAATACAAACACACAATACTTAGAGGTATTTCATTTCCCCCCCCCTCCTTTTGCATCCTCTCACTTACAAAATACTTTTAAGGTTTTAGGACTTGACTTACCTTAAGGAAAGGGGTATTTGGGCTGGAACAAATAGGCACTGGAACAAACTCTGCCTGCAGCTCGCACAGAAAAGAGCACTCATTATGTGTGGGCTAGTGCCATGCCTGAAAAGTTGGAGAATGTGTATTTAGTCCACTTACTGCATCACTTTTGAATCAAGATGTGACGGAACAAGGTGTGTTCTTTGTGAGAATTCTCTAGGAAGACTGGAATAAAGGCCTGTTTGTTGCCAGTGTCCGTTCTGTGCCTTGCTGTGTGATATCTCCAGATCAAGATGATTCATCCTGGACTGCCACAGCTACCCACTGCAAATTACTGATTTTTTTTTTTTGAAAACAGAGTGTGTAAATGCTATGAAAGTAGCAAATTTATATTTTGTTTTAGTAATTTGTAGGATATTTACTAAAGTTCTAGCAAATGTTTATAAATGTGCACACCTGCATAGTACATCTTAGTAATAGATCTTTCTACCTTCTCTGTTATTTTTCACGCAAAGATGTAATCGAACAGACTAATGTTATCTGTAACGTAGGGATAATGCCTTATTTAAGTGGGATGGTAAAAGCTTTCACAAATATTAAGACTTGTGAGATCTCTGGGAAGGTACTTTATAAATGCATATGTCTTAAGAGCTGTGCTGATATCAGTGGTACATAAATTTTCCAATAAGGTTATTTTAAAACTTTTAAAACTCTTAACAACATTGCCAAGGCACATAAAAGATGGGAAATCCATCTCAAATAAATAATGAAATCTACAAATATGAAGCCAAAATGCTGACTCTTGCCTGATTCCAGAGTTTGGCGTGGGGGCTTGTAAAGATTTCCTGATGTTTACTAGCCATGGCCCCCAGAGGTCAGGCCCACTGCAATTTAAGGCACTAATCCAGTGGGGGGACACATGCTTAGTTTTACAGATTTCAAATCAGCAGAATTATTCATGTGAATATAGTTGAGACTGAAGGTTTTTTGTTTTTTGTTTTTTGTTTTGGTTTGGAGTGTGGGGAGAATCAGGACTTACACACTCTGCTGACAACGCTAGTATAACTGTTTAAGAACACTGAAGGAGCTTAAATATGGAGTGGCTGAGCTGCTAACAAAATATGCACTTATTAAGAACAGCCACTGTTCCAGAGGACTGGAGGGTAACAAAATATATTACTTCTATTTAAAGGCTTTGGGTGATCAGTAAGCCTTTAGTCTTTCCCTGGTGAATTGGTGAAACAATAATTAAAAACAGAATAACAAAACACTAAGAAGATCATAATAGGATAGGGTCTAATAAGCACAATTTCTGTAAAGGAAAATTGTCTCTCTAATTTCTTAGAGTACATCTTCTCTAGGGAAAAAGGTGTTCTTGGATTAGGTAACATGAGATGAAAATCCTAGTGCAGACAAGGCAATATGTAGTTCTAACATGAGATAGGCGGAGACTACAGGGAAGCCTTGGGTTTACCCTAGCCTGCTAAACAGTGTTAAAACTACAAACTTCCTTGTCTTTGCTAGGGTTTGATCTCATGTTAGTTACTGTATGTTCACTAGCATGAGTTAAGAACATGATTTTTCCTAGTGAAGACGAGGCCTTAGAATTCTTTGAACATGTTGATAAAATAGTTGACGTGATTGTTGGAGACCTCTTGGAAGTCTAAATCAAAGTCCGGGACAAGAGGCTATCGGATAAGCTAAGTATTCTTGGAGTGAGGAAATGCATGATCATGGATCAGAAACTGACAAGGAGACAGAACAAAAAGTAGGATTACGTGGTCAATCGTCATAGTGGCAAAAGGATAACAGTGGGATCCCTCAAGGTTCTGTACTCAGTTCCATTATGTTTAGTTATGCAGATGTAGTTAATGATGTAGTGGGGTAAGTAATGAGGTGGCAAAATTTGCAGATGACACACAGATACTTAGTTTAGCCTGGACCAAGGAAGACTGCAAAGGTTCAGAGGGACCTAAACAAGTTAAAAAGAGCAGGAGTACTTGTGGCACCTTAGAGACTAACAAATTTATTAGAGCATAAGCTTTCGTGGGCTACAACTCACTTCTGGGTTGTAGCCCACGAAAGCTTATGCTCTAATAAATTTGTTAGTCTCTAAGGTGCCACAAGTACTCCTGTTCTTTTTGAGGATACAGACTAACACAGCTGCTACCCTGAAACCTTAGGAAGTTAGGCAACACAATAGCAAATAAACTTCGGTGTTGACGAATGTAAATCTTTTTTTCATCCTTGTTCTTGATCATTCTTGTCAGTCTTCTCCAAAACTCTTCTGGTTCTGCAGTGTCCTTTTTGAAATGAGGTGACCAGTATTCCATGTGAGGCTGCACCATTGATTATATAAAGGCATTGTTTCTATTACTCACAATCCCATCCCTGATGTTGAGAAGCATATTGTTTGCTTTTTTTGACAATAGCTGTACATTGAGCAGAGATGTTCACTGAGCTGTCTACTATGATGCCAGCATTGTTTTCTTGAGCTGCTACAGTTAACTTAAAACTCTATAAGGTGTAAAAACTTAATATTTTTTCCTCTAATGTCCATTACTTTTATATGAAGAGAGATTGAAAAGATTAGAATTTTTTACCTTGAAAAGGAGACGGGGGACATGATAAAAGTATATAAAATGAATGGAGTAGAAAAAGTAGATTAAAAGTCCCCAATCAAGAATATCCAGAGTTCATAATTAAAAGAAAAAAGGTGAAGGGATATTAAACCTCATACTTTAAAGTATAAGCCAATATCTGTTGGAGAGATGAATGAGACCTGATTTTGGAGGAGCTGAGGTGGTGGGGGAGGAGGGAGATTGAGACTGTCTTATGTGGTGGTCTTGCACCTTCCTCTGAAGCATCTGGTTTCCTGGCCGCTGTCTGAGATAGTGTATGGGACCATATGGAGTCTGGTCTGATGCTATAGCAATTCCTGTGTATAGTCTGTTGGATACTGTATTTAGTTATAACATTGTGTATCAACACTTTCTCATTTAAAAGTAGCTTTCCATCTTCATTTGCCTTTTTTCTTTATATTATAGAAAATGCTTTGTGTATTTGTTTTGTCTGTTTCCTTTTCAGTCTCTCTCCTTTTTTCCTTTTTTTGTCCTCCATAACTACATTTGTTATAACCCTATTGTATTTCTCTTTACTTCTTTCCCTTTCAAAGAGTATCTAAATCCATCTCTTGCAGCATGTAGAAGTTCTTACTGGACTTCTAAACTTAGTCCTCTGTCTATCATGAGCCATAATAATAGTATAAAATGTGACAGATTAGGGATATGTCTGTCAAATGGTGAACTCCTTTGTCTTGTGAATGACATTTTTGATTATAACCTTCATTGTGACCTTCACTTTGTATTGTAACCTCCATGTTGGATTAAGACATCCAATTTGTGTGGGAAAAGCAGCCTTGTCTTGACAAGGCCAGTCTATTCTAGACATTGCCCTCTCTCTGCTTGGGTGTGGAACACCGCAGAGATGTCTAACAATGAAAGCCACCAATATTAAATGGCTCTCCCCTACTGGAATAATGGATCATCCATGGGTAGTGCCACTGACTTTGAATACCTTTCTAAAAGCCTGACTGGGGAAAGAGTGGCTTGAGCCTTGAATTCCCCCAGCTGAAGCATAAGGGGAAAAAAGGAATGGATTGTTTCAAAGATAGGCACACCTTCTGAGCAAGGGGCCAGACTGCTGCTGTGTCCCAGATGACTAGACTTTGGAGAAAGCAAGAAGTGCTGCCTAGCCTCAGAACACTGGCCAAGCCCAGGACTCTGAGGAGGGACTGCATTCAGGATTGTTTTTTCAAAGATATGTAGCTCTCTGATGCACATCATTAAGAAGGAAGCATCTGTGTTAAAAAATTACTTTGCTAAGCCTGTGTTCTTTTCCCGTCAAGTTTTCCCTGAAGGGTTTATCTAGAAACCAGATATCCACAGCCAGGTGGACTCTGGAATAATGTCTAAACAACTGGGGGTTTGGGATCTAAGGTGACTAGATTGCAGGGTCAAGTAGATGTTCCATTAAAACTTGAAGCCCCGCTTCCTTTCCCCTTTGTGTGCTAGAAAGGAGAAGGCTCTAAGGCAGCAGCCAGAAGTTCTATGGTTCTGCTCTTCTACCCTGCCTCAAATTTCTGGCTGCTGGGTTGAGGTGTCTCTGCTACTCTGCCCTTTCTGTTTTTGGGTTGTCCTCTTTTTCCAGTGAATAACTCTAGTGACTTCATCTGCTGCTGGTAGCTATCCCAAGCAACCACAGAGTGAAACTGACCAGATTGTTGTGGGTTTCCCTGCTGCCCACTGAGTTTTGAATTACAGATGTGACAGTTGCTAGGATTTGGTCACTTTTAGCTCTGTTGTTGTAACGCAGCAGCAGAGACACTGGTGTGGTCTGTCTACAGACTCTGGCAGACATCACTGTATGGGTTTGCACTTGTTTAACATTGTGAAGACTTTCTTCACAACCTTAAGGGCAAAAATATTAAGATGGTAGGCTTCTTTAATGTGGGCTTAGATCCTGCAGAAGGTGACAAGTCTCACACTTACTCACAATGAGTAGGTTTCCTCAAGTATCTTATAAGCTGTTTACAATGAATAAACAGTAACATTAACTGGAAAGGGAAAACTTGCCAAGTCATGGGATTGTCAACCATAAGACTTTCCTTTAGAATAAAAATATAGTTCTAGCTATTTGAATATATCTTTACAATATTCCTCTTGTCTCTAGCCTTATTGATTAGTCTCAGAAGTGTACACACAAAACAAAATGGGGATAGAATGGTTAGAAATTGCTAGAGGATGTTACCACTGAAAAGACTAAAGGATTTTATTTGGCAAATTCTGCGACAGGTAGGCATAATACCCGTTGACTGTGACATAACCTTAAATTGCACAGCATGCTAAAATAATTTCCTCAAAATAACGAACTGTTTTGAGTACTAGATTGCTTGAAGACATGAAACATTTCTAATTTACAAGCCAGATTTAGTACAGTTTTTTCTATACTGTTGTCAATGACCTCACTCTCAACTTGGAAGGCTCATAACATATTTTGTAAGGGTGAGATCAGATTTGATGTGCATGCTAGCTTAGCTGTGGGCTTTTTAATCAGAGGCCAACTGTTTTACAAATTATTATTTTAATAGCTGATTGGGCTCTGTCCTATAGCAAATTATACTGAACAGCATATAACCCTAATAGTATTCGACCATGATTATATATAAGTGGATGAAGATAAGAGAGGGAAGGCCAGTGATTTATTTTCTGGTGACTATCAGTGTGGATTTGTATATAGTGGTACAGCTTCAAAAAGAACAAGCTGCTGCACAGGATGGAACCAAAGTGAAGATGCAGGGATCCTGGATGAGACGTGAGAGGAATTCAGGGTTAGAGCTTCAAGAAAATATGGCTATTTTGAGAATTAATTACAAATTGAGAGAGGCTCATAATATGCTCTAACTAAATCAGGCTTAATCTTTTCTGATATGGTTGACTCTTCTGTGGTGTGTAGGTGATTGTTTTTTTGTTTTACTGTGCTTTGCTGCCTGGTAACTTCTTAAGTAACGTTACATAGCTAAACTGTTGGGGAGTCTCTCAACTTTCTGGGTGGCCTTGAGTGTAAGGTTATAGATATGTAATAGTCTACTGCACTTCATCAGGGTGTGGTGAGGCTTGATTGATTAATGACTGTATAGCACTTTGAAATCCATAGATGAAAATTATGCTTAATTGCACCTATCATAAACATGAAGAATTGTTTTTCTCTGGAAGTTTCACTAACCTTTCAATGCACAAACATACATGCAAATGGCAACAAAAGCCCTGAATTAGAAATATCCTGGCTAACAAGTAGGTTTAATCATAATTTGAAAAACAAGTTTCTAAACAAAGTCAGTGGCTCAAAATCTTGCAAGTCCATCAGGGAAGTGCAAGAGTACGTAACCCTGAGCTACAGGCCCATACTGCTCTTGCCACTCTGGACAACTTTGTCATAGTTCTGTTGTCCACATGGAAATAACTGATGCTTGTAATTAGCTAGGAAATATCCCTGAATCTGTATAAAACCACCTTCCTCAGGCAGGAGATTAACAGATTTTTGGACCAGTCTTAGTAGTAAATTTCAGCCTCTTACCATCTGGGACACCAGTTTAATATGGAACAAAACAAACAAGTTTCTCCCTCCTGAAGCAGTCATGTTGACCTGCCCACCTTTGCAACGGTGAAACTGAATGCATAGAGGAATAGAAATATATTAAGCAAAATCAGGTTTTTGTTTATGGTTTTTAGGATGCTTTGGTGTAGAGCAGTGGTTCTCAAAGCTGGTCCGCCGCTTGTTCAGGGAAAGCCCCTGGCAGGCCGGGCTGTTTTATTTACCTGCTGCGTCCGCAGGTTCGGCCGATCGCAGCTCCCACTGGCCGCGGTTCGCCACTCCAGGCCAATGGGGGCTGCAGGAAGGGCAGCCAGCACATCCCTCAGCCCGTGCCGCTGAAGCTTTGAAGTGGCTTTAAAAATACCTCCTTCAAATTAATAGTTTAATTTTGTTAAATCTATATGCATAGCATGCCCTGCAGTTGCCATAGCAATGTCTGAAATCTGATCTTGCTTCCTGTATTTTAGTGGTCTTGGTAATGCTGTTTCAAGCAGACAGAGCTCTTGTTTAAATTTTAAATGGCTTCAAACTCTTCAGACATCTGTCTCAATTTTTTTGCTGAAACTTCAGTCATGGTAAGCCATATTTAAGTTTTTAAAAAGGGAAATTTGTGTCACTAGTGGTAATAAATTTGGGGTAGAAGAGAGTCATCTAATCATTATTACACTAATCTTGAATTTCAGTTCATAAAGTGGATCGTGGAGGTAGACACTAGGGATGACTCGTATATCTGCCTTGAAATATTTAAATACACAATAAAAAAACTTGTCACCTAGTTGGTGATATTAATTTAATGGAAACTATACACTAACGAATTCCTAAACATGAGTGTCTATCTTGCGTGAAAACAGCATGCCTTGGTAGGATATGCAGGTGCAAATGACTGGTCCTACAACTGGAAACCTATTAACTCTATAGATGCACAAGTAGGAATAAAATATGAATCGCTCCCATATCTCTGGCACTGCAGGGTGGAGCAGGTAGTAAAATCTTATTTTTGTCACTCTAAGTCAGGGGTGGCCAACCTGAACCTGAGAAGGAGCCAGAATTTATCAATGTACATTGCCAGAGAGCCACAGTAATAAGTCAGCAGCCTCTAAGCAGCTCCCCTTGGCTCCCAGCCCCTCCTGCTCCCTCCCTATCACCTGTTTTGTGGCGTGCAGGAGGCTCTGGGGCAAGGGAGGGGAAGGAGCAAGGGCATGGCAGGCTTTGGGGAGGGGGTGGGAAGGGGTGGAGTGGGGGCAGGGCCTGTGGCAGAGCCAGGGGTTGAGCAGTGAGCACCCCCTGGCACATTGGAAGTTGACGCCTGTAGCTCCAGCCCTGGAGTCGGTGCCTATACAAGGAGCCGCATATTAACTTCTGAAGAGCCGCATGTGGCTCCGGAGCTACAGGTTGGCCACCCTTGCTCTAAGTAGATAGGATTGTGAATACATGAGGGCTATTTTTGCATAGACATGCTCCTAAAATAAGGTCAAGAGTATAAATTCTAAACTCAGATTGCTAAATTGCTACCGGTGGCTGTGGTTCTCTAATGTGGTTTTAACTATTTCTGATTTGGAAAAATGAAGCGGCTTCGCCGCCTCCTCCTCCTTCATATCCCTTCCCTTGTTTATATATGGGGGATAAAAAAGGAGGAGGAAGAGTACTTCTCTGAACTGTAAACTCAGAGAAAGGTGCTACTTTCACTGGGAGATCGGTAGTGCCAAGTCCATTCGAGCTGCAAGGAATGGGCTCTTTTGCAGCAACCTGGAGGATCCCAGCCAGTAACACGACGCCCAGTAAAGGTGACAGCAAATACTGTCACCTTTCATCTTCTTTCTAACAGCAAGTTGCCAACAGACAAGATTACACACTAGGAGGTTCAATGGGAATTCCTCAAACCTTCACTGGTGCCTGGAGAATCTCCACTCTCCTCTCCATACTCTGAGGAAATCAATGTTGCACTGTTGGAGACCAAAAGCCAGAAAGCTGCAGGGGTTGATGGCATTCCTCCAGACTTTCTCAAGAACCTGGGCAGACTGGGACGGGAATGGCTAGGAGTGCTTTTTACTGCTGTGCATAGAACCAGAGAAGTGCCAACAAGCTGGCGACAGGCAACGATGGTTGCCCTACTGAAGCCTGGGAAACTCCCATAGGATGCAGCTACTACCCCATCTCTCTCCTCTCAACCACCAGTAAGCTCATGGAACCGGTGCTGCTCTGCTGTCTGTCTGACATTACTGAAGACATCCTCTTTGTGCAAAATCTTGCCTGCTCTGCTGGGAGGAACTGCTGTGACCAAGTACCTTCACTCACCGGCCACATTGAGGTAGGATTCCAACATAAGCTGAAGACAGGGATCGCCCTTGTTGAATTGTCCTCAGTATATGACGCTGTCTGGAGGCAGGGTCTCCTCCTCAAGATCTCCTATGTCATTCACTGTTGGTGAACAATCCATCTCTTGGTGGTGATGACCGGGGACCGCTGCTTAAGGCACACCTTAATGGCCAGATCTGTAGACCAAGAACTCTTAACTCTGGCATCCCTGAGGGCTCGACCTTGACCCTGTACTTTTTAATCTATATACCATGGGTATACCAGTGACGGAGTCAAGGAAATTCACGTATGCAGGTGACCTTGCCCTAGCTATGCAGCACATAAGCCTCCATATCATCAGCTCCATCCTAACCTGAGATCTTAATACAATGGTTGATTATTTCCAACACTGGAAATTTAGGCTTAACCTGAAAAAAACCCCCATGGTGACCACTTTAATCTGAACAATAAAATGTCTAATAACAAACTCTGTGCAGTTCTGCAGTGAGTGCTTCAGCCACGAGGCTAATGCAAAGTATCTCTCCATGACACTGGACTGGAGTTTGACCTTTCAACAACACCTTGAACACTCATAATAAGATCAGGTCTCGTGTCCCGCTTATCAGGAAATTGGCTGGAACATCATGGGGGTTCCGGTCCCTTGACCTTACGACTGCAACAATTCCCTTGGTATATTCTGCGGTTGAATACTGTGCACAAGTGGGGTCCCATGGCAGTCACGCTAAACTCCTTGATACTCAACTCCGTAACACCATGCACATAATGTCTGTTGCTCCTGGTCTTTTTGCACATCCAGCTGTAACGATGCGGTTCTGGCAGGACCCAACTGAGAGCGCCAATTCAGGACAGATTGCTAAAACAGGGCAGTTACAGCCCAAGGCTGGGGTTTTTCCACCTTTAAGGCAAACCAAACCAGCCAGACAGTGAAGACTTTGGTCTCACCCCATTGGCTAACCACAAGTCACACAAGCAATTTCCTTAGACACTCCAGTTTCCCAGTATTATCACTAGTGCAACTCATCATGGGGACAAATGGTTATGAAAACCAATACCCCAGTAAAAGAAAAAAGTTCTCCTGATCCCAAAGGATCAAGCCCCAGACCCAGGTCAATATACAAACCAGATCTTACCCACAAATCACGCTGTTGCCAATCCTTTAGAATCTAAAATCTAAAGGTTTACTCATAAACGGAAAAAGATCTAGATGAGAGCTAGAACTGGATAAATTGAATCAATTACATACAGTAATGGCAAAGTTCTTGGTTCAGGTTTGTAACAGTGATGAAATAAACTGCAGGTTCAAAATCAAGTCTCTGGAATACATCCCCAGCTGGGATGGGTCATTAGTCCTTTGTTCAGAGCTTCAGTTTGTAACAAAGTCCCTCCAGAGGTATGAAGCAGGATTGAAGACCAGATGAAGGAGAGGCATCAGCCTTTTATAGTCCTTTCCAGGTGTAAGAACACCTTTTTGTTCTTACTTTGGAAAAATACAGCAAAATGGAGTCTGGAATCACATGGGCCAGTCCTGCATACTTTGCTGAGTTGCAAGGTGTATTTGCCTTCTCTCAATGGGTCAGTTGTGTAGCTGATAGTCCTTAATGGGCCATCAAGCAGGCTAGGCAGAGCTAACACCAGCTTGTCTGGGAAGTTTCCCAGAAGCATAGCAGAAGTTTGAAATACAGACAGTATAGAGCCAATATTCAAAACTTCAACTACAAAATTGATGCACACATATAGACTGCATAATCATAACCAGCAAACCATAACCTTGTCTTAGACACCTCATTTGACCCCCTTTATACAAGATTTGGTGCCACTACAGGACTTTGGTTGCAACCATGTTCTATATGGTCCCAGTTCAAATAAATAACGATACAGACATCTTGCTTTATCAATCATGTTAATGCACACATGACCTGCAGGATGACCTGCAGAACCCACCGAAAACCAGATTTAAAATCCCACAACCCTTTATGGAACTGCATCAAGATCCTTGCACTCAACTTTGATGCTCAGGCTTAATGGAGAGTCACACAGAGCATATCGACTGCTCAAAATAAACAGCTTGTCAATGACCCTGCTGAAGAACCACCAGGTTTTGATTTATGTCAGAAAGACTGGTGCAGATTGAATTGCATCAGGACATCTTATGGGAGATGTGGACAAACCCTCTTTAAATGGAAAATGAGTCAAACACCTGTATGTGAATGTGGTTACCAGACACAAACGATGGAGCACGTCATATCTGAGTGTCCCCTTCGTTCTTTTACCAGGGGCATGAAGGACACTCACCAGCTCACTGCTGTGGCAATGTGCGGTTTATAGAATCTAGATACACATTTTGTAATTGTTGGTACCTACCCAAGCCATACGAAAGAAATAGTGGTAGCATAGGCAGCTGCAGTGCAAGGCCTATTTATGCTGCCTTGTACTTAGCAGCAGTCATTTCCAGACAATAGCTAGGGATTAAGAGGGCAAAGTCTCTCAGACTCGAGTGTCAGTTTTTGCTGGTAGGTCTGTGAAACTTGGCAACGAAACACTGAACTGAGGCCTCTCACTGGCATCAGATAACTATTTCTATCACTACTGATATGATTGCCTATAAGACTCTAACTGTCACCGTCCCTTTTGCCATTCCCTTGCTGAGAAAAGCATTAAGACCCCAATTGTTCAAATAAATGCAGATAGCATGTTCCTGGCCCCATTGTACCTTTCTGCACTAGTTTGTGGGCCAGGACAGAGTGTGTCCTCTCTTCGTGGCTGCTGTGCCTGCACTTCCCCACTGTATCACCTATGCAAGGTTGGTGGTGCAGTGTGCTGGGTACAAAGAGGGGAATTTGACTGAATACATAGCAATGCCGAATAAGATGCAAGAGGATTTACTTCTACCATATAGATTAACAGTTCTGTTCTGCACTTAAACAAAACACCTGTGCAGTGCAAGTTAACAATATGAAATTGTTTCTATTTTAACTCTTTCCATTGACTTTCTCAAACAATCATTTTGAACGAAAACTCTTCCTGTTTAGTCTTGTCCTGCAAGTGAACTTACTTGGTGGGCTGGAACTGAACTGTTTCAGCTGTTTTATGAAGGATTTAAATTAACCTTTCCAGTTAGGATTTTAAAAAATCCACTTCTCTTGTATCCAAAACTCAAACAGCTGAAAATAAGAACTTCAAAGCTGCCATGATAGCAGTACTTACTGAGGAAGGAGAAATGAGCCAAGTTTGGGGAGGAAATGTTTAAGTTATAACAATGTAAATCACTGTGTACATACAATTGAATTTTTTTTCTATTCAGTTGGTGATGTTTATCTTTATTTAAAAAAAAAAAACCAAAAACTTTCTATTAAACTGCTCAAGAAAACTGGGTGGATCCTGAAGCTCCTTTCAGAATATCAAGGCAGGGAAGATAGAGCGGAGTTTTGAAGTCTAATAGAGAACCAGATGAAGAGTTGTAGGGTTGGGAAGGAGACCCTTTGGAGTAGTTTTTCACCCAAGGAGGGGAAAGTGATCTGCAAAGCAAAAAACAGAAACTTAAGACCAGACATCACTGCTGAATGTCACTACTTACCAGCCTGGAGCAAAGACACTGCGGTTTACTGCCATGGGGATCTCTCTCTGTTTAGGATGTGAAAAGTAGCAGGCAAATTAAAAAAGTCAGGCTGTTCTACAGGCTTTTTCCTTCGCTATGGTGTTTTAGTCCACCCTTATCACTCCTGTCACTTCCTGAACTAGAGACCAGGTGGTTGTGGTAATATCTTTCATTGAGCCAATCAAAGATATTTCCTCACCCACCTTGTCTCTACTATCCTGGGACTAACACAGCTATAGTAACACTGCAGACATCCTGAACTAGCTTTAGTGGAGGCAGGACTTTTTGCCTGACCTGATCGGAGAGAGTCTCTGGGACAGAAGAGAACTTTCGGTCTTCTCTTCCCCAGTTCTGTGACCTGCTTCCCAACCATCTTCTTGCCAAGCTTGTTCTCTTCATTCCTCTTCCCCTTATCACTTCCTCTGGCAGCTTCTTCCCATGCTCCCTTCATCTACTTTCTGCACTAAATGTATGCTGTGGGTAGCATTTCTGGTGTACAGTTCCAGTGAATGAAGACCGACCCGTCTCTGGGGGGGCGTCCAAGACCATGGAATGAACTCCCCCAGGCACTAAGAACCATAACAAACCTCACTGCTTTCTGCTCCAAGTGCAAGGCCTGTTTCTTTGATCTTGCCTCTTCTAACATATACACCTAGGAAAAGGTATATTTAAAAACTACCAAAACAAGACACTCCCCTCTACATGCTTTTCCCTTTGGGGAAAAGATGAGAAGAAACCATATGTGACAGATGTTAATCATGTTGCCTAATGCACTACTGGAAGGTGATCAAATACGAGGGTGAGAAGTGGTGGTATAAAAACCTATACAGAATAGAATTTGAGCACTACGCTAGGGTTGCCAGGTGTCCGGCACCTGACAATGTCTGGTCAGTGTCGCCTGCAGGAGTACCTCTCCCTCTCCCTGGTGGGAGAAGTAGTTGGTCTCGCCTGGGTCTGGCTACCAGGGTTAGAGGCTGGCTGAGTGAGTCGGAAACGTGCCAGGGAACGGAAAGGACAGGACCATCCACTTCTCCCACTGGCCGCTCCGCTCTGGGTCTGCGTGAGAGCCCAGCCATCCAGTGTGGCGGCTGGGCTGCCTGAGAAAGAGCCTAATGGTGGGAGGTAGTGGCAGCAGGCCACCCCCCACTCTGCCCTGGCTGCTGGGGACAGGGGCTGAACATGCCGGGAGGGGGGAGGTGCACTGGGAGGAAAGAGCTTCCCCCTCCCCCCCGTCTGCATGTTACTGGTAGGGTTGGGAGAGTATGATGGGCATAGGGCAGGGACTGAGAGGCATGAGCAAAGGGCAGGACTTTGGGGGATGGAGGGGGCGGGGCCTCAGGGGAGGGGGTGGAGCAGGGTTGTCCAGTTTCCAGAAATTGGAAAGCTGGCAACCCTACACTACACTAAGAATGTAGGATGAGCAACTACTCCACTCACAATCTTACACTAGACTTTTCCAGGCGACGCAGTGGATGGGTTCTTCTGCCCAGGCCTGTAAGTTGAGGAGAGGAGTAGAAGATCGGTTATTTCTTTTCTTCCTCATGTGGCCTTTGTTCACTGCTAAGTATAGTCCCCTACTAAAAGCGGCTAGCAGCTTTGCTAAGGGTTTCCTACAAGGACAGCATATTAGGCTGTCCCACGTGGGGAAAAGACACACTTAAACAAAGATTCTGGAAGCGTCCTAAAACAAATTCTGCTGTTGTGTGAGGGTTTGCATACTTTTAATTTTACTTGCATTTACTCTGGCTTAGGTGACAAATTGTCTCTTTACAAGGAAAAATGTAAAGGTGCCTACTGTTCGTGATCATTCTCTAAATGTAATGTGGCTAAGGCTCTCTTAAATATTTTATCGCTCAAAAAAAAAAAAAAATCCAACAAGACACTGTTAGCTAAAAATGTTATGCTGTGGGGGATTATTCTAGTAATATATTCTTGCTCTTTGGTTACCTCTTAATGTTTCAGAACTCTGTTCTCTTACCAAAAACTAAATAGCAAACCTCTAAAAAAATGTTTCTGGTGAAAAGGAATGTTAACTGGCTTGTCATTCAAGAGCTGTCAGATGGTTCATGAAAACATGCTTAGCTTCTTGCATGTCTAGAGGCCCTTCTTTACTACTAAAATATGTTAAAGCACAGGGTTCAACATAACTTGGTCCTGTCTTTGTGGACTAAGACACAATAAACAACTTAGCTTTAATAAAGTCAGTTTATTAGTATACAGAGAACTCCTAAGTTCTGTTGTTCTTTGAGCTAAATTTTAGTACTTGTACTGTACATGTGTCTGAATTGACATCACTGTAACCAAAGCTCCATCCAGGGTCTTCATTATTAACATAAATACATAAATGGGAATGTGGAACTAGGTTTAGTTAATTCTGTTGTCTGTCAAAAAACCTGGGTGTGTGTGGTGTTCGGTCTGTGTGGTGGTTTTTTTTTTTTTAACTTGCGGCTCTGTCTCCAAAGGGAAGCTTAAGTACAGCTTAGTCACAAACTTAAATGTCTTCCATTTACTTTTCTTTCCTCACTGTGATGTCTTCATAATCTACCTAGTGATTTAATGGCTTTAAAAAAGTGGGTAAACTAACCTAACCTAAACGCCATATGCCTCAAATGAGAAGTGGGTAAACTCTGTTTACACTCTGCTCCACTTCTGGCTACCTTTCCTACTAACTTGCTGCCTGTTGGTGGTGTCGTTTCTTCCTATAGCACTACTGTCCTTTCCTTTCCCCAACTTCAGTACCTTTGTAGCATTTTACCTCCCTTACTCACTGAGCCACTGCTGTTGATGGAGTTTTGTCTATATGTGGGCTAGCTTTTTGGGATTCCCTGTAATCAAAAAGTTGTGTAGAGTTCAGGAGAAAGTGGTAGATGGCATGTTTCCTATTGCACGTTGCTCTCCTCTTCTCTTCCCCCCTCCTCCCCTTGGTGCATGGGTGATTACTTTTCAGATGAACTCTTAATGAAACTCATTGGAAAAATCCCAGTACCACTTTTTTTTATTCTTAATATAGAATTCTTTTCATACATGTGTAATTTGTGTGTGCTAGATAAAGGGTTTGATACAAACTTACAGGATATACGTTGTCTAACAATTTAGAAAGAAACTAGATGACATTTGTAGTGTGACTTCAAAATATTTATCTTGTGAATAAAACAATAGCATACCAGTCAGTACTAATTCCATGCTGAAGTGGAGTTACATTTTACTGTAGTTGATTGATGGCTTGAATTCTTTCATGACTTAAGGTGAAACTATTTTTTTGTTGTGTTCAACTGACATACTGGCTATACTGTTACGGTGAATGAAGGTTACATCTAGATAAAATGTAAACAAGTGTGATCCCTATGGAAGAATCATGAACACTACTAAAGATAAAAAAATAAAATCAAACTTTTGTTTTCCTGGTAAGCACGGTAGCACTTATAGTAATTCCAAGAGAAACAAGTAAAGAACACATGGTGAATGAGTTTAAAATAACACAAGATCAAATTGCTAGCTTCTTCAGGAAAACAATGTTGATAAGAGGGCACATTGACTAAAGAACCAGTACTTAGCCTCTCCTGAGAGGCTAACTTCAGAGGAAACAGATAACGAAGTCTCATTCAGAATTCCTGCTGGAATACACTATGCTATTTTGAATGTCTAGAGTCTGCTGTGATGTGTTCATCTGAGACAAGCTTTCCACAAAATTGCTGTCTGTGTAAAACCAACATGAACAAAAGTCATTGTAGGTTTTTTTTGTTTTTTTCCCCCAAGTGTATGAAACCAGAACACCCTCCAAATGATTGCTAAGCATTTTTCTCACTTGGCCTAAAGTTTGACTGCATTATGGCTGGTACAGACTTCTAGGCTGCCCCGTACAGCTGGTAGACTATGAGGGAAAGAATGAACAGATAACTAACAGCTGCAGTTCACTTCCCTATCTGTATCCAGCTTATTCAGTGTCAGGTCAGGACTGTAATCAGGGCTGGCCTTACCATGAGGCAAACTGAGGTGGCCGCCTCAGGTGCCAGACTGGGGGCGGAGGCACCACTAGGACCCAGGATGTAGAAAATTTGTCTGCTGTTGGTGCATATGTATTCATCTCTGTGCATCTAGAGCAGAGAGGTGGAGTGCTGTGGTGGAGGAAGGAGGGCACAAGAAACTTAACTAACAGGCAGGAGAAAAGGTGAGAGGACCCTGCTACCAGCCTGCTTATTTGTCCCCTTCAATTGAGTGTTGAGAGCCACTATAGCTGGCACAGAACAGCAGTCATGAGTGAAAGAAGAAAACGCCCCTCTGGGGCAGCATTCAGAAAAAGAAAGGAAGCTTTTCTATCTAAACAGGAAGGAGCTCTCCTGAGATATAGACACACATGTTCATGGTGAGCCTTCCGGCCCCAGTGAGGATGTGAGCAGTGAGGAGATGCCTGATCTTCCAGTTAGTCAGAGTGCAGGTGACCTGGCAGCTACTGCAGCATCCATATCTCCATCTCAAATGGACATAACCATGCACATTCCTGAAGAAAAGTGTAGATCAGAGAAGAGTGTGGTGGAGGCGCAAGAAACAGCAGCTGCTGCTGAGTTTAGTTCCCCAAGTCTAGATGATCCAGGACTGTGGACCCACTTGAGCAGTAGCCTGAGGGACTTCCTTGTACTGCATGGGCCACAGCAAGTGAAAAACTTCATGTTCCCCAAAGACAACGAAAATAGAAGTTTCCATCTGACACGTTACTGGTGTGAAATCCCCAATGGTGACAAAGTGGAGAGGCCATGGCTTATGTACTCAAAAACACAGAATGCTGCATACTGTTTTTGTTGCAAACTCTTCCAATTTAATGTTCCAGCCACATTGGGTTCTACAGGAACAAAGGACTGGAAAAATCTGGCTAGAAATCTGGCATGCCATGAGACTGGAGCAAATCACCAGAGAGCATTCCATAGGTGGAAAGAGCTTGAGATGAGACTAAGGTTAAAGGCCACCATAGATGATCAGCGTCAAGAGAAGAGTGCATCAGTCTCTCTTTACTGGCAAAATGTTCTGAAAAGGCTCATTGCCATTGTGAGAATGCTTGCTACCCAAAACCTAGCACTGTGGCGCTTCAGATCAGCTGTATGTGCCAAAATTGTGGAGCTGATGGCTGAGTTTGATGCTGTACTCCAGGAGCATCTAAGAAGAGTCACCACCCAAGAAACGTAAACACACCACTATCTTGGAAAAACAATTCAAAATGAGATCATACAGTTACTGGCAACAAAAGTCAAACAGAAGATTGTGGTAGATCTGCAGTCAGCAAGCTATTACTCTATTATTCTGGAGTACACACCTGACATCAGCCATACGGAACAAATTACTTTAATGGTGCACTTTTGTAACAACAACAGAATCTAGTGAAAATGTCCCTGCAATGGTGACTGTCAGAGCATTTTCTAGAATTTGACATTGGTGATACTATAGGAGCTGGTATGACAAATGTGCTTCTTAAAAAGCTGGAAGATACAGGAATTGCAATAGCTGACATGAGAGCTCAGGGCTACAATAATGGTGCCAACATGAGAGGAAAGAACAGAGGAGTGCAGACACGGATCCGAGGGTTAAACCTTTGAGCTTTTTTTGGTCCCATGCAGTTCTCATTCATTGAACATGGTGGTTAGTGGTGCAGCATCAGCTTCTAGTGAGGCTGTTGAATTTTTTAATGCAATTCAAAGCATCTATGTATTTTTCTCTTCATCAACTCACCGATGGCAAATTTTGACGCAACATCTGGGAACATCCCCTCTGACATTGAAACCACTGAGTGCCACACGATGGGAAAGTCAGGTGGCGGCAATAAAGCCTATCAAACACCAAATTGGGAAGATAGATGATGCCATAGTTGCTATTATGGAGGATAATGCTATGACAGGAACTATTTGTGGGAGAACAGTGGCAGAGGGAAATGGAATCACCAAAACATACACAACTTCAAATTTCTGTGTGGCTTAGTGTTGTGGCTTAGTGTTGTGGCATGACATACTGTTTGAAATAAATGTTGTAAGCAAGAGACTCCAAGGTGTTGACTTTGATGTATCTGGAACAACGGAACAACTGGACAAAGCAAAGTCATACCTACAGTCTTACCGGTCAGATGAGGGATTTCAAAAGGTTCTGAAGAGTGCACAGAAGTTGGCAGAGGAACTTCACACTGAAGCTATTTTTCCACCCATTCAAGAATACAAGAGTCACCAAAGAAGATGACATTTTGATTATGAGGCACAGGGTGATCCCATAAGAGACCCCAAACAACAATTCAAAGTTGAATTCTTTGTATTGCACAATCTAGCACCTGGTTGTCAGTTGAACATTTCATGCAGCTCAAGGAACACAGCAGTATATTTTGGAATATCATACAATATCCCAGACTCCTCACTATACCTGGAAAAAGACATACACCAGCAATGCAGGGCAGGAGACAGTGTTGACACAGGATGACATGCGTGATATTGATGCATGTGATTTAGGTGATGAACTGAAAGCCCTTTCAAGATCCATTTCAGCAGGATCAACTCCAAAGGCTGTTCTAGAATGTATGTGCACAAATAAGATGACCACCCTCTTTCCAAATGCTTTTGTTGCTCTGCGCATACTTCTAACACTTCCTGTAACAGTTGCCAGTGCAGCTTCTCCAACCTGAAGTTAATAAGAACACATCTGCGCTCCACAATGACCGAGGAGAGACTGGTCGGCCTTGCAACCATCTCAATAGAGCATGAGCTGGCCCAGACTGCGGACCTTCAGGAAGCAGTTCAAATCTTTGCAACCAAGAAGGCACTGAAAGCCTCACTTTAATTATTCAAACAGATAAAAATGCCAATGTTTATTATGCAGGCAAGAAAAGTTAACTTTCAAATGCCTGAACAGCAAATGTAAGTGTTACTTAAAATTTTTGAACAAGGCATTTTAAGTTGTTCTCCTTTTATTGGGGTAGGCAGAGCAGTACCATGAGAGTAGTAGAACAGGAAGAAGGCAGAATTGAGACCTTTCAAAGTTTTGGCCCAAGCGAGGGGGGGGATGCGGGCACGGTTTGAGCTCCCCGCCACAGGTAACAAAATGTTGTTGGCCGGCCCTGACTGTCATGTAATTGATATAGGTTGAACGGTACCTAGTGATAGTATGATGCAAACACAGCATTAACACTGGGGAACAGCTTGCAGAGAGGAAGTGCAATTTCAGGGCACAAGTCTTTAGCACATGTACATGTGCTAATCCCAAAATGTGACTTAAGAGCAAGTATCAGTGTGCAGTGGCAAAGAGCAGTAACCTTACTGAGGCTTTGCTGAAGATGTTTGCCAAGGGAGTCAGCCTGATAGAAATACAAAGGTGAACAGAATTGATCAAATTACTTCAGGTTTGTGGTCATTGGGAAGAGCAGTATATTTTTCTTGTTCCTCTTTCCCTGCCTCCTAAAGCTGATGGAATTCCAGATGCTTGGGGGGCTTGGCTCTAAAATGTTTTTTCCCCCACTGTGCCTCTTGCTCTTCATATTAGTGTCTTAAAGTTAAAACAAAATAGATATCCTAGATCTTCTGTGTAGGATAAAGATCTCCTGAAAGAGAGCCATACAGTCAGTCACTCTTCCTTTTTTCTTTTGTTTCTTTTTTTTTTTTTAATAGGCAAATTTAATGCCAGAACACTCTCTAGCATAGTGAACTTGTTTTAAGGGACATTAAACTGCTCACTTTGTGGGGAGGCAGAAAGTCTCAGATTAAGGGTAGAATCTTCCCCTTCCAAGGGAGGTCTAACATAGTATATAATAAAAATAGAATGTTAAAGGCTCTGGCAATATTTGTGACGCTGTGTTGAATCTCAAAGCCAGCTTGTGTCTGTAGAGCTAAATCTGACTTAAAAAAAAAAAAAAAAAAAAAAAAAAACTTTGTGGGAATTCAAGAATTAGGCCAAGTAAGTTGAGACTTGTTCCAGAATCCCAGCATTTTCCTGCCAATGTTGACACTTGACAGACTCCATAAAATATATCAGACGCTTGGCTCCAGAACCACAGGTTGTGGCCATTGTTGCATCACACTTCCCTGGTATGATAGCCCTAATGTTTATGTATTAGAAGCAATGCTAAATCTCTGAAAATGGTTGTGGTTGAACATGTGGTAGCAGATACAGCAGGCTGCAAAGTCTGGTTTTATTCTTCTGGTGTGGGAGAAGGATTTTTCTGGGATTTAAAGTACTAGTTCTTACAATAAGATAAGATAAAGGAGGGGTTTTTTTGCGGGGGAGGGGAGTGTCTCCCCTTTCCTCTCCCCCGCACTCCCATGAAAAAGGTCCAAGGAAGAGGTGGCTTACAAAACCTCTCTAATTTTATATCCAGATAACATTTTTTATTTTTTTCAGTGAATAAATACGCACTTAAATTCAGGTGCAACACAGTCTTTGTTCTCTTTTTGTATAGTGCCTAGCACAGTGGGGTCCTGGATCATGACTGGGTACTACTGCAGTAAAAATAATAGACTAGACTTCATCTCCTGGTCAGAAGAGAAATGTGTATACTTCTGTTGTGCTAGTCTTCCAAGAGCTCTCAAGCTGACTGTCAGACATACAGTAACTTGACAAGGGCAACTTATTTCTTTGCATATATATGTGTTTTTATTTATTTTATTTAGAGCGAGATTTGGAAAGCGCAGATTTAGAGATGTTCGTTACTTATTCAAATCCCACTTTTTCCAAAAAAAAAAAAAAATCCCAATGTCGGTCTTTGGCCTGCATTTTCTCAGCAGTGATAAGTTTTGAAAGCTTGCTGTGTGTCAGCTGGTGTAGAGAACTTTTGGGGCATGGATTGGAGCCATTTTAAAAAACAAACAAACAAAAAAACCCATGCTGGGCTAGCCACTTTTATTGTCCAGGGACATGTCCTACTCATTTGCTACTGTGCTCTTTGAATATGGAATTCTGTAGAAGACCTACAGGATCAGAGAATGAGAACTTTCTCCCAAAGTAGCTTTTTTTGGTAGCAAAATAAATACTTCAATACAAAACAATCATTTTATAGAACAGAATGGTCCAGAACAGCTTCTAATAACTTTTCATGCAAGCTCATGAATTAACTGACATGAATTAAAATAACTTGATTCCGTCTAGGTAATAATTAAACCTAAACCATTCCTGACAGGCTTTTGTCCCAGCTGTCCTTAACCTCCAATGATGGGGATTCTACAACCTGCCTTGGAGGCCTATTCCAGGATTTAACTACCCTTGTAGTTGAAAAGTTTTTCTTAATATCTAACCTCGATTAAGCCCTTTACTATTTGTTCTTCATGTCCACTGAAGAGAGAACAATTGATCACTATCCTCTTTCTATAACGGCCCTTAATATATTTTAAAAATTGTTCTCTGGTCTTCCTCCCACCCCCAGCCCTCCCCCATTCTCTTTCCCTCAAAACTAAACATGCCCAGGTTTTTTAACCTTTCCTCATAGGTCCGATTTTCTAAACCTTTTGTCACTTTTGCTGCTCTTCTCTGGATTCTCTCCAATTTGTCACATCTTTCCTAAAGTGTGGCATGCAGAATTGGACACAACTCCAGCTGAGGCCTCACCAATGCCAAACACAGCAGAACAATTACCTCCTGTGTCTTATGTACAACACTCCTGTTAATACACCCAGGAATTATAGTTGCCCCCCCCCCCCCCTTTTTTTTTTTTTTTTTTTTTTTTTTTTTTTGCAACTGCAGCACACTGACTCATTCTATTTGTGATCCACTATAACGCCCAGACTTTTTTTTTTTTTTTTTTTGGCAGTACTACTGCCTAGCCAGTTATTCCTCATTTTGTGTTTGTATATTTGTGTTTTCCTTCTTAAGTGAAATGCTTTGCACTTGTCTCTGCTGAATTTCATCATGTTAATTTTTTTCAGACCAATTCTCTAATTTCAGTCATTTTGAATTCTAGTCTTGTCCTCCAAAGTGCTTGCAGTCCTCCCAGCTTGGTGTCGTGTGGAGATTATAAGCATACTCTCCACTCCACTATCCAAGTTGTAAATGAAAATAACGAATACTTCTTAGAATGCTTGCTCATGTCCATTCCATATTAGGTGTATGTGCTCACCACATGCACCCGTGCCGGAAGCTTTTTTTTTCTTTCCCCTCAGTGGTATCTGTAGGGGATTGGCTCTGGTGCCCCCTGGCCACATGCCATGGTATACGGGGCGCCGACAGCTCCTTCCACCCTCTGTTCCTTCTTGCCGCCAGTGACGGTGCCGGAACATTTGCTGCTTCTGATACTTTTCTCTTTGTTCACTGTGTTTCACAAACGAGTCTTCCTGTAAAATAGTTGTATATAATTAGTGTTAGTTCTAGTTAGGGGTCCTGGACGGGACTCAGCCTAGGGACAGGGCATGCCCCAGTCTCCAGGCTTTAAGCCATGCGATTGTTATAAGCGGCTTATGCCCATCAGCGACCCGCATGTTAGTTGTTTAAGGTGTCTAGGTGAAGGACACATAAGCACCATGTGTCACAACTATAAATCATTCAAACCCCGAACAAAAAAGTAGAGACACATCTGTCTCAGGGCATTCCTGATGGAGTCAGCGCTGACC
Organism: Chrysemys picta bellii; assembly: GCF_011386835.1. Classification (NCBI taxonomy): domain Eukaryota; kingdom Metazoa; phylum Chordata; order Testudines; family Emydidae; genus Chrysemys; species Chrysemys picta. The sequence goes on along the minus strand of NC_088796.1, from coordinate 46,167,431 downwards.
CCAGCACCGGAGCAGAGGTCTGACTCTGCCCCAAGCACCGTGGCATCGGTGTGGAGTGCCCTGCTGGCACCATCTATGAGCTGGCACCGATCCACTGGCCAAGAAGCCCAAGGGGACCATGAGGGGAAGATCTCCCACTTGCTGTAAGGGAAAGGAGAGGGCCGGAGGAGAGCCAAGACCTATGCTGGGTGGCTCAACACCTCCGTAAGGGAGTCGAGCCCCAGCTCAAGTCTAGCAGTCTAACTCCTCCCATACTATGCCCGCCACACCGGACAGCAGAGAGGGCTTCCAACAGCTAGAAGTCCTGTCAATACCCGAGGCCCTGCAGGCAGCGCAGGAGATCCTGACACTACCAGTGCCGCCCACACTGACTCCAGCAGTACCCAAGTCCAGGGGTAAACCCACCTTGGGACCGTTCCGCATGTCCCCACCTCAGCGGTACCACTCCCCATCGCGGGGGACATCCTGCCAGTGCTCGCTCTCATGGGGACATCATGCCTCGGAAGTAGGGAGGTAGGCTCAGAGAAGCACTCTTCAGTTTCTGGACCCGGGGCACCAATAGCTGGATTCAAGGCACGGCTTGCTGGTAAACTGGTGCAGATCTGTGGAGGCACCAGCCCCCGGCATGACTGTAGAGACTGACCCTTCGTGTCCTCATTGCCTCGGCACCGATCCCACGACCAATCAGTTGAATGGAGTCACTGGTCACTTGCCCGTTGGCACCTGTGGCAGAGACGCGAATCCCCATGGTCAGGGAGATCCGACGACTGGCCCACTCAGGCTCCTGGTCCCGCTCTTGGTCCTAGTACTGGTCTAGCAGTGTGGGGCGTAGATCGCTGGTCTACTGACGCCAATCCGCCAAACATCTTAGAGGTCCTGCACGAGGGACTCGTCTTGATCGGCCAGGTTGACATTGAGGCACGGCGGCTGGCGCCACACAGAGGAGGGCTGCTGGTGCAATTGGTAATGGTCACTCTGCAGCAACCGTTCCGCTTACGACTCCGGCACTGAGTAGGAGTCCTTGTCAGTGGGACAAGCCCCGGCACCGGCGGTACCATTGACATTGGCACCACAACCAACCCCATGGCCCCTTGGCCAATGTCTGATGGCATGGTACCCCTGGAACCCTTTGGGCAGCCTGCAAAGCAGGGGAAACCCCCGTCAGTGGTGGGGGCCTCAGATAGGCCCACAGACACAGCATCCCACCCTTTTCCGGAGGTGGAGGCCCCACAGGGGAGGACACGCCCCACCCCAGGCGCATGAGGACCCCGGGGAGTAGTCAGCTGGACCACCAGGGGATGTGGTAGATCCCATGGCATCAGCTTTGTCCTCCTCATCACCAGATGAAGCTATTACAGGTCCCCCTCACCCGGTTCCACAAGATGGTGCCAAGGCTCATTAGGAGCTTTTGAAGAGGGTCACCTCTAACCTGGGGCTCCAGGTAGAGGCATTTGAGGAGCCATCGGACTCACTGTTTGATGTTCTTTGCTCCACAGTGCCTGGCAGGGTGGCTTTACCCTATATGAGGGGGTACTGAAAATTATTAATGCCCTAGGGCAAAGCCTCTCCTCCCCGCCACCCATTTCAAAAAGGGCTGAGCACAAATACTTTGTCCCAGCTAAAGGCCATGAGTATCTCTATATTCACCTGGCCCCAATCCCCCTCATAGCTATGGCAGGGCTACACCCAAGAATAAAGACTCAGAGACTGGATCTGTTTGGGTGAAAATTTATTAATCTTCCAGCCTTCAGTTGAGAGTGGCCAATCACCAAGCCCTCCTTGGCTGCTACGACTAAAACATGTGACAGACTATGGCCAAATTCGAGGCCTCGCTGCCCAAAGGGTCCAGTAAGAAATTCCGGGCAATCATCGAAGAGGGCACGGCAGCGGCCAGAGTGGCCTTCCAAGCAGCTTCGGACGCAGCAGACTCTGCAGCTTGCATCATGGCCTCAGCCATTTCCATGCGGAGGGTATCCTGGCTCCTCCTCCTCAGGTCTGTCGACTGAGGCTCAGCAGTCAAGGCAGGACCCCCCTTCGATGGCCAGGCCCCATTTGCAGAACAGATGGACAGTAAACTGCATGGACTGAGACTCCTGCACTACCCTGAAAATTTTAGGGTTGTATATCCCAGATCCAGCCGATAAGCAGTTCAAACTGCAGACATCTCAGGGTCAGGGAGCCAATCTTGGCAGGAGCTGCACCCATAAAAAGAGTAGGGGCTACAAGTGCCACCTGCGCCACCCAAGCCACCCACCTTCACTCTCTGCCCAATTGGGCCTGACCTGCAATAAGCAGGGGGGCAAGTGAGCGTTTTGAGGGTGTGCTCGAGGGCGACCTACCAGACTATACCACAGATCCATCTTTCCTGTTTTCCAACCGCCTTTCTTTTTTTTCCTCCCTGCATGGGCCACTATAACTTTGGATCACTGGGTCCTCAATACTGTGGCATGGGGTTACACCTTCCAGTTTCTGTCTACCCTCCTCTCATCCCCCTTCTTGTTTCTGTTTAGGGACCCTGTAACGTGTCATTCCATAGTCTTAATGAAAATATGCTTATGATACAACTATGACATAACTGAGATATACTTTATGCAAGATGGCTCATTTGAGATCATTGGGAAGGTTGTGATTTACTGAAGGCGATTATCCAATTTGTATGGCTGTATCACTTCTGTATCTGAAGTTAGGTATATTGACTCCTGTATCTGTATTTCAACTACGCTACTTAGTGTGACGCCCACTGCTAACACTTCAGGTACAACAATGGAAAAGCCAGACAGGGCAGATGGCCCATCAGCGAGGATAAAGGACTGTGAAAAGCTTGACCTTCCTGTGGACACTCCTTACTGCAACTGACTCATGGATGCTGTGATCCTACAGAGTCAGGTGATCTTGTCACCTGATACTAAAACATTACCTGGGGCTTTCTACTGGAAGGGAAAGGGGGTCAAGATTGGGAAACAAAGGATTCCTGCCTTATGTAAATCCTATTTAAGGGTGGGGAGAAAGGCAAACAGGACACCTCCTCTCCTTTTTGGGTAGACCAGCCATGAAAGACTGAAAGCAAGGGGGACTCCAGACTGAGACAGGGGTCCAGTCTGAAAAGGAATATAACAAACTCTGAACCACAGAAACTTTGCAACCTGCCTGCAGCAATATCTAGGGTAAGAAATACGATTTGCAACAAATTTCTTTAGTGAAACTAGCCTAGTTTGCGTGTTTGATTTTATTTGCTTAGTAATCTGCTTTGTTCTGTTTGTTACCCCTTTTACCACTTAAAATCTGCCTTTTATAGTTAATAAAATTTGTTTCGTTTATTAAACCCAGTTTCTATAATTTCTAACGGGGGGGAGGGGAGGGGGAAGAGTGTGCACACCTCTGTCCACATTGAGGGAACGGGCAAATTTCATAATATATCTCGGTGGACATCTGAGTGCTGGAGCAAGTCCCTTAAACTGAGGTAGGGGTGTGTGTGTGTGTGTGTGTGTGTGTGTGTAACAGCCTGCCTCAGCAGGACAGGTTAAAGGGGGCCCATGCTGCAGAACAGGTAGACTCAGTGGCATCTCAGCGCATCAGGTGGCTTCCCAAGGGGTCCAGCCCATCACAGACCCCTCTCACAAGTGTCTTCTCACACAGGAGGTAGAAGGGTTGCCGCATCTGGGTGCGGTGGAAAAGGTTCCTTGTGAGTACAGGAACAAGGGGTTCTATTCCCAGTACTTTTTAATCCCAAAGGCCAAGGGTGGTCTACAGCCCATCCTGGATCTGAGACCTCAACAAATACCTAAAGAAGTTGGTCTCCCTGGCCTTCGTTGTACCCTCCCTGGATCCAAGAGACTGGTATGTTGCCCTTGACTTGAAGGACGCATATTTCCACATAGTGATCTTTCAAGGTCACAGACGCTTCCTACGTTTCACAGTGGGTCCCGACCACTTTCAGTTCACGGTCCTCCCATTCGGCCTCACGACAGCACCAAGGGTGTTCACCAAGTGTATGTTGGTGGTAGCTGCTTACCTAAGACGTCAAGGTATCCAGATCTACCTGTACCTGGTTCATCAAAGGCTGCTCCAGGTCCCAAGTTCAGAGAGATGTTGTGGTGCTGCAGCCATGTGCTAATCCCTGGGCCTGCTGGTAAATGACAAAAAGTCTACGTTAGTTCCGGTGCAGAGGATAGAGTTCGTCGGGGCAGTGCTTGACTCTCCTGTGGTAGAAACACTCTGGCGCAAGGGGAGGTTCCAGACGAGTCTCCATGTTCCTCCTGACAATGGCTAGGGTTTGCTTGCACCTGCTGGTATGTCGTCCACCATGCCAGGCTCAGGATATGGCTGGCAATGGTCTATCACCAGTCCAGAGATCACCTGGAAAAGGTGGTTACCATCCCACTGATGCTATTTACCTCGCTACAATGGTGGACCGACCCCAGGGTGATTTGAGTGACATCGGAAGCCTCGGACCTTGGCTGGGGAGTGCATCTTGGTGGCCTCCAGACCCAGGGCATGTGGTCCCTTGAGATGACGTTGCACATAAACGTCAAGGAGCTCAGAGCGGTACGCTTGGCTTTGTACTGCACCTGGCAGGCAAGGTGGTGAGACTGACTGACTGACAATACTGCCTTGATGTTCTACGTCAACAGGCAGGGGCAGGGGGGCATGCTCGTTGGCCCTCTGCCAAAAGGCACTCCGACAGTGGGATTTCTACATCAACCACACGATCCACCTGGAGGCCTGTCACCTCCCCGGCGTCAGGAACACTCTGGCAGATCGCCTTAGCAGATCCTTTTCCTTTCACCACAAGTGGTTGCTACATCCAGAGGTAGCCCGGCCCCTCTTTCAGAGGTGGGGAACTCCCCAAGTGGACTGTTCACCACTAGACAGAAAAGGAAATATCATTGTGTCTGTTCCCTACAAGGTCTGGGCAAAGACTTCCTCTCTGACACCTTTCCCCTGTCATGGTTGGGAGTCTGATGTACACGTTCCCACTGATCCCGCTCGTCAGCAGAGTTCTGTCAAAGGTCAAAAGTGACAAAGCCCAAGTCGTCATGGTCACTCTGGCGTGGCCGTGCCAAAATTGTTTCAGCACACTGATGGACCTGGCGGTGGCTGCTCCCAGCCCCTTCCCAACCAACTGGTTCTGCCCTCACAGGATCATGGGCGTCTCCTACACCCCAACCTCACCCCCTCCACCTCACGGCGTGGATGCTGCATGGCTGAATTTGGAGGAGCAGGCCTGCTCTAACGAGGTCCAGCAAATCTTATTGGAAAGCAGGAAGCCTTCCACTAGAGCAACCTACCTGGCCAAATGGATGAGGTTCTCCCACTGGCCCCTGAGCATAGCGTCTCTCCAATACGCTCCTCTTTACACTCTTTCTTTGATTACCTGCTCCATCTTAAGAACCGGGGGCTGGCACTCTCTTCCATCAAAGTACACCTTGCGGCTGTCTCCACTTTTCACATACTGATCCAAGATCACAGAGTGTTTTCACATGACATGTCGGTCCGATTCCTGAGAGGCTCATCCTGCCGGCCTGGGCTCCTGTCCCACCATGGGACCTTAACTTGGTTCTTTCTAGGCTCACGGGGCCCATCCTTTTGTTGTACTTAAAGTACTGCACAGGATCTTTTCAGGGGGAATAAGGCAGAACGCCACATTTATTAGTAATACATGTATTCATTAACACTGTATTATATGCATATAATATATTACACTTACACTCACACACACACACAAACCCATTCCGTCTTGTTGTTACCAATTAGTTGCTCCCCTTAACTTCACTGGCCAGGTGAGTTAGATGGGGGAGTGGGTGGAGCCGGGCTTCTGCCGATCCGGATCGACGCTCCCATGTTGACAAGACGAGACCCGGGGTCCTCTGCAAGACACCTCACTTTTATAGCAGCTTTCCTTTTATGCTAATTTATACCAGATTCAAACTCTGTGTCTGTGTCCATTGGTTCTTTGTGCTGCTTTCTTTTGAGTGTTGTTCCAATGCTGCAAAGAGGGTGTTTCCAAAAGAAGGTGCTTGCTTCTAACCCCCGAGGCAGTCAGTATGTCTGCTTGTTTTTAATGAGCCCACTTGACACGTTTTATTGTTCTTGGGTCTGGCTCCCAGCCCCTCTCCAACAGTTGAGGCTGTCTGGAGGTGCTGCCTTCCATGCCTTGCTCATCCACACCTCATTCATTCAACAGGGCAATTGATTAAGAGTGGGGGGGGGAGAGCTCTTGTTCTACTCCTAGCAAAAAGAAATTTTTCTTCTATCTTATTCTATCCTTAGGGGGCTATAATATTATACCAAGGGCAATGCAAAGTTTCTAAATGAGGTTTCGATACAAAAAGTCCCATGAAAACAGAGGTCACACGTGGGTAGACCCACCACAAGGTTATATGAAGAGGCACAATGTAAAGTCATATGAAAATTATCAGACATTTATCTACACTTTGAGCCTATGGGCTCCTGCGCCCTCTCCCACCTGTCATGGAAGGTCACATTCCTCATGGCGATAACATCCGCGAGATGAGTGTTTGGAGCTTAAAGTCCTGACATCGGAGCCACCGTATACGGTGTTCTAAAAGGACAACGTTCAACTGTGACCCCATCCAGCTTTTCTGCCAAAGGTGGTGTCTTCCTTCCACATTAACCAGGACATCTTCCTCCCTGTGTTTTGTCCCAAGCTGCACACCACTGAGGAGAGGAGGCTGCATGCCCTGGACATCAGACGCACTCTGGCGTTTTACCTGGAGCGTACCAAGCCCTTCCGCAGGTCAACCCAGCTCTTCATCACGACAGCAGACCAGATAAAGGGTCTTCTGGTGTCCTCGCAGAGGATTTCCAACTAGATCACCTCCTGCATCCAGACCTGTTATGAGCTGGTACAGGTCCCGCTGATCATGAGGACCCATTCAACCACAGCTCAGGTGTCCTTGGCGGCCTTTCTGGCGCACGTCCCTATCCAGGACATTTGCAGAGCCACAATGTGGTCTTCAGTTCACAGTGCTCTACGCCATCACTCAGCACGCCAGAGACGATGCTGGGTTCGGCAGAGCTGTATTGCAATATACATATCTGTGAACTCCTACCCACCTCCAAGGGTACTGCTTGGGAGTCACCTAATATAGAATGGACACGAGCAAGCACTTGAAAAAGAAAAGGCAGTTAGCTTTTCCGTAACTGGTGTTCAAAATGTGTTGCTCATGTCCATTCCATAACCCACCCTCCTTCCCCAGTGTCGGAGTTTCCAGTAGGAAGGAACTGAGGGTGGGGGAAGCCAGCGGTGCACCTTATACCGTGGATTCTATGTGCTGCTCCAGGGGGTGCCAGATCCAGTCCCCTATGGATACTGCTGAGGGGAAAAATGTCCAGCTCTGGTGCATGTGGTGAGCACACACACCTAATATGGAATGGACATGAGCAACACCTCTCAAACACCAGTTATGGAAAAGGTGACTGACTTCTGCAGGACCCCACTAAATATGCACCCTCAATTTGACTGACAGTGAACCATTTGATTACTACTCTTTGAAAGACTGTACTCAATCAGTTTTGCACCCACCTTATAATAATTTCCTCTAGACCACATTTCCGTAGCTTGCTTATGCAAATGTAATGTGGGACTGTCTTAGTAAAATCAAGATGTAGTTTTCTATTTATAGATATCTATATATAATGTCTATTGCTTCCCCCCTCTACTTGTCCAGTAACCATGTCAAAGAGAAATCTGGCATGATTTATTTTTGACAAATCCATGCTGGCTATTCCTTAACCCTTTTTTCTTCTTTAGTTGCTTACAAATTGATTGATTGTCTAATGGCTTGTTCCAGTATCTATCCAGGTATTGAAGTTAGGCTGAGTGGTGTATAATTCCCCAGATGCTCTGTTACCCCTTTTAAAGATAGGTATTCTGTATGTTCTTTTCCAGTCTCCTGGGACCTCACCCATCCTCTGAGTTCTCAAAGATAATTGCTAACTGTTCCAAGATTGCTTCAGCTAGTTCCTGAGATATGCTAGGATGAATTTCATCAGGCCCTGCCAAGTTGAATACATCTATCTCTTTCACAATATTCTTTAACTTGTTCTTCCCCTATTTTGGCTTTTGTGTTCCTTTCCTCTTTGTTAATATTGTGTTGAGTATCTGGTCATCATTAACCTATTTTAGTGAAAATTGTAGCAACATAGGCATTAAACACCTCAGCCTTGTTCATGTCCTCAGTTATTAGCTCACCTTCCCCACTACGTAGATGACCAACACTTTTTCCTTCATTTTTCTGTTGCTCCTATTGTATTTAAAATAACCTCTTCGTATTGCCTTTAATGTTCATTGTTAGGTTTAACTCCTTTTATACCTCTGTTTTTTGTTGTTCTTGTTTTTGTTTTTTGGTCCTTCCATGTTTGTGCTATTCTTTTGTACTTCTCCTTACCCATTTCTTCATGTTTCTCTTTTTTTTTTCCCATAGGATTTTGTTTTTTAATTTTTCAGGTAATTAAAGAGCTCCTGCTGGAGCTGTATTGGCCTCTTAATATTCTTCCTATATTTCCTTCACATTGGATGGTTTGTGGTTGTGTCTTTTTAATATTGTCTCCTTGAGAAACTGCCGTCTCTCCTAGTTCTGATGTCCTTTACCTCTTCAATTTTCTTCCCAAGGGACCTTATCTACCTGTTTTCTGGGTTTATTAGTTTGCATTTTTGTAGTCCATTTTCCTTAAACTGTTGCCATCACTCCTTTCTTTCCTTAGAATCATGACATGATTTCATGATCCCTTTCATCCAAATTGCCTTCCACTTTTAGATTCACAACCAGTTCCTTCCTGTTAGGCAGAATCTAGTTTAAAATGGCTGTCCTCCTAGTTACTCCCTCACTTTCTGAAACAAATTGTCCCCAATATATTCCAAGAATTATTGGAAATGTTGTGCTCTGCTATATTACTTTTCCAACTGATGTCTGGGTAGTTTAAGTCCCTCATTGCTACCAGTTCTTGTGTTTTTGGATAGTTCTGTTTGTTCTAGAAATGCCTCAGCCACTGCCTCTTCCTGATTTGGTGGATGTCACCCCTATTTTTTCCCCTTCTGTGTTCATCCAGAAACTTTCAACTGGTCTGCCTCTCACCTCCTTTTAGGCCTGGTGTGTGTGTGTGTGTGTGTGTGTGTGTGTTGTGACAAAGTTCCTCCTCTATCTTGGTAGGTCCTGCGCTTATTGGCGGATTTTCTTGCCTCAGATTCACCATGTGGGTTTTCCCTCTGGAAAAACCCACGGTCCAGGTCAATTGGGAGGTTTGGAGGAACCCGGGCCCACCCTCTACTCCGGGTTCCAGCCCAGGGCCCTGTGGACTGTAGCTGTCTATAGTGCCTCCTGTAACAGCTGCATGACCGCTACAACTCCTTGGGCTACTTCCCCATGGCCTCCTCCAAACACCTTCCTTATTCTCACCACAGGATCTTCTTCCTGGTGTCTGTTAACACTTGTGCTCCTCAGTCCTCCAGCAGCACACCCTCTCACTCTCAGCTCCTTGCGCCTCTTGCTCCCAGCTCCTCACACTCGCACCACAAACTGAAGTGAGCTCCTTTTAAAATGCAGGTGCCCTGATTTAGCCTGCCTTAATTGATTCTAGCAGCTTCCTGATTACTCTAGTGCAGTCCCTGCTCTGGTCACTCAGGGAACAGAAAACTACTCATCCAGTGACCAGTATATTTGCCCTCTACCAGACTCCTGTACCCCACTGGTCTGGGTCTGTCACTATATCTATATTTATATATTCTTGATGTACATAGTGCAATATCTCCTTCCTTCCCCCCCAGTCCCTGTTCTTATTGAACAAGCTATACCCCTCTAGACAAATATTCCAGTCTGAGATTTATCCCACCATATCTCAGTGCCAATTAAGTCATAATTTAGCTTAGTACTAATATGCCCAGATTTTCCTGTTTATTCCCCATATTAGTTATGTTGATAACACCTTGCTCTTGTTGCAAGAAAAAAGTCATAAACAGGCACCTCTCTATGTAGAATTCATTGACCTACAAAATACCTTCAACACGGTTAGCAGGAATGGCATCTGTAAGATCCTGTTGAGAATTGGCTGTCCACAAAAGGTGCCACCGTACTCCTTGTTGTCCACAAAAGGTTCTCTCCCTAGTCAAGCAGTGGATCCAGTATGAAAATGAAACATCGCCCGCGGTTCGTATTGATACTGGTATGAAGCAACGCTGCATCTTCGCACCCACCGGCTTTGACCATTTCTAAAGGCGTACTAATTGAATCGAGGCTGGATAGCAGCTTGTTTAACATCAGATGATTCCAGAGCAGAAGGCATGTCACCCAGCTTGCTATAAAGGATCTGCTTTTCCCACATACTGCTGCATTTGTCTCTAATTCACCTGATGAATTATCTGATGCATGTACCAAATTTGGCATGGCAATCACTTTCAAGAAAACAGTTGTTACATCACAAGGTACCAACATTCCACCTAAAATCTATGTCAATAATGAAGCTCTGGATAATGTGGATCCTTTTTACTATTTTGCTTCAATTCTTAGCAGCTCACTTCCCTTTGATAGGGAACTTGATGCTAGAATCTGCAAACTTGCCTCACATTTTTGGAATAACAAGTTGCTAACCCTGAACACATAGGTTTCTATCTATCAGGTTTGTCTTTAGTGCCTTCCTTTATTATCGTGAGAGCTGGGTTATGTATTCCAAGCAGGATCAGAGATTGAACAGTTTCCATCTCTGCTGTCTTAGAAAAAACTTTAGAATTACTTGGGACCAGTGGATCACCGATAACGAGATCCTTGAGATAACCAGTCTACAGTCTATGCTGGATGGAGATATACCTATCTCATAGAACTGGAAGGGACCCTGAAAGGTCATAGAGTCCAGCCCCCTGCCTTCGCTAGCAGGACCAAGTACTGATTTTGCCCCAGATCCCTAGGTGGCTCCCCTCAAGGATTGAGCTCACAACCCTGGGTTTAGCAGGCCAATGCTCAAACCACTGAGCTATCCCTCCCCGACGTTCACAGGCTTCGCTGTTGAGGCATGAGCTCAATGTGTCCCAAAGATCATCTGCAGAAGTCTGTGCTCTATGGCAATGCAGAGGAAGGCCGAAGCTCCAATACAGTGACAAGGGTCAAGCAATCTCTCAAGAAAATCAGCGTGCCCACTGTCAACTGGGAGAATCCTGTCCACAATCACTCAGTTTGGAGAAGCCAGGTTAATGCTGGGGGAGTCACCATGGAGAGCCATCAGAGAGCCCAGGCTGAGGCCTGCAGTCGAGCCGGGAAGCAGAGTATGTTTCAACCTCCATCTGGCGAGTGCACCTATAGCCACGGTGGAAAGGTTTGCTGCTCGTGCATCAGGCTCTTTTTTCCCATTCCATTGCGATGCATCACTGACTGACTTTGTTGCATCTCTTTTCATCCGTCAAGATGTTGGATGGCCAATAACACGTTGCCCATGCTGTCTGTGCCTTTCCCCCTGTTCCCCTCCTCCCCAAATCCCTAGCTGCCAAGTTTTCACTTTCCCACTGAAGTACTAGCATTACAGTTCGGCATTCCCCTCCTTCCCAAACACACCACCTGGATCCAGATTCATACGTATTAAGGTGTAAGTTCCCTACAAACCTCTTCTCTTCCTCCTCCACCCTCTCCTCAGTATGTCAGACAAAAATATTCAACAGAAGGAGCTGCGAGGTTGTCCTACCCAGCTCTCAACACAACCCAGTAGCTGCTAGAAGAGTTAAAGACCTGAAATTCAGTCAGGGCCAGCTCTAACTTTTTTGCTGCCCCAAGCAGCAAAAAAAAAAGCCCCCCCCCCCCCCCCGGCCGAGCGCTGCACCCTGCGCCGCCCCCCCCCCCCCGCCAAGCGCTGCGCCGCCGGAACCCCCCCCCCAAGCGCCGCGCGCCGGAGCGCCCCCCACCCCACCCCCCGCAGAAGGCCGCGCCGCGCTGCCCCCACCTGCCACCCCAAGATTGGCCGCCCCTTACCAGGTGCCGCCCCAAGCATGTGCTTGGTTGCCTGGTGCCTGGAGCCGGCCCTGAATTCAGTATAAGCTGCTTCCAGCAGTCAGAGGCTCAGTTCTTGTAATCATGTGCTTGTGCACACATCAGGATTGTAAGAAGACTTTCGTTACTGTATGTGCTGCAGTAGGTTTTAAAGCATAAACGTTTTTAAATTGTATGCAGGCTGTTTTGTGAATTTTGTTTTATACCAGATGACTTGACACTGTACCTTCTTAAATAGTCCCATAAAACTGAAACACACACAAAATAAACTTGACTTTATTTTTCATGCAGTCCTCGTTATTTCTCATTGTAGAAATTTAGGTTTAATTGCATTGAAAATAACTACAAAAATGGGACCATGGGGTTCTGTGTTTTGAAAGTCACGGCTTCTATATCAAATTAACTCTGCTTTCAAGTAAAAATACTTCTTTTCTTCACTGCTATCCCCACAAAGTCAACATGGGCACTGACCAGCTTATTGCACTGTACCACCAGTAATAAAGATTTTGCACATCCAGTAATGCTGTCAGTTACCCATGTGCAATATCACTTGACTTGAAGAATCTCTGTGGTGATATGTGAAAAGGAAAGAATTGGCTTAACTCTGGGCCTAGGCTGAGTTTACAAGTCTGGTACTTAAATTGATTTTATATTTTTAGTTTATTTAAGTCATGTAAGATGAACACATTTTGATATGGAATACCAAGTTGGTGGTGGTTTTTTGTTTTTTAGAATCACTTTTCAGAGTAGAAACCGATACTTCAAATACTTTGTTACTAAGTTCCTGTTTATCATCAGGTATGTTTCCTGTACTGTTAACTTCCCTCTGTCCCCCATGCTATATAGTGGGGTTGGGACAGCTATTTTAAAAGGCTCTTAATATAAATTCAGTCAAGTAAATTTCTAATATCAAATGAAAATTGACTTTCGTTTTGATAGGAGGACCACAACATGGGGAAAATGACTTTTATGTGAATTAATGAACTTAATGTTTAGATAATCTGATATTTTATAGCAGGTGTATGCATGGAGTCATCTTTCTGGGTCAGATTCTGATGTTAATCCAGAGGATTGATCATAATCTTCCACATAGTAAGAATCTCAAACTATGTAACAGTGCTCTAAAGAAGTGTTAAATCAAGTACTACTTTGGCTGCAGATTTGTTTTTTACAAACCCCTGAAAATCTTTGTTCAAACAGTGTCTAGTTATTCTACCTAATCTTACTGCAATTTTGTGACCATCAATATTGTTTCTGCATCTTCTTCTAGGGTTAAATGATTCTGTTTTCCTCCAGGTTAGACTCAGACTTGAACTCTCAACCGCATTTTAGGCTCTCTACTCTATGGTGCTGATTAGTGTTCTATTAGTTCAGTTGTATGCATTGTAGTGATGGTCAGAGTGCTAATGTAGACAAAGATGCAGGCAACTGCCAGTGTTTGGAGTGCAGATCTTTGCAGTGAGCGTCTCTTAAATGAACTAGTGGCTTTAAACTCTCCGTGTACCATCTTGTCTGTACTAGTGCTCTTGTAGTTCCTATCACAAGTGCCATGGCCAAAGTGTTTTTGGTGGTGGTGGTGGTGGTTGTTGTTGTTTTACCTTCCAGAAAACAGACAAGGGTAGTCCGGAGTCTTTCTGTTTCAGCTGAGATATGAGGCTAAACCTTGTTACCATTCACGAATGCCCACTTGCAGGGGAGACTTTAGGTCACAAGAAGTGTGTGTGTATTTAAAAAAAAAAATTTGGGGGCACTGCTTTTTGGCGCCCCCAAATCTTGGCGCCCTAGGCAACCGCCTAGTTTGCCTTAATGGTAGCATTGGCCCTGTCAACACTCTTTAGAACAGTTCTTCATTTACAAGTAGTGTATGTACAGTTCTATTCATAGCATTTTGGGATATCGTTTAGAATCCTAACAAAACCCACAACTTGGCAGCTAAAACTGACTTGCTCACAAAACCATATTTTAAGAGAACTTAGTCTGTGTAGCTTCCACATATGGTGCCTCTGTATACCTCATGCATGCGAGATTGGAACCTTTGACCAGTGAGGATGTTTAGGCTCATGCCCCCACCTGATGGCATAATGGGCAGAACTGCCCCGAACCTGTCCGTTCCCCCTTACCATTCAAAAAAGGGATGCTCCTTCCAGCAATTTCTCCTCCCTCTCATCCCCCCCCCCTTGCTGCTCCAGTGCTGTGAGGGAGGAGTCTACATACAGAACTTTTTTTCTGAGGAGAGCAAAGAAATTGAGTCATAGACCCTCTGAACATGGAGTCCAGAGGCCTGATGGACCTGGACAGATTAGCAGGGCCAAATCTGTACCTCACCTGGCTGTGAGTGGAACTGAACCCATTACTGGCTGACTCCTCCCTGGCATCAGCACCCACAGTACCAGACCTACCTGTACAGGCAGACCTGTCCTTGACTTCCCAGCACCGAGTCCCTGGCACTGTCCTTGGTACTGGTGGCCTAGGTTCCAATCTCCCTGGTTCCAGAAAGGCATTAAACCCTCAGTACTGATAGTATTCTATTACTGAGGGCAGCACCAACTCTAGAACAGATTTGCTGCTGCTCCCCTTTGCTCACCCAGTCTCTCCCTAGAATCGAGCTGAGAGTCTCCTCCAGGCATCCATCCATCCTGCTCCTTCCTAGGGATTCCCCAAGCAGTGCAACTCTTGTAATTACAGGACAACTCCCATGGCCCTTCACCTATGAGGAAAATACAATATGACGGGTTATCTCTGCAGGCAGTACTCAGCCAAGCACAAGTGGTTGCTGAAGGACTCTTTCTCAAGCCTTTCTTCCACAGATAGGGGTGGGGGTTGGAGAGGACCTGTAGCAGACCTATTTGCCACAAACGTGACGCACACAAAATGGATTAAAAGCTGGCTAACTGGTAGGTCAAAAGGCAATTGTAAATGGGGAATCATTGAATAGGTGTATTTCTAGTGGGGTCCTGCTGGGGTAGGTTCTTGGTCGTATGCTATTGAACACTTACCACTGACCTGGAAGGAAAATAAAATCACTGAGAATTTGCAGATGACCCCAAAATTGGGGGAAATGGTAAATAAGAGGGTAAGTGAGGTCTCTGATGGAGTGTTCTGGGTTGCTTGGTAAACTGGGTGTAATCATACAATGTGTTTAATATGGCTAAATGTAAATGTTGGCATCTAGGAACAAAGAACGTAGGCCATACTTACATGATGGGGGGGGGGGGGGACTCTGACTCTGAAAAACATGCATCCGAAGAAGTGGGCTGTAGTCCACGAAAGCTTATGCTCTAATAAATTTGTTAGTCTTTAAGGTGCCACAAGTACTCCTGTTCTTTTTGCGGATACAGACTAACGCGGCTGCTACTCTGAAACCTGAAAAACATTTGGGTGTCATGGTGGATACTCAGGTGAACATGAGTTCCCAGTGTGACGCTGTGGCTAAAAGGGCTAATGCAATCCTTAGGTCCCTCTGTTTATGCATCTCTAGTAGGAGCAGAAAGGTTATTTTACCTCTGCATTTTGCTCTGGTGCGACAGTTGCCAGAATACTGTGTGCAGTTCTCGTGCCCACAATTCAAGAAGGATGTTGATAAATTGGAGAGGACTCGGAGAAGAGCCATGAGAAAGATTAAAGGATTAGAAAACCTGCCTTACAGTGATAAGCAGATTGAGCTCTTTGAGCCAATCTTAACAAAGAGAAGGTTAAGGGGTGACTTGATTAGCCTATGTGCCTCCACAGGGAACACGTATGTAATAATGGACTCTTCGGTCTATTAGAGAAAGGTATACCACAATCCAAGGGCTGGAAGTTGAAGCTAAGCAAATTCCGACTGGAAATAAGACACACTTTTAATAGTGAGACTAACTGACCATTGGAACAATTTACCAAGAACTTGTAATAGATGATTTTAATTTTTAAATGTAGAAAGATTGGATGTTTTTCTAAAAGATCTGCTCTAAGAAATATCTTGAGGAAGCTTTATGCCCTGTGTCATAGAGGAGGTTGGACTAGATGATCACAATGGTCCCTTCTGGCCTTGTAACCTATGAATCTCTCAGAATTACTTTCCCTGTTGTCCTGCAGTGGCTCAAGAGTATTAGCACTAATCTCAGGGCAGACTGTTAAGAACCAAATGAATTCCAATCTTAAATTTCAAAAAGTAATCAAAATTTCTGTGATCAAATATGGTGGGCGGATCCCATCCCAAATTTCTCACCAAGGTGGTATCTGATTTAAACCAATCAATGAACCTCCTATTCACTTCCTCAAACCATGCTCCGAATCTGGAGCTTGGTTTGTCCATACTTCAGATGTTTCCAGAGCCCATTCCTCTTTGAATAGGTCAAAACCATTCATTAAGGCACCCCATTCATTTGGGCATTGGGAAAGGCTGTGAAGTCAGGCCACGTCTTCCCAGAGACTTTTCGAATGGATCACCCTGGTGCATCATAATCTGTTACTAACTAGCATGTGTCCCTTCCCTCCGGCATTAGGGCCTTCTTGACTAGAGCCCGGGCAACAACTTCGGTATGTCTGAGATATTCCTATATTAATGATCTCTGCAGGGCAGCTACTTGGGGCTCATCTCCTACCTCTAACTTATTTAGCTAGTTGTATCTAGGACTCATCAGATCCCTCCTCCTGTTAATCTAGGAATTGCTAACTAGTCACCATAAGTGGGATCAAATTGGACATAAATGGAGGGATTGATTACTTGCCTTACAATATGTGCGGATTGCCCAGCTTGCTCTCCATCCTGCTCCTTTGGCATTGATCTGTGCTGGCATTCTGAATTATTGAGGGAAGTGAAGAAGGCAGAGCAGACTGCCTCTGTGCCATGAGGTGGTGGGGGACCATGAGGACATGCAGGGTACTGGTGTGGCACCATCTGACACTGCTGGTCAAAAGTTTCTAATCGCATGTGCACCATATGTGGGATCCACCTGGACAAAAACATGTAAAGCAGTTACTGCAGGATAGGTGACAGGTCTCTCTTGGTTACTGTCCCATCCCAGGTGTCTTCATAGTGGGGTTTTGACTTCTCCACACTGCATTGGAGGCTGTGACAGACATATGGTAAAAGTATACCATACTTCCCAAATAGATGGTGGGACAAACTTCTGACTTGTAGAACTGGAGCATCTTTGAAAAGTTCATGCTAGATGTGATTGAAGGTTGACCTTATGGACGCTTGAAATCCTACAGCTAAAGTAATTTTTCTTTAGAACTGAAATCCGCACTTGTAAAGTGAGGAAGGATGGCCTGGTGGTTAGGGCATTAGCCTGGGGCATGAGGCTCAAGTTCAGTTTCCTGCTCTGCCACAGGCCACCTGTGACCTTGGGTAAGTCACTTAATGGGTATCTGCCTCAGTTCCTCACTTGTAAAGTGGGAATAGCTTTTTCCCTACCTCATGGGGGTGTGAGGATAAATACAGTAATGGGGTGGGGCGGAGGCACAGAAGCATGCTTTGGAATTTATCTAAAGACAAACAGCGATGGCTTGTAAATATGTATCAGGTGGGTTGCTTTCTGTTCATCTGTTTCTGGAGGACAATTAACTGTGCGCCTTTGTCTCTGACTGCAGAGGGGGGAGAGGTGGTCCATTGTTCTAATAGAATAGGGAAGTAGCAGCGCTGTTGAAGTGTAGTCTGGGGTTGGGGAAATACCAATCTAAGGACCTAGTGTACCTGCTTAATTCCTAGGCTCACTTCATTTATAAAGTAGGTTTGGGAACTACATTGTGGTTGGGACCAGCAGTCAGCATAACTGTCATGCCCTACGCGGGCACTGGCCCTTCTGGTGCATGTTATAACTTGCGAGATCCAAGCAGAGGTTCTAATATGAAACACTGTGGAGAATGTAACCTCTTCTGGGTTCTTCTTGGAATGCTAGCTGCTCTGCCAAAAGTGTGTAAAGCTCCTAGCACCCTGAAGTTTATTTCAAAAAGTACGCATCTGTATCAGCCTCTCTAGTGATGATTGTAACTTTCATGAAACAATGCTATTTGTCTCAAACTTTGAATTTCAGACTTGAGATTGATACATAATGAATGTAGATGTTACCGCTCTCATAGTTCAAGGCAACTGTACCTGTATTCCAGCTCCATGGCCCCTCAAGGTCACCCACTCCTAGGTTCCTGGCTCTTCAGCCGTCACCTCTATTAGGCGGAGAGCCACATCTTTCTCCCTCCTGACAAGGGGTTTCCCAAGCTGTATGGTTCCCTGCCTACACTGTGATATGCCCAGTAAGCCAGACAGGCAATCGTCTGTGCTTTGCTTTCCCTCCAAAGGCTATGAACAGCATATTGGCCTGCAGAGTAAGTTACCACACAGTTCTTACAAGCAAGTACGTTTATTTTCACTGTAGAGAAAATGTATTAAAGAATAAAATCTACATGCATTCTAAAGCTTACCAGAGATCACCCGAACCCAACCTTGGCCTCTGGTAGGCATCAGTCCTTCAAAACCCAGCACTGGATTTTTCTTGGGGTTACAAGTTCATAACTGTCTAAGATTCAGAAACAAACCCAGGCTGAGCAGTTAACTTTTTTTATACAGCTCCAGCCTTTGATCTTGGCCTTTTGGTAGCAGGTGATGAGCAAACAAAGATCCTCTTCTCAAGGTATAGCTTCAAAAGGCTGGGTTTTTTGCATTACTGGATTTGGGGAATTTGCGTTCCCCAGGAAAACCCATTTAACGCTTTTTATTCCAAAAAGCAGTTCTTATCTGGCACATTGTTCGCTATAGTCCTGTAAACCCCCAGATCTCACATCTGTCACATCTTTCTCGTCTCCCCTCCCCCACCCCCTCACCCGAGGGTACATACAATTCCAGCCCACAATAATAGATAAACCATTCATTTAATACAATGGGTCCCAAAGATATTTTAACTTAATTCAATAAGGTCTCCTAAGGAGATGTCAGGAAATTCCCGTTTTTGTCACAACCACCTTTAAACCTCAAAAGTCCCTGATACATTTAAGAATTGCATAAATTATAAACTTGGGTGTCTTCTCAGTGGAGCCGACAAGCTTCCTGGAGCCCTAAAATGAGGATTTGGCACTGGTTAAATATCCACACCCTATGGAACTTGTCCATTCTTCGTGACTTCAATAGCTCATAAAGACAACTCCACCAGCTCACTTAAATTCCTTCCACTTTAGGGATTTGTATTATAACAGACATTATAGATGCTCCTTTTTGATGCTGTAGTAGCTGGTCTGTGCCTGGAGAAAATATCAGGGTTATAATGGAAACTTTACCAACCTGAACTAGAGAATCAATACTGTGTCATCCATAGTTAATCTAGGATACTGATATCGCACTGACTGGCTCATGGTGAGTAATTTTAACAAGCGACTTGCTTTGTGCTAATAACTCTCTCAAACATCCAGTTTTCTCTTAGTAATGCTCTGATGGAACTGTCGGTGCTTCAAATGAACAGTCCCTTTCTTCAGCTCAATAGACACCAGACAATAGAAAATGTCTCGGTATAGAGAAAGCACGAACTATTTATATTGACAAATGGAAGGAATCCTAAAACAGTATAAACATACTTATAATATTCCATACCATTAGGTTTAGCAACAGACTACATAATTTTTTAGATTTGATGCTTATTGCAGAGGAAAAATAGACTTGAGTTTTTTTGCAGTCTGTAAATTAGCGTGTCATGCTTGCTGGAATTAATGGGCTGAAAAAAAGTCAGAATAAAGCATGAATTTGCTTTATCTGTGGATGAAACTTTTAGTGGTGGCTAAAGGTGCTATCTTAAAAGTTGCAAGAAGAGGAGAAATGCAGAGAAGGATAGATGCACAGAGGTGACTGAAACTGCTAAGCTTGACGTTTCAGTGCAATATAGGTGAATGTATCTTACAGAGTAGCAACTCTAGGTCAGAATTTTAGGCAAGGGACTTCAACTTGTTTTAACTGCACATGTGCTTAGTAAGGATGTTCTTTAAGAGTTTTATGATTCATCAGGGAAGTGCTGTTATATAGTGCATGTTGCTGTCAATTGTGGGCACGGAAGCATCTGTCCTACCTATATCTTTCATTTGGAGGAGCTAGCCTGTTTATTTTAACAGTTGTAAATGGCATATCATAGAATTGGGATGATGTGAAATTTATTTACTATTCAGGCTGTCGATTAATTGCAGTTAACTTACACGATTAATCACTATTAATTTTTGAGTTAACATTAATCACACTGTTAAACATAGGTTACAAACCATAGTTAGTAGTCTGTCCTTTAAATCAGCTTCTGTACCCAATGACTGGAAGATAGCTAATGTAACACCAATATTTAAAAAGGGCTCTAGACGTGATCCCGGCAATTACAGACCGGTAAGTCTAACGTAGGTACCGGGCAAATTAATTGAAACAATCGTAAAGAATAAAATTGTCAGACACATAGAAGAACATAAATTGTTGAGCAAAAGTCAACATGGTTTCTGTAAAAGGAAATCATGTCTTACTAATCTATTAGAGTTCTTTGAAGGGGTCAACAAACATGTGGACAAGGGGGACATAGTGTACTTAGATTTCCAGAAAGCCTTTGATAAGGTCCCTCACCAAAGGCTCTTACGTAAATTAAGTTGTCATGGGATAAGAGGGAAGATCCTTTCATGAATTGAGAACTGGTTAAAAGACCAGGAACAAAGGGTAGGAATAAATGGTAAATTTTCAGAATGGAGAGGGGTAATTAGTGGTGTTCCCCAAGGGTCAGTCCTAGGACCAATCCTATTCAACTTATTCATAAATGATCTGGAGAAAGGAATAAACCAGTGAGGTGGCAAAGTTTACAGATGATACTAAACTGCTCAAGATAGTTAAGACCAAAGCAGACTATGAAGAACTTCAAAAAGATCTCCCAAAACTAAGTGATTGGGAAACAAAATGGCAAATGAAATCTAATGCAGATAAATGTAAAGTAATGCACATTGAGAAAAATAACTCCAACTATACATACAATATGATGGGGGAGGGGGGCTAATTTAGCCGCAACTAATCAGGAAAAAGATCTTGAAGTCATTGTGGATAGTTCTCTGAAGACGTCCATGCAGTGTGCAGCGGCAGTCAAAAAAGCAAACAGGAGGTTAGGAATCATTAAAAAAGGGATAGAGAATAAGACGGAGAATATCTTATTGCCCTTGTATAAATCCATGGTACGCCCACATCTTGAATACTGTGTACAGATGTGGTCTCCTCATAAAAAAAAAGATATACTGGCATTAGAAAAGGTTCAGAGAAGGGCAACTAAAATGTTTAGGTGTTTGGAACGGGTCCCATATGAGGAGAGATTAAAGAGGCTAGGACTTTTCAGCTTGAAAAAGAGGAGACTAAGGGGGGATATGATCATGAGTGAGGTGTAGAAAGTGAATAAGGAAGTTATTTACTTGTTCCCATAACATAAGAACTAGGGGCCACCAAATGAAATTAATGGGCAGCAGGTTTAAAACAAATAAAAGGAAGAAGTTCTTCACACAGCACACAGTCAACTTGTGGAACTCCTTGCCTGAGGAGGTTGTGAAGGCTAGGACTATAACAGGGTTTAAAAGAGAACTGGATAAATTCATGGAGGTTAAGTCCATTAATGGCTATTAACCATGATGGGTAAGGAATGGTGTCCCTAACCTCTGTTTGTCAGAGGGTGGTGATGGATGGCAGGAGGGAGATCACTTGATCATTACCTGTTAGGTACACTCCCTCTGGGGCACCTGGCATTGGTCACTGTCGGTAGACAGGATACTGGGCTGGATAGACCTTTGGTCTGACCCAGTACGGCCATTCTTATGTTCTTATTAGACTATCAATTGAAATTTATTAAATATTTTTGGATGTTTTTCTGTGTTTTCAAATGTATTGGTTTCTATTACAACACAGAATATGAAGTGTACAGTGCTCACTTTATATTTCTGATTACAAATATTTGCACTGTAAAAAAAAAAAAAAAGAAATTTTTCAATTCATCTCATACAAGTATTGTAATACACTTTCATGATAAAGAGATTGCAACTTACAAATGTAGATTTTTGTTGTTGTTACATAACTGCACTCAAAAACAAAACAATGTAAAACTTTAGCGCCTACAAGTCCACTCAGTCCTACTTCTTGTTCAGCCAATTGCTAAGACAAACAAGTTTGTCTACGTTTATAGGGGATACTGCTGCCTGCTTCTTATTTACAATGTCACCTGAAAGTGAGAACAGGTATTCACATGGCACTTTTCTAGCCAGCGTTGCAAGGTATTTACGTGCCAGATATGCTAAACATTCATATGCCTCTTCATGCTTCGGCCACCATTCCAGACAACGTGCTTCCATGCTGATGATGATCATTTTAAAAAAAAGTGTTAATTAAATTTGTGACTGAACTCCTTGGGGGAGAATATGTTTCCTGTTCTGTTTTACCCACATTCTGCCATATATTTCATGTTCCATCAGTCTCGGATGATGATTCGGCATATGTTCATTTTAAGAACACTTTCACAGCAGATTTGACAAAATGCAAAGAAATGTGAGATTTCTAAAAATAGCTACAGAACTCGACCCAAGGTTTAAGAATCTGAAGTGCCATCCAAAATCTGAGTGGGACGAGGTGTGGAGCATGCTTTCAGAAGTCTTAAGAGAAACACTCTAACACGGAAACTACAGAACCCGAACCACCAAAAAAGAGAAGCAACCTTCTGCTGGTGGCATCTGACTCAGATAATGAAAATGAACATGCGTCTGTCCGCTCTGCTTTGGATCATTATCAAGCAGAACCCATCATCCGCATGGATGCATGTCCTCTGGAATGGTGGTTGAAGCATGAAGGGACATATGAATGTTTTAGCATGTTCAGCATGTAAATACCTTGCAACGCCGGCTACAAAACTGCCATGCGAACACCTGTTCTCACTTTCAGGTGACATTGAAAACAAAACGCGAGCAGCAATATCCCCCATAAATGTAAACAAACTTATTTGTCTAAGCAATTGTCTGAACAAGAAATAGGACTGAGTGGACTTGTAGGCTCTAAACTTTGACACTGTTTTATTTTTGTGTAGTTATTTTTTTTGACATTAATTCTACATTTGTAAGTTCAACTTTCACAATAAAGAGATTGCACTACAGTACTTGTATCAGGTGAATTGAAATACTACCTCTTCTGTTTTTTGCAAATATTTGTAATAAATATAAAGTGAGCACTGTACACTTTGTGTTCTGTGTTTGTAATTGAAATCAATATATTTGAAAATTTAGAAAACATCCAAAAATATTTAAAATTAATGGTTTTCTATTGTTTAACAGCACGATTAATCATGATTCATTTTTTTAAAGTTGCTTAACAGCCCTAATACTATGGTTTAATTTTCTTATTTTTCTGGCTTTGGCAGTGTGCTTGAGGCACTGATGGCTGATTGCGAAGTGAAATTGTACAAATACAGAATTTTCTATCCACGAAGTGCTCTTGCAAACTATAGAGATAACTTTACCCACACAGAAATGCAACTATCTCTGGGGTGCAACCTAACTTCTTGACAGCACATAGCAATACTACCCCCACAATAGTTTTTAGAACTGAAAATGGCGGTTACTTTATCCAGTGGAGACTGCACAGGGAGAATTAATTACTTATGCTAGGGTAATGGAGACATGTTGTGCTGGGTGCTGTACAAACGTGAGTCCCCACTCCAGCAGCCTTACAATCCAAAAGAAACAAATAGATCAAAGGCTGGTGATGAGGAATAACGTGCAAATAGATAAGCATGGTGACTGGCATAGTTTTGTTAGTTACGGGTGGTGGTGGTTGGGATTTTTGGTTTTTAATAGGCAGAATGTAATTGCAGGACTTAGTTTCGCCAAGTTAGTGCCATAGAAGCTGTAGGCCTACGTTTTCAGAAGACTATGCAGGAAATTATCTGTGCAATCTTGGTAACTGTACCCACATATACTGGAGAAGTTATCCTTTGAGGGTCAGGACTTTAATTTTTACAAAAAAGGGAGGTTGGTGATGGGGATTGTATATAATGGAGTAAGAAGAATTCCAGTTAGAAGGTCTACTACCTGTTATCTTAGTATTTGCCTGAAGAAGTGGTTGCTGGGGAGTTTATCTTCCCTCCACATATTAAAAAAGGTGGTGGAAAAAAATAATTGAACTCTGCATGCCCCCTCAGATAAATAGTATGAAGAATCTAAAATCAGAGGGGAAAGTGTGAATGTTAGGATACTGAATGTGGTGCATGGAAGAGAGTGTTGGAGGAAATTTCCCCAATACTTTTATAAAACTTAAAACCACAACATTTTAAGATCTAACACGGTTAATCTTTTTTTACTTGGTGTGGTAAGAGTACTTCTGTATTTGGCAAATGTTTCTCAGTGAAGTCCTATAAAGAGCATTTTCTCAGCTGCAGCAGTTTTGTTTTGTTTTTTAGTAAAATTGCTTTGAGGGTCACCTCTAATTATGTGTAATTTGACATAGTTTTTCTGTTTACAGCTATTGTGGATGATGAAAGGCTTTCAGCAGAAGAAATGGATGAGCGGAGGCGTCAGAACATTGCTTATGAGTATTTATGCCATCTAGAGGAAGCAAAAAGGTAAATAAATAAAAATATATTCTAAAAAATATCCAATACTGAATTTTAATGTGTTGCAATCTCAAGATTATAGCTTTGAAAAAATTTCCTGAATGACCCAGTCTTATTTATGAAATTTTATAGAATCTTAAATAATACCAAGAATCTTGTGGTGAAGGGCTTTGGCTTTTATAATTCAGCCAGATAATAGTAGCTTTTTATGAAGTAGAGAGAAATAATCTTCAGAAACTAGTGGTCATGTTAAATTAACACAAGCAATGGGCACTAAAGTCTAACTGTGGAGTACTGACTGCACAGGGCAAAGGGTTTTATGAACAACATGCAAAAATAGAGTACGGTATGTGCTGGTTTCTTAAACCAGCAGTAGACCCCTCTTTCATCATTATTGGACTTGGGCTGGGGGAGGTGGCAAAATCACCTGCTGACGGAGTAGCATGATGTGGTACTTAATGTCACGTATACAACCATTTTTACACCTAATGACTACTCTTCATGTAAAAATTGATATCTAAGAGGCTCGTTCTGCTTCTGTGTTGCCTTTCCGATAACTCCATAAGGGTCTCTTTCCTCTTTGTGCTTTTCTGAGGATAAAATCTGTGGGAGGAAAGGAGAGTTCTCTTGGATGTTTTTATTTAAATACCACTCCTTCTCCTGTATACAAAAAAATTTCTAGATGACTTACTTTTTTCTGATTTTTTTTTTTTTCTTTCAAGATTTAAAATATTATTATACACATACAGCAGATTGAGACTAAGAGATTCAGTGTTTCTCCCTGGAAACTATTTTTAAAACTTTAAACTTTTTAAGACGTTTGTCTCCTGAAATGTCCCCCTCTCTCTAATCTTAACTGACACTTATACTTGTATCTCTCCTTTTTTTTTTTTTTTTTTTTTATGCCAACAGTCACTATGCACAGGAGTCAGCTGCCAATTAGAGAGACAAGGTGGGTGAGGCAATCTCTTTATTGGACCAACTGATGGGGGGAGAAAAGTTTGATTTTACACAGAACTATTCCTGAGGTTGGTCTAATAAGAGATCTTACTTAATCACCTTGTCTCTCCAATATCCTAGGACCAACAAGGCTATGACACTGCATACAGTTGCCAATTATCTTGCACCAGAGACATTATCATGACGACTTACATTGTCCTAAAGGCTCCTGCCTTTCCTCATTCAGCGTCCCATTTGTTATGCTGCTGTACTACTGTAGTGCACTCTACCGATCTCATTCCTCACTTCCCTTTCTTTGAGCCAGAGTTGTTTCTTTTCTATTTCTACCTTAAAATTAATAATGAAAGAGTGGTGACGTGTCTGCATCTGTTCATGCTCCGCTCACGTTTTTGAGATTCTCCTTGGCTGAAGTGGAACCTTAGATTCTGGAGCACAAGATAGCAGCCTCTAGCAGAAAATACGAGTCTGATGAACCACAGCAAACAGGACAGTGTGACCTCTGCCTCACAAGATGCGGGCCAGCAGTCTCTGGCCTTTTCTAACCTCGCTACGCATACCCTGCACACCACTGCTACATGCTGCAGTGACAGGCAGGCTGTACTCACGCTGCAGTGTATAGCTACAGGTGGCAGTGAGAGGTTCTGGCGGGAGGAGGCAGTGGGGAGCCTTTCCCTTCCGCCTCTCCCTGCTGGAGTCTTTCACTGCTGCCCAAGTCCCTTCACTGGAAGGGTTCTGGCAGCAGAACATTACACTGCTAAAAGTAGCAGTGTAGATGTAGAAAGCACTGCTTGGGAATGTAGCGAGCCATATGGGGTATATACACTAGGGTTCTGGCATGTCTGTACTTTACTCACCAAAGCTGTGCCTCACCAGCTACACACTCTTGTCTGCACGTCCAGCTAACACGGGTATAGTGTCTGTATGCTATACGCTGCTGTAAGTGTAGAGCTACCCTTTGAAATGCCTGCGACAGCTCGTTACCAGAGAGACTGGTAAGGCTGCAGACCTCTCACAACAAAACAGTGGAAGAGCAGCAGATGCAATGGCAACAGAATTCAAGCCTTAACCCAACCAGGATGTTTCCAGTCTGGGCTGTATGCTTGTATGCACCCATCACATCTTCAGTAAAGTCTTTGCTGCTGTCATGGAGCCCAGAGCCAGTTCTCAAAGTCCTGCAAAGTAAATGATCCAGAAATTACCATAAAAGAGGGGTGGGGGGAATGCTCTTTTTCCCTTACCTAATGTATGAGATCTCTCTGCTCTGGATCTTTAGTTCATGTTTTGTGTTACAAACTTTGCTTTTAGTTTCATGGGGGGGAACTTGAATGCTAGTATTTTTCAGCTCCAGAAACAATAGCAAATACTCTGCTGCAATTAAGGAGTGGTATTGTGCAAATACAACGTATGCTATTTTGGCCTGTTCTGAAAGGTTTAGTAAAAGTGTCAAGTGCCTAAAAGATTTGGGCCACAATATGGATATTGATCTATTGAGGATTTATACAGTACTGTAGCAGTGTTTTTTCTTTACTAGCAATGTGGGCCAGTCTTTTTTTGCACTGTTTATAATCAAAATATTGTGTCATAACAGCTGTGTGTTTCAAAATGCCAGAGTTAATTAAAAGGTGAAGAATGTGTACTGTCAGACTTTTTTTTTTTTAAATAGTTTGCACGCTTACTTTCTCTACCGCAGCTTTGAGAAATCCTCCTGTGTTGAATCTGAAAGAGGAATCTCTTGTCGTTGGTTTCTGTACTTCTGTAAATAGTGCCTTCTGTACTAGGTACAGTGTCCCTATGCTACTCGAGTAACAAAATAGGAAATTGATTTTTAAATATAATCAGCCGACTTGGAATATCTAGAGATCAGCAGTGTTTGTATAGGGTGTTATATTTGATAATCAAACATGTTTGTTCCATTGTGTTATACTACTAAAAAAAGCTACCACCTGTGGATGGCAAATGTAAATCCTAAAAGTTGTGAATTGAACCATTTGTCCTCAAAATGTCAACAGTATGGAAATGATCTAAGGAAAATGTTTTTCCACGCTGTTGAAAAATTAATATTCTCAAGTGTCTAAAATTTATCAAAGCAATAAAATTAAGATTAAAACTGCCAGACTTCCATCTTCATCTTTCTCTTCCTCCTCTAAGCAGTGTAGCATGGGTGCGTAGAATGGAAGCACACGTGAGAGGAAGCAGAAAGGTTTCCTTAGTGAGTTTTACAAATCCTACAGTAAAATACTGCAGGCTTCTTAAGATTAGTATTAAGCTACTATAAATAAAAAGAGCAGTATCTGTACCATAAGATTTCTCAATAAACATGCTAGTCTTGTCCTGCAAAGTGTCTTAAGAAATTGTGCTGTACACTTTTTAATTGGAATTAATTGAAATAGTGAAAGAAACTCTTCCAAACAGGTTTAAATGGTATTATCCTTGTAATAACTAGAATTTCATAGACACCCCCATCAACTTGGCTTTCATTTTTGCTTGTCTTTCCACAGAGCTGTGTGCAATAACTGTCTTGTTCTGGACAGCAACATAGATTTGAGTTATGGTAGCTGTCACTTGGAATTGTGGTGTGCTAGTTGCATACATTGAGTTTGTAATCTTGCATGGTTGGCTGTGGGGATGAACTCGTCCATGGAATAAGCTGGGACAGCTCCAATTGACTTGATGAAAATTACACCCCCTTATGCTAAGGCTGAATTTAATCCATAGTATCTCTATTTCATTACAATTTCTCCTTCCCTGTCAAACTGATTGATATACTTCATTTATGGAGGTATCTGTTGTAATTGCGTAGTTAAAATGGATCTCTGGTTGCAACTTTAAGCCTTGTTTTTGCCGCCTCCTTCTCTTCCCATTTTAATAGGAACAAGATATTCCTATGAGATATTGTCCACTATGGGATAGGGAGACTTATTTATTTATTTATTTTTTCATGGAGTTTTGCAAATGTAGGAAAATAGTTTAGTTTTTGAAGTGTCTCTATTCAAGATAAATGAGGCTTTTGGTGTTTAGGGGTTTTGCCTCCTCTTCTGTTAGAGGGAACCAGATTCTCAAGTGTAACTCTCCAAACTCTCATGCATAGTATAACTTTAAGTTGGGTATGAAATGGTCATTTATGACATTGGCTGGATCACAGTCAGCAAAGCAGCAGTGTAAAAATGTACACCGCTTAATATGCTTAACAGGTCAAGCACTGAAGTGCTTAACTGGTTCAGGTATAAGCTAATGGTGTGATTATCTGGCTTGTTATGCAGTACCTCAGACTATAGAAATTCCCTGAACTAATTTTGGTCTTTGTCTTGTCTCCCCCCCCCCCCCTCAAAGATATCCGTTAATTAAATTTTGATTTTAAAAATTGCCAATGATAGAGAATTCATCACAACCTCTTGCTGGTATGTCACTTCCACTTGCTCTTAATTTTTTTATATGCCTTATTTCCCATCCAAATTTGTCTAGTTTCAACTTCTACCCATTGTATTGTGTTATGCCTCTGCTTGCTTGAAGAGCCCATTATCAAATATTTGTTCCTCACATATATACAAACTAATCAAGTCACCTCTTCATCTTCTGTTTGTTGGAGTCAAGGGGCTTAATCTGTTCAATTTATCACTATAAAGCATCCTTTTTCTAATTCTTTAATCGTTCTCATGATTCTTCTCTGAACCCTCTCCAGTTTATCAACATCCTTGAATTGTGGATGCCAAAATTAGACTTCCTATTCCAGCAGCAGTTGCACCAGTGCTAAATACAGAAGTAAAATATCCGCCCTACTCCTACTAGGGATTCCCTTGTTTGTGCATCCAAGGATTATGATGGCCCTTTTTGGCCACAGCATCATACTGGGTGCTCATGTTTAAATGCCTAACCACGATGACACCCCCCCCCCCCCCCCAAGTCTTGTTCAGAGTCACTGATTCCCAGGATAGTCCCCAACTCACTAAGTGTGGCCTGCATTCTTCCTAGATTTTTCACATTTGGCAGTGCTGTTTGCTTATGCCCAGTTGACCAAGCAACGCAGAGCAATCTGGGTTGCTTGGTCATCAGTTAATCTGTCCTGTCCTCTTCGTTATTTACCACTCCTGCAATCGTTGTCTCATCTTCATATTTTATCAGTGATCATTTGATTTCTTCCAGGTTTGTTGATAAAAATGTTAAATAGCCTAGGGCCAAGAACCAATCCCTGAGGGACCCTGCTGTAAATACACATGCTTGAGAATGATTCACCATCTAAAATTGTATTTTAAGACCGTCACTTAGCCAGTTCTTAACACACACAAAAATTAACATGGCACATATTAAATGCATCATTCTAGATTTTCATCAAAATATTGTGCAATACCAAGTTAAATACCTTACAGAGGAATAAATATATTACATCAACACTATTACCTTTATCAACCAAGCTTGTAATCACATTTTTAAAAAAACAACCCTCAAGTTAGGCTGGATCTATTTTCCATAGATCCATGTTGATTTGACATTAATTATATTACCTTTCTTTAATTCTTTCTTAATAGTCCCATATCAGCCCCTCCATTATTTTTCTTGGGATTGTTGTCAAGTTGGTATGCCCATAATTACTTGGGTCATTCCATTTACTCTTCTTAAATATTGACAGAACATTAGCAGTCTTCTAGAACTTCACCCATGTTCCAAGAGTTATTGAAAATCAACATTAATGTTCTAGAGAGTTCCGTGGCAACTCCTTTATTTTTTTTTTCAACTCTTGGATGCAAGTTAATAAAATGTTAAACTTTTTTGTAGCTGCTGTATAACATTCTCCTGAGTCGCTATTGGAATGGTAAGGATTTCACTGTATGATATGACTAAATCATGTTTCCCCAAGTGCAGAACCAAAATGTCTCTTGAACACTCTTGCCTCTTCTGTATTATTGGAAGTTCTGCTACTTCCATCTAGTAACGGACCTGTACCATTTAAAAATACCTTTCTTATCGTCCTTAACTCTTCTTGTAGCGGTCTTCACTTTGTGTCTAAGCCAGTGTATGGTGGTTGTTTTTTTGTTTTTTGTTTTTAACTGGTGCAGTCTTCTTCCTTGCTTTGTGGGCATCTAGTAAAATGTTCTAAAACCATTCCCAATTATTAACAATTATCTGGGCAAAACTTGAAAGCTAATGTGCCCTTGTACCCAATTCATAAGATTAGTTGTTGTCCATCTAAGTCTGATGCTCAGTTTTGTGCATTGAATGGATCCTATTTAATGTTGTGTGTAACTGAGGTGGCCTAGTGGTGATTCATCCGGAGACATGAACAGCATGTATGGTGTTGCAGTCGCTGCACATCATGGAGCAAAGGTTCTGCACTGGGTCTGAGCAACTGTGTGAGAAAGGGATTTGGAGGTTGAAATGAGGGCTCAGGTATGGACAGTAGACTAGCAAATTGCATCTCCCCTTAATAGCTCTCCTAAGTAGAGCTCATAGAGGACTACTACTACTGTTGGATCTGTGCTGACAGTTATGGAGTGGCTTGTACACTGCTTTGTGTCCTGGCTTAGATTTGGAAGGATTTCATTGTCATTGCTTCCTCCTCCCCCCCCCCCCCCCCCCCAACCTCTGTGCAGGTTCCCTGCTAGAAAATAAGAGCAAGTAAGGTTAACTAGATATAGTATGCGTGGGAGAAGATTTCCATAGCACTCCCTAACCTCTATACTTGTTGACTTTTGACCCTTGAGAATGGGTGTGAATACATCCTATACAAAGGTGATTTAAGCAGCCCTAAACTTGGATTTTTATAAGGATTTAAAGTTAAACACAAAGCATCAGAGGACTGGAACGGATCTTGAGAGGTCATCTAGTCCATCCCCCTGCCTCATGGCAGAACTAAGTATTATCTAGCCCACTCCTGACAGGTGTTTGTCTACCCTGCTGTTAAAAATCTCCAATGATGGAGATTCCACAACCTACCTAGGCAATTTATTCAGTGCTTAACCATCCCGACAGTCAGGAAGTTTTTTCCTAATGTCCAACCTAAACATCCCTTGCTTCGATTTAAGCCCATTGCTTCTTGTCCTAGCCCCAGAGGTTAAGAAAAAACATTTTTCTCCCTCCTCCTTGTAACAACCTTTTACATATTTGAAGACTGTTATCGTGTCTCTCCCCGCCCTTATTGAATTTCATCCTATTTACTTCAGACCATTTCTCCAGTTTGTCCAGATCATTTTGAATTTTAATCCTATCCTCCAAAGCACTTGCAACCCCTCCCAGCTTGGTATTATCCACAAACTTTAAGTGTACTCTCTCTGCCATTATCTAAATCATTGAAGAAGATATTGAATAGAAGCAGACCTAGAACTGATCCCTGCAGGACCCCACTCGTTGCATCCTTCCAGCATGATTGTGAACCACTGATAACTACTCTCTGGGAATGGTTTTCCAACCAGTTTTGCACCCACCTTATAGTAGCTCCATCTAGGTTGTATTTCCCTAGTTTGTTTATAAGGTCATGTGAGACAGTATCAAAAGCTTTACTAAAGTCAAGACATACCATGTCTACCACTCCCCCCACCCCCATCCACAAGGCTTGTTACCCTGTCAAAGAAAGTTGTCAGGTTGGTTTGACACAATTTGTTCTTGACAAATCCATGCTGACTGTTTTATTTATCACCTTATTATATTCTAGATGTTTGTGTGTGTTTGTGTTTGTTCCATTATCTTTCCGGGTACAGAAGTTAAGCTGACTGGTCTGTAATTCCCTGGGTTGTCCTCTTTTTTTCCCTTTTTATAGATTGGCACTATATTTGCCCTTTTCCAGTCTTCTGGAATCTCTCCCATCTTGTGCCCTTAATAATGTCTCTTTGAAAAACTGCCAACTGTCTTCAATTTGTTTTTCCCCTTAGACTTCTTTCCCAGGGGAACTTACCTACCAACTCCCTGAGTTTGCTAAATTCTGCCTTCTTGAAATTCATTGTGTCTATTTTTCTGTTCTCCCTTCTACCATCCCTTAGAATCATGAAATGAGTTCATGATCACTTTCACCCAAGCTGCCTTCCACTTTCAAATTCTCAACCAGTTCCTCCCTATTTGTCAAAATCAAATCTAGACCAGCCTCCCCCCTAATAGCTTTCTCCACCTTCTGAAATAAAAAATTGTCTTCAATACATTCCAAGCACTTGTTGAATAATCTGTTCCCTGCTGTTATTTTCCCAACAGATGTCTGAGTAATTGAAGTCCCTCATCACCACCAAGTCCTGTGCTTTGGATGATTTTTTGTTTTTAAAAAAAAAAAAAAAAAAAAAAAAAGCCTCATCCCCCTTCCTCCTGGTTAGGTGGTCTGTATTAGACCCCTAGCATGAGATCACCCTTGGTTTTTTTACTCCTTTTTATCCTTACCCAGAGACTTTCAACAAGTCTGTCTCCTATTTCCATCTCAACCTCAGTCCAAGTGTATATATTTTTAATATATAAAGCAACACCCCCTCCCTTTCTTCCGTGTCTGTCCTTTCTGAGCAAGCTGTACTCTTCTATACCAATATTCCAGTCATGTGTATTATCCCACCAGGTCTCTGATGCAAACTGTCATAGTTGTGTTTATTTACTAGCATTTCAAGTTCTTCTTGCTTATTCCCCATACTTCTCGTATTCGTATACAGACATCTAAGATACTGATATGATTCCCCCACCCAGTTCTGTCTTGTCTCTCCTTTATCCCTGCTATAACAGACCATGTTCCCCCCCATCTTCTAGAACAGGCCTGGAGATAGCTATTCTGTTGTTCCACAACTAACATTTAAGTATCTCAACTGCATATATCAGAGGGGTAGCCATGTTAGTCTGGATCTGTAAAAAGCAAGAGTCCTGTGTCACCTTTAAGACTAACAGGTGTATTGGAGCATAAGCTTTTGTGGGTGAATACCTGACAAAGCCAACTTTGGTTTTGTGTGATTATAAACACCCCTGCCCTGCCCCCGCTCACTCTATCCCTCACCCCCCGTTGCTTGCTCATTTTCATTCGGCTGGGGCAGGGAGTTGGGGTGTGGAAGGGGGTGTGGGCTCTGTCTGGGGATGCGGGCTCCAGAGTGGGTCCAGAAAAGAGGGGTTCAGAGTGTGGGAGGCTTAGGGCTGGGCAGGGGTTTGGTGTGCACGAGGGGGTCTGATCTGGGGTAGGAGGTTAGAGTGTGAGAGGGGGTGTGGGTTGCGGGTTCTGGCCAGGCAGTGCTTACCTCAGGCGGTTCCTGGAAGTGGCTGGCATGTGCTAGGTGCAGGGGTGGATACAGGAGCTCTGTGCGCTCCCCGTGCCCGCAGGCACCGCCCCTGTAGCTCCATTGGCCATAGTTCCTGGCCAATGGCAGCTGCAGAACTGGTGCTTGGGGCAGGAGAGCAGTGCACAGAGCCCCCATAGCCACCCCTGCATCTAGGAGCCGGACATGCCATTCGCTTCCAAGAGTCTAGGAAGCCTGCCTTAGTTCTGCTGCGCCGCTGACCGGACTGCCAGGGATCCTTTTTGACTGGGTGTTCTGGTCGAAAACTGGATGCCTGGCAACCCTGGTGAGTTCAGGCACCAACTGCAGCATCTAAGCTTCTGTCCTCTTTTTAAAAACAATAATCCAAATGTGAAGTAAGTATAAACCAAAGCAGTGATGTTTGCAGACTGCTCCAGTGCTGCTGCTGCGTGTTGTTTTTGTCAAGCTGCAGCTGACTGAAATTGCTGTGATACATGTCAGTTTTCATTGGAGCATTTTGGAAACTTGGAGCACTAGTGAAACTGATACTCCAGTATCACTCACCTGCTGTTGATGATGATTGATGGGTTGGAAGCATGCATGTGCTCTGTTTGTTTGCTTGAAAGAAAGAGAGAACCAAATGCAGAGCCTGAGCAAGCGGTAGAATAACAGATCTTATTATTTGCCTTCTCCATCTCCATAGGTGCCGACTTCCCCTCTACCCAGGGGGTGCTCCACACCCCTCCTCTGCCCCGGGCCCTGCCCCTTCCACTCCTTTCCCCAAGCCCCTGCACCACCTTTTCCCACCCCGTCCCTGCTCCTCCCCCTCCGTTCTGGAGCCAACCTGCATGCCAGGAAACAGCTGTTCGTAGCGGGTGGGAGGTGCTGGGAGGGAGGGGGAGGGATGATCAGCGGGGCCGCTGGTAGGGGAGAGGCGGGAGCTTGGCTGCCGGTGGGTGCTAAGCACTGCTAATTTTTCTCCGTGGGTACCTATGGAGTGGGTGCCTATGTCCACCTCCATCCTTCTGAGCAGTAAGGAAGCTGTGGGTGCAATGTCAAAAGGGAAGAGACATAATGCTCACAGAAGGAGGGAGGGAGAAGGGGTGCCTCAGATCTCAGACACCAGTTATCCAGAGGCTAATAGAAAAGGAGCCAGGTCTACGGGCATTGCCTTGGCGTTTAGCTTTTCAGCTGGGTAATACCCCTGCACAGTGGGTGTCACCCGTTTTTCATATCTGGTGTTATCTAACAGAAAGATGACTAAACTTAATACCTGTTGGGTAAAATTTTCCAGGCCTGTCGGTGAGATGTGAATGGTCTGGTATGTAGAAGGGAGTAGGAGGAAGAATATGATGAGTTAAAAGTAAACAAGGGTCAGATTTTTCTGGGGAAGGGAAGTGAGAGGATGTATGGGAGAGAGCAGAGAATACGGGAAAAGAGGCCGTTTAAATAGGAGAGAGAGAAGGAGGATGACAAGTGATAAAACAGGAGGACTTGTGGCACCTTAGAGACTAACAAATTTATTAGAGCATAAGCTTTCGTGGACTATAGCCCACTTCTTCGGATGCATATAGAATGGAACATATATTGAGGAGATATATATACACACATACAGAGAGCATAAACAGGTGGGAGTTGTCTTACCACCTCTGAGAGGCCAATTAATTAAGAGAAAAAAACTTTTGAAGTGATAATCAAGCTAGCCCAGCACAGACAGACAGTTAGATAACAAGTGTGAGAATACTTACAAGGGGAGATAGATTTCAATGTTTGTAATGGCCCAACCATTCCCAGTCCTTATTTAAACCGGAGTTGATTGTGTCTAGTTTGCATATCAATTCTAGCTCAGCAGTTTCTCGTTGGAGTCTGTTTTTGAAGTTTTTCTGTTGTAATATAGCCACCCGCAGGTCTGTCACTGAATGACCAGACAGGTTAAAGTGTTCTCCCACTGGTTTTTGAGTATTTTGATTCCTGATGTCAGATTTGTGTCCATTAATTCTTTTGCGTAGAGACTGTCCGGTTTGGCCAATGTACATGGCAGAGGGGCATTGCTGGCACATGATGGCATATATCACATTGGTAGATGTGCAGGTGAACGAGCCCCTGATGGTATGGCTGATGTGATTAGGTCCTATGATGATGTCACTGGAATAGATATGTGGACAGAGTTGACATCGGGGTTTGTTACAAGGATAGGTTCCTGGGTTAGTGGTTTTGTTCAGTGATGTGTGGTTGCTGGTGAGTATTTGCTTTAGGTTGGGGGGTTGTCTGTAAGCGAGGACAGGTCTGTCTCCCAAGATCTGTGAGAGTAAAGGATCATCTTTCAGGATAGGTTGTAGATCTCTGATGATGCGCTGGAGAGGTTTTAGTTGGGGGCTGAAGGTGACAGCTAGTGGTGTTCTGTTATTTTCTTTGTTGGGCCTGTCTTGTAGGAGGTGACTTCTGGGTACTCGTCTGGCTCTGTCAATCTGTTTTTTCACTTCAGCAGGTGGGTATTGTAGTTTTAAGAATGCTTGATAGAGATCTTGTAGGTGTCTTGTAGCCATTTACAAGACAAACTTTGCCTCTCTACAAAGGAAAAAGGACACTAAACTATCTAAACTGCTACATGCCACAAGCAGCCACAACAGTAGTTCCCTTAACCCACCCAGCAATATTGTTAATCTTTCCAGCTATACTCTTAGCCCAGCAGAAGAGTCTGTCCTATCTCGGGGCCTCTCCTTTTGTCCCTCCGGACCCATGAATATGATACAGTTCTGCGGTGACCTAGAATCCTACTTTCGACGTCTCCGACTCAAAGAATATTTCCAACATACCTCTGAACAGCATACTAACCCACAGAATCCTCCCTACCAGCACTACAAAAAAAAGGATTCTGCGTGGACTCCTCCGGACGGTCGAAACAACAGACTGGATTTCTACATAGAGTGCTTCCGTCGACGTGCAAAGGCTGAAATTGTGGAAAAGCAACATCACTTGCCACATAACCTCAGCCATGCAGAACACAACGCCATCTACAGCCTCAGAAACAACCCTGACATCATAATCAAAAAGGCTGACAAAGGAGGTGCTGTCGTCATCATGAATAAATTGGAATATGACCAGGAGGCTGCTAGACAGCTCTCTAACACCACATTCTACAGGCCATTATCCTCTGATCCCACTGAGGATTACCTAAAGAAACTACACCATCTGCTAAAAAAACTCCCTGACAAAGCACAGGAACAAATCTGTACAGACACATGCCTAGAACCCCGACCAGGGGTATTCTATTTGCTACCCAAGATCCATAAACCTGGATATCCTGGACGCCCCATCATCTCAGGCATTGGCACCCTAACATCAGGCTTGTCTGGTTATGTAGACTCTCTCCTCAGACCCTACGCTACCAGCACTCCCAGCTATCTTCGAGACACCACTGACTTCCTGAGGAAACTACAATCCATCGGTGATCTTCCAGAAAACACCATCCTGGCCACTATGGACGTAGAAGCCCTCTACACCAATATTCCACACAAAGATGGACTACAAGCTATCAGGAACAGTATCCCTGATAATATCACAGCTAACCTGGTGGCTGAACTTTGTGATTTTGTCCTCACCCACAACTATTTCACATTTGGGGACAATATATACCTTCAAGTCAGCGGCACTGCTATGGGTACCCGCATGGCCCCACAATATGCCAACATTTTTATGGCTGACTTAGAACAACGCTTCCTTAGCTCTCGTCCCCTAACGCCCCTACTCTACTTGCGCTACATTGATGACATCTTCATCATCTGGACCCATGGAAAAGAAGCCCTTGAGGAATTTCACCATGATTTCAATAATTTCCATCCCACCATCAACCTCAGCCTAGATCAATCCACACAAGCGGTCCATTTCCTGGACACTACTGTGCTAATAAGCGATGGTCACATAAATACCACCCTATACCGGAAACCTACTGACCGCTACACTTACCTACATGCCTCCAGCTTCCATCCAGGACACACCACACGATCCATTGTCTACAGCCAAGCTCTAAGATATAACCGCATTTGCTCCAATCCCTCGGATAGAGACAAGCACCTACAAGATCTCTATCAAGCATTCTTAAAACTACAATACCCACCTGCTGAAGTGAAAAAACAGATTGACAGAGCCAGACGAGTACCCAGAAGTCACCTC
Source organism: Chrysemys picta bellii (assembly GCF_011386835.1). Classification (NCBI taxonomy): domain Eukaryota; kingdom Metazoa; phylum Chordata; order Testudines; family Emydidae; genus Chrysemys; species Chrysemys picta. The sequence continues at coordinate 46,129,568 of NC_088796.1, read as the reverse complement.
CTACAAGACAGGCCCAACAAAGAAAATAACAGAACACCACTAGCTGTCACCTTCAGCCCCCAACTAAAACCTCTCCAGCGCATCATCAGAGATCTACAACCTATCCTGAAAGATGATCCTTTACTCTCACAGATCTTGGGAGACAGACCTGTCCTCGCTTACAGACAACCCCCCAACCTAAAGCAAATACTCACCAGCAACCACACATCACTGAACAAAACCACTAACCCAGGAACCTATCCTTGTAACAAACCCCGATGTCAACTCTGTCCACATATCTATTCCAGTGACATCATCATAGGACCTAATCACATCAGCCATACCATCAGGGGCTCGTTCACCTGCACATCTACCAATGTGATATATGCCATCATGTGCCAGCAATGCCCCTCTGCCATGTACATTGGCCAAACCGGACAGTCTCTACGCAAAAGAATTAATGGACACAAATCTGACATCAGGAATCAAAATACTCAAAAACCAGTGGGAGAACACTTTAACCTGTCTGGTCATTCAGTGACAGACCTGCGGGTGGCTATATTACAACAGAAAAACTTCAAAAACAGACTCCAACGAGAAACTGCTGAGCTAGAATTGATATGCAAACTAGACACAATCAACTCCGGTTTAAATAAGGACTGGGAATGGTTGGGCCATTACAAACATTGAAATCTATCTCCCCTTGTAAGTATTCTCACACTTGTTATCTAACTGTCTGTCTGTGCTGGGCTAGCTTGATTATCACTTCAAAAGTTTTTTTCTCTTAATTAATTGGCCTCTCAGAGGTGGTAAGACAACTCCCACCTGTTTATGCTCTCTGTATGTGTGTATATATATCTCCTCAATATATGTTCCATTCTATATGCATCCGAAGAAGTGGGCTATAGTCCACGAAAGCTTATGCTCTAATAAATTTGTTAGTCTCTAAGGTGCCACAAGTCCTCCTGTTCTTCTTTTTGCGGATACAGACTAACACGGCTGCTACTCTGAAACCTTTCAAGTGATAAAACAGCAAATCTAACAAAGGCCCTCTTGTTTTCATTTCATTTTGCTTAAAATTTCCCTGGAATTTATCAGTGTTTTTATTACAAAAATTAAACAAGTGAAAATTCGTGCAAAAATTAGCACCAGTTTTCTGGATAAATATCAGAATTAATAATGGGAAATGGTAGGACAGGAAGAAAGCAACTAATAAAGAAAACTAAGAGTATTGAAATTAGGAGCAGTTTAATGCAGTTAGTTTCATGAAAGTGTACCCTAACAGTAGATACATGCAGGTGTGTAGATTCCACTCATGATTTTACTTTAAGAGACTGTGTAAATGCAAGGCAATTTATTATTAACATAAACACATGTACCATAATCTGTGGTTTCTTGTATTTGAGTGGCCCAAAATTTGGGCATATTCAGTTTTTACTGAGTTCCTACATTTTACAAAAGCTGGAGTTTTAATTAAAAATCAATAAACTGAAAACAAGGGGCCTTAAATATACCCTAAGGAAAGGGAACTCCTCTGTGGTAGGGGAATATCTTTCTCTACAAGGCAGCCTAATCATCTCCAACTAATTTCCATTTCAAAAAGATGAGGAGAATGCTGACTGTACCAGATGCCTACTAGCCATAGTAAAAAAATAGTGATGTCAAATATCCCCTCCTATAGCCACATCCCCTGCAAGCTGAAGGAGTAAAACAATGAAGTGTTGTTTAATGCAGGGGTGGGCAAACTTTTTGGCCCGAGGGCCACATCTGGGTGGGGAAATTGCATGCAGGGCCATGAATGTAGGTCTGGGGCAGGGTGCGGGGTATGGGAGGGGGTGCAGTGTGCTGGGAGGGGCTCAGGGCAGGGGGTTGGGGTGCAGGGTGTGGCAGGGAGCTCAGGGCAGGGGTTCAGGGTGCCGGAGGAGTTCGGGGTGCAGGCTCCAGCCCAGCGCTGCTCACCTTGAGTGGCTCCGGGGTGGCAGCGGTGTGCAGTGGGGCTAAGGCAGGCTGCCTGCCTATCCTGGCCCCATGCCACTCCCGGAAGCGGCCCGCACTATGTCCCTGTGGCCCCTGGGGAAGGGGGGGGCAGAGGGCTCCATGCGCTGCCCTCAACTGCAGGCACCGCCCCCCACAGCTCCATTGGCTGGGAACGGGGAACCGCGGCCAATGGGAGCTTCGGGGGAGGTACCCGCAGGCAAGGGCAACGTGCGGAGCCCTGAGCCCTCTGTCCTCCCTCCTCCAAGGGCCTCCAGGGTGTGGTGCCAGCCACTTCCAGGAGCGGAGCGGGGCCAGGGCAGGCAGGGAGCCTGCCTTCATCCCTGCGGCACCACAGGGGTGGCAATCCCGCAGGCCGGATCTAAAGCCCTGATGGGCTGGATCCTGCCCGTGGGCTGTAGTTTGTCCACCCCGCTTTAATGGGCACTGTAGTTAAGTGAAAAACTGTCAACTTTCTAAGTGTAAATTACTGCATCTCTTGCTTGTTGTACATCTCCCTCCCCCTGGCCTTCCTGGCTTAACTCATTTTCCCTCCCCTCTTCATGGTGGAGATCTTAGTTCTGAAATTTTAAACTTATTTAAATAAAAGTGTTTGTGCTTACAAGGTGTAAAGATTCTATAATATTAATATATTTTTATTTGGAGCATGTTTGGTGGGAGAGAACTTCAATTGTCAGCCTCTACTGTGTTCTTCCTAGGCTGACAGCCTTGTGTCTAGATAAATGTGACTAGATTCATGATTGGGGTTTGTAGTTTTTAGCCATATACCTGAAAACAGGAAGTTCCCAGTATAAGGAAGCATTTTCATGCAGCCATTAATCTGATGAGTTTTGCCCTTGTTTCAGCTTTGTCTACGTCTAAAGCAGAGAATGTGAAAAGAGATTTGAAACTTTATATTTTCTGAATTTCTGCAATTGGATAAGAAAATTACATATGACATCTCATGGGAGAAAATGGTGGGCCTTTTTAAAAAAGGATCAAAACATACAAATTATATGAATTTTAAGTAATGAAACTTTTTTATGGCACTTACACTTCTCCTGTTTCCTCTGCTGCTGAGATGAAACTGCAGTAGTATTAAGTCTCAACTTTCTTATTAGTCTGATATCAAGCACTGAAATGAAAAGATAATGACACCTATCTGGGAGACCTACAGATTTTGCTGCAGCTTTGATGATCTGAAGTAAAATGTTGTTGTGTAGTGTCTGTGTGTTTCAGTGTATGTTCAGTGTCTCATTACCAAATTGATTTGAAAAAAACAACAACAAACTTGTTGCTTTGCATCCTCAGAAAACCGACTTTGATCTGCTGTCACTAAATAAATATATCTGTGTGTGACATTTCATTGCAATATTTATTCCCAACTCCTCGAGGTCACAGTGGTATCACATGATGATTTTTTTTTTATCAAAGTATTATAGAATCATAGAATCATAGAATATCAGAGTTGGAAGGGACCTCAAGAGGTCATCTAGTCCAACCCCCTGCTCAAAGCAGGACCAATTCCCAGCTAAATCATCCCAGCCAGGGCTTTGTCAAGCCGGGCCTTAAAAACCTCCAAGGAAGGAGACTCCACCACCTCCCTAGGTAACGCATTCCAGTGTTTCACCACCCTCCTAGTGAAATAGTTTTTCCTGATATCCAACCTGGACTTCCCCCACCGCAACTTGAGACCATTGCTCCTTGTTCTGTCATCTGCCACCACTGAGAACAGCCGAGCTCCATCCTCTTTGGAACCCCCCTTCAGGTAGTTGAAGGCTGCTATCAAATCCCCCCTCATTCTTCTCTTCTGGAGACTAAACAATCCCAGTTCTCTCAGCCTCTCCTCATAAGTCATATGCTCCAGACCCCTAATCATTTTTGTTGCCCTCCGCTGGACTCTTTCCAATTTTTCCACATCCTTCTTGTAGTGTGGGGCCCAAAACTGGACACAGTATTCCAGATGAGGCCTCACCAATGTCGAATAAAGGGGAACGATCACGTTCCTCGATCTGCTGGCAATGCCCCTACTTATACAGCCCAAAATGCAGTTAGCCTTCTTGGCAACAAGAGCACACTGTTGACTCATATCCAGCTTCTCGTCCACTGTGACCCCTAGGTCCTTTTCAGCAGAACTGCTACCTAGCCATTCGGTCCCTAGTCTGTAGCAGTGCATGGGATTCTTCCGTCCTAAGTGCAGGACTCTGCACTTGTCCTTGTTGAACCTCATCAGGTTTTTTTCTGCCCAATCCTCTAATTTGTCTAGGTCCCTCTGTATCCGATCCCTACCCTCTAGTGTATCTACCACGCCTCCTAGTTTAGTGTCATCTGCAAACTTGCTAAGAGTGCAGTCCACACCATCCTCCAGATCATTAATAAAGATATTAAACAAAACCGGCCCCAGGACCGACCCTTGGGGCACTCCACTTGAAACCGGCTGCCAACTAGACATGGAGCCATTGATCACTACCCGTTGAGCCCGACGATCTAGCCAGCTTTCTATCCACCTTACAGTCCATTCATCCAGCCCATACTTCTTTAATTTGGTGGCAAGAATACTGTGGGAGACTGTATCAAAAGCTTTGCTAAAGTCAAGAAATAACACATCCACTGCTTTCCCCTCATCCACAGAGCCAGTTATCTCATCATAGAAGGCAATTAGGTTAGTCAGGCACGACTTCCCCTTCGTGAATCCATGCTGACTGTTCCTGATCACTTTCCTTTCCTCTAAATGTTTCATAATTGATTCCTTGAGGACCTGCTCCATAATTTTTCCAGGGACTGAGGTGAGGCTGACTGGCCTGTAGTTCCCCGGATCCTCCTTCTTCCCTTTTTTAAAGATGGGCACTACATCAGCCTTTTTCCAGTCATCTGGGACCTCCCCCGATCGCCATGAGTTTTCAAAAATAATGGCTAATGGCTCTGCAATCTCACCCGCCAACTCCTTTAGCACCCTCGGATGCAGCGCATCCGGCCCCATGGACTTGTGCACGTCCAGTTTTTCTAAATAGTCCCGAACCACTTCTTTCTCCACAGAGGGCTGGTCACCTTCTCCCCATGCTGTACTGCCCTATTGATTTGGTTAAGAGGTAAGAACCAGAAAAGAAAATAAGTTGCATGCTAACTAGTACAAACACATGTTTTTAAGGCTCTCTACTGCCCTCAGAGGGAATGTAGGTAAACATTGTGCGTGACCTTATACATAAAATATTGGAAACCTTTTCTAGATAGGTGTCAAGGCTTTACTTCCCTATAGAAGATGTACAGCAAACTAGTGGTTCTGAACTCCAAATATAGGTTCATCAGTTGTGGGTGAGAGAATCCTACTACAGTGCAGTTAATGTTTTTACAAATAGTTTGCTGTGGGTATGTCTACACAGCCTGCAGGAGCAAGCCTCAGTTTGGGTTGATAGACTTGGGTAGTGAGGCTCGTGCTAGCGCTCTTTTTAAGTGCTGCATAAACAGTACTTTGAACTTGCAGCCCAGGCTCTGAAGCCCACTGCCCTCCCTAGGCTTCAGAGCCTGGGCTGCATAGACCTACGCTATGAATCTGGCTCCTGGGATGGGCTGAAGATGGGTTGTCTTCTATATTGTACAGCACAGAGCATGCTCTCCATACATGTTTAAGGCCCTGATTCATATGTATGTGCCTAACTTTAAGCCAGTTTCCCAAAGTGTGGGGTGCACCCGCTTGGTGTGAAGGACTAGCCAGGGGGTAGGGACAGACCTCTCAGTTGTTCTCCAGAGTCTTGGTTCTAATTTTAAAAAGGATGGTATAGTTAAGTATGTTATGATTACGACTAACTGATGCAGTGATGTCTTCCTGGATTTGCCCACTGCTTGAAACAGCAGCTCTAAAGCCTGAATTGACCTTTCATTTCAGTGCATCTTAAAATATTATGGGCATCTGAGTTAAGTGTCAACATTAATTTATTTTGCTGATCATCAAAGCATGAGGCAGGGGAGGAATGTACTATTACAGATATCTACAGCAGTTTCCCGAAGTCTGGGGCATGCCCCCCTAGAGTGCATGGAAGACGAGTGAGTTGGGAGGATGTGAAAAATGTATAAATTAAGATGTGTAGGTGTTTAATAGTGGGTATTGCAGGGTGATATGATTGGTTTTGATTTCGTGAATGAGGACTTGCTTACGTACAGGAGTAGTCTCATAGACTGCAGTGAGACTACTCACCTGTTTAAAAACTTTGCTGAATTAGGGTGAAAATCTAGATATTTAACTGTTAAAATTTTTGTTGTTGGTGGTGAATCTATTTCAGTGTAGAAAGAAATCCGATTTATCTCCAGTAACTAAAAGTTTTTTCCACTTAATGCAATTTTTGATCAGGGATGTCAAGCTCCAGGGATGATCCTGTATTTTGAAGTCTCACTCCAGCAACCATATGCTCAAAAGAATGCAGAGGGCTGCCATTGCTCAAAGGCATTGCTTTAAAGTGTCTCCAAGAAATTTTGATAGACTTTAAACAAAAAATCCTAAATTACAGTGCAGTTTTTCCATTGACAAGTCAGGGATAAGTTTTTAATTTTTTTTAAAGCTATACCTCTAAACTTCAAAGCCATTAATATTTAACTGCTAGACAAATGGCATTCAATACTTCCCACCCTTGTTAATGTCAAAAAGATATAGCCATGTTTCATTTGAAACAGAATTTTCTGAAGGTGGCGCATGTATGACTTATTCTGATGAGCTTAATTCAAGGCTGTACAGGAACAGTCTGTCTCCAGAAGAACCTTTAAAGCTTTTATGATGGCATTGCATAGCTGGTGCTTTTGTAACCTGATTACTAGAAGACTGTTAATTATTAATAGTTGGTTAGGTGCATGCTGTCGTGCCATTTACGTAACTCAGAAGGCTGTTAAGAAGTAGATAATTGATGATTACAAAGTCGTCTCACATACTACTTATAAGAACCTTTCAGTTATAATAGAGCAGTTTGGGGAGGAAAATACGTATCAAGAACTTTTTAGGGTTGGTAGATCTGCCTTCATGTTTTGGACTTCCAGATACCTACCTACTGAAAAGTTATGTGTGTGTGCATGAGCCACGTTGGCTCAAGTTTCTTACCAGCCTCTCACATGGCTGCTGAGTTTCTTTCTGATCATTTGGAATCTTCTCTCCAACAGTTAAAATTGGCATGAAATTTCTGCATTTGCAGTAGAATTAGTTAATAGCTCATCTGGATGGGTACAGCGGGCTAGAAAAAAATGAAGCATGTTGTACAGTAACATCAGCCCTTTCCAAGAGAGCTAAGGAGTAGGAAAAGCCAAACATAATTTTTCAGCTCCTATGGGAGAAGCAAAAGTAGAGATGTTAGAGTAGGAAATGTAGGAATTGCCAAACTGTGTCAGACTGTTGGCCCGTCTAGTCCAGTAACCTGTTGCTGACAGTTGCTAGTACTAGATGCTTCAGGAGAAGGGGGGCTGGGGGGTGTGTGTTCTTTTCCTGCGGTGAAAGATTCGGCCCCCCCCCCCCCAATCCCCAGAAATTAGAGGGAAACCAGTACTCCGTATTTTTGTGGAAGGTCCTGAGTGAGAACATCAGCCATGGTTGGAAAGAAAAAGATTGGTAAGAAATCTATCTTGAACCAAGGCTGTAGCTTATTAAGTCTTAGCCACTACAAAGAGTATTTTACTTTTTATTTGCTTCTATCCATTTGGTCTTTATCCTTCTATTTTAAGTGAGTTCAAATGCAGTCTTTTTTGTTTTTAATTTAAACCATCCCGGTGCAGAGTATGAGTTGAAGTGATTGTTAATGCCAGTTAAAGCAGCAAGCTGCTGTTTGTCTCTTTAAAGTAGCAACACACCTTATTACTCCTCTGAATTTCCAGGAGAGGGCTGGACATTTCAGGGTGGACAGTTTTTTTTTTTGTGTGTGTGTGTGTGTGTGGATATTCAGGTCTGGGGTTGTGTTGGAATCACCTTGTGAGTAGTAACCCAGGCTGGTGGAAGCCACGGTTGGGCTGTTACGTTGTAGGCAGGCTGCTGAGGTCTGAACACTGAACTAGTGTGCTCTGTGCATCCCACTCACGGAACTGCATGCTTCTCTGTGGGCTGTTGGTGTCTGGGCTGTAGGCCACAGCAGCAGAGCATTTAAGGTACCCAGGGTTGCAGAGCAGGCAGTGGCACTACCTCTTACTGGTCTGGGTTGCACCCCAGAACATGACAGGAAGGCAGCTGGGAAGCCCAGAGCAGGTAAGCAGTAAGCTGTGGTGGTTGTTACTGAGCTGGCTTGCCAGCCCTTACTTGGCAGATCTTAGTTGGTCAAAGAACTTCAGCTCTGCTGCCCAATATATATCAATAGTGAGAGGCAGCTGGGTGCTGCCAGCGCTTTGGAAGGATGTGAAGAGTTTGACAAGTGAGGGAGGTGGAGATGTGTGCAGGAATAACCGCAAAGCCAGCTGTAAGTAGTCTGAGGGTTTCTGTGCTCTGGAGAAGCTATGGTATGTTTTGAGCAGTAGATAGTAATAAATGGTGCATTGGAATTAAGGGTTTAACTGTCATGTTAAGCTTCCAATCTAGGGTATGTTTTTTCTAGTTTGTGTATTTCTGGCTTTAATTAGCCTGTAATTTGATTTTTTTTTTATTTAATTAAAAATGTGGTATTTGCAGCCCAGTGGGAAGCCTGCTCAGACACAGGGCAGTACGTTGTTTACCCCACAGATGTGCTCATTGCAGGAGTGCTTCTGGTCTCCTTTGGGCATTAATAAATGGGCTGCATCTGTAGGGGTGAAGAGAAGGAAGAGTTGCAGCTGGGCTTTCCCTTCTCCGATGATGGAAGGGGAGCTTCTGCTGATTTCAAGATGGGTGAGCATGGATTTCCAGAAATGTAGGGTGCTTAAATGGTTAGTTATACTCTAACCAAATGCTGCGTCGTCCTGTGTCCAAAACATTCAGGCAAGCACATAGCAAAGTTTGAAAATGACCTTCAGCTTAAACTGAATTCTTATACCTTGGGTTTCTCCTCATTTTTGACCCGGAGTATATTAAAACATGCAAGTAAAGATACTAAAACTGCTTCATTGTTTAGCAGAACAACTTTGGTAATATTTGATAAAGCATGTCTAAAATCATTGTTTTCTACACAATCCTGCCTTTATTCTAGTCTGACACTTAGACATTAAAATACCATTGAGTCAGTCTTCATAGAATATTTTCAAGATGAGCATATTACTCTGAGTCTCTGACCAAGGAGCCAAATAATCTACTAATCTTGGGCATTTATTCCTCCAGTGCATTAGTTAGAATGTTTAATTGTGCTTTCACAGTATGCATAGGATTTTATGTAGCATTCTAATTTTGTGCCTTCTGTTAAGATGGTTAAAGCTTAAACAAAACCTGTGACTCGGCAAAGAAGCAAAAGCATTTCTTCACTCAACAGATCTGCTGCATGTGTGTACAGTTTCAAATACTTGTGCTCATGATGATTTAAAAAAAAATTGCTGCATTTCATTGCTGTTAACACAGGTGCAGAGCCAGCACACCTAAAAAGAGTGAGCTGGAGTCTTTCTGTCTGTCAGGCAGTTTTATACTACATTTTAATAATTACACCTGTACAAACACATCGAGGGTAGTGGAGTTACACAGATATCGCTAGGGCCCTACCAAAGTCACGGTCCGTTTTGGTCAATTTCTCGGTAATAGGATTTTAAAAATAGTAAATTTAATATTTTAGCTATTTGAATCTGAAATGTCACGGTTGTAATTGTAGGGGTCCTGACCGGAAAAGGAGTTGTGGGGGGATCGCGAGGTTATTGTAGAAGGGGTTGCAATACTGCTACTCTTACTTCTGCATTGCTGCTGGTGGCAGCACTGCCTTCAGAGCTGGGCAGCTGGAGAGCGGCAGCTGTTGGCCGGGAACCCAGCTCTGAAGGCAGAGCCATTGCCAGCAACAGTGCGAAAGAAAGAATGGTATGGTATTGCCATCCTTACTTCTGCGCTCCTGCTGGTAGGGCGCTGCCTTCGGAGCTGGGCACCCAGCTAACAGTCGCCGCTTTCCAGCTGCCGATCTCTGAAAGTAGTGCAGAAGTAAGGGTGGCCATACCATCTCCTCCCCCCCCAATAACCTTGTGACACCCCCCCCCCCTCGCAACTTCTTTGGGCAGGACCCAAAGGATCTGTAGGGATCATCATATACACATTTTTACCTTTTATTAAACTTCATGGTGTGTTATAGAATACCTGCTGAATGTAAATTATATAATGTATTCCCTGCATGCTCCATACTTTTATGGGAAGGGACAAGGGTGGAGAAGGGGTCAGGTAACTTAGCTGTGTGGATTGCTCATGAATTTAATGGAATCCCAAGCTTGGTCCTTTTCCAAGATGTGAATGGTGAGTGAAATGCCCTCTATTGATAAGTCTCATTTTAAAATGCCATTACCTCAATGTTGAGGCTGAGACCATAAGCCCACAGGTTAAGCTTGTGACAGTGGTGGCCATTGAAGAGGTTGTTTTTTACCTACAGTGCACATAGTGGGTTCTGGCATTATCATGTTTATTTCCTGTTCTAAACATTGGCGAATGTGGAGTATTCCAGCCACCACTGTGTAGTGACTGTAGTGTATGCCGACTTCTTAATAGTGACTGTAGAGCATGTAGCATTTTGAATTTAAGACTGGCATAATAGAATAAATCAATGATTAATCTAATAAAGTATCCTGTCTCTGCTAGTGCGAATGCAAGAGGCTTCAGAAGAAGCTGTAGAACCTTAATAATGCATGGAACATACTCTATGGAAGGGAAATGAGGTCGTCTTCCTTAGCCTTGCTGGTGACTGTTCATGCCCTCTTACGTGTGAATTGCTGTTTCTCTCTACATAAAACTTTAGAGGAAGAAACAAACATTTGGGGCATGGGGCATGATGACATTTGGTAAGATACATAGGTTCTAATCCTAAGTGACTACAGCATGATAGGGAAGATGAGCATTGTTTTGGACATACGATGATCATGTCTCAGGGATTTGTACTGCCACCCGATCATGTCTCAGGGATTTGTACTGCCACCCATGTTGTACTTAAAGTACTGCACAGGATTTTTTCAGGGGGAATAAGACACAACGCCACATTTATTAGTAATACATGTATTCATTAACACTGTATTATATGCATATAATATATTACACTTACACTCACACACACACACACACACAAACACACTCAGTCTTGTTGTTACCAATTAGTTGCTCCCCTTAACTTCACTGGCCAGGTGAGTTAGATGGGGGAGGGGGTGGAGCCGGGCTTCTGCTGATCCGGATCGATGCTCCCATGTTGACAAGACGAGACCCGGGGTCCTTTGCAAGACACCCCACTTTTATAGCAGCTTTCCTCTTACGCAAATCTATACCAGATTCAAACTCTGTGTCTGTGTCCATTGGTCCTTTGTGCTGCTTTCTTTTGAGTGTTGTCCCAATGCTGCAAAGAGGGTGTTTCCAAAAGAAGGTGCTTGCTTCTAACCCCCGAAGCCTCTTACTGGTCTGGGTTGCACCCCAGAACATGACAGGAAGGCAGCTGGGAAGCCCAGAGCAGGTAAGCAGTAAGCTGTGGTGGTTGTTACTGAGCTGGCTTGCCAGCCCTTACTTGGCAGATCTTAGTTGGTCAAAGAACTTCAGCTCTGCTGCCCAATATATATCAATAGTGAGAGGCAGCTGGGTGCTGCCAGCGCTTTGGAAGGATGTGAAGAGTTTGACAAGTGAGGGAGGTGGAGATGTGTGCAGGAATAACCGCAAAGCCAGCTGTAAGTAGTCTGAGGGTTTCTGTGCTCTGGAGAAGCTATGGTATGTTTTGAGCAGTAGATAGTAATAAATGGTGCATTGGAATTAAGGGTTTAACTGTCATGTTAAGCTTCCAATCTAGGGTATGTTTTTTCTAGTTTGTGTATTTCTGGCTTTAATTAGCCTGTAATTTGATTTTTTTTTTATTTAATTAAAAATGTGGTATTTGCAGCCCAGTGGGAAGCCTGCTCAGACACAGGGCAGTACGTTGTTTACCCCACAGATGTGCTCATTGCAGGAGTGCTTCTGGTCTCCTTTGGGCATTAATAAATGGGCTGCATCTGTAGGGGTGAAGAGAAGGAAGAGTTGCAGCTGGGCTTTCCCTTCTCCGATGATGGAAGGGGAGCTTCTGCTGATTTCAAGATGGGTGAGCATGGATTTCCAGAAATGTAGGGTGCTTAAATGGTTAGTTATACTCTAACCAAATGCTGCGTCGTCCTGTGTCCAAAACATTCAGGCAAGCACATAGCAAAGTTTGAAAATGACCTTCAGCTTAAACTGAATTCTTATACCTTGGGTTTCTCCTCATTTTTGACCCGGAGTATATTAAAACATGCAAGTAAAGATACTAAAACTGCTTCATTGTTTAGCAGAACAACTTTGGTAATATTTGATAAAGCATGTCTAAAATCATTGTTTTCTACACAATCCTGCCTTTATTCTAGTCTGACACTTAGACATTAAAATACCATTGAGTCAGTCTTCATAGAATATTTTCAAGATGAGCATATTACTCTGAGTCTCTGACCAAGGAGCCAAATAATCTACTAATCTTGGGCATTTATTCCTCCAGTGCATTAGTTAGAATGTTTAATTGTGCTTTCACAGTATGCATAGGATTTTATGTAGCATTCTAATTTTGTGCCTTCTGTTAAGATGGTTAAAGCTTAAACAAAACCTGTGACTCGGCAAAGAAGCAAAAGCATTTCTTCACTCAACAGATCTGCTGCATGTGTGTACAGTTTCAAATACTTGTGCTCATGATGATTTAAAAAAAAATTGCTGCATTTCATTGCTGTTAACACAGGTGCAGAGCCAGCACACCTAAAAAGAGTGAGCTGGAGTCTTTCTGTCTGTCAGGCAGTTTTATACTACATTTTAATAATTACACCTGTACAAACACATCGAGGGTAGTGGAGTTACACAGATATCGCTAGGGCCCTACCAAAGTCACGGTCCGTTTTGGTCAATTTCTCGGTAATAGGATTTTAAAAATAGTAAATTTAATATTTTAGCTATTTGAATCTGAAATGTCACGGTTGTAATTGTAGGGGTCCTGACCGGAAAAGGAGTTGTGGGGGGATCGCGAGGTTATTGTAGAAGGGGTTGCAATACTGCTACTCTTACTTCTGCATTGCTGCTGGTGGCAGCACTGCCTTCAGAGCTGGGCAGCTGGAGAGCGGCAGCTGTTGGCCGGGAACCCAGCTCTGAAGGCAGAGCCATTGCCAGCAACAGTGCGAAAGAAAGAATGGTATGGTATTGCCATCCTTACTTCTGCGCTCCTGCTGGTAGGGCGCTGCCTTCGGAGCTGGGCACCCAGCTAACAGTCGCCGCTTTCCAGCTGCCGATCTCTGAAAGTAGTGCAGAAGTAAGGGTGGCCATACCATCTCCTCCCCCCCCAATAACCTTGTGACACCCCCCCCCCTCGCAACTTCTTTGGGCAGGACCCAAAGGATCTGTAGGGATCATCATATACACATTTTTACCTTTTATTAAACTTCATGGTGTGTTATAGAATACCTGCTGAATGTAAATTATATAATGTATTCCCTGCATGCTCCATACTTTTATGGGAAGGGACAAGGGTGGAGAAGGGGTCAGGTAACTTAGCTGTGTGGATTGCTCATGAATTTAATGGAATCCCAAGCTTGGTCCTTTTCCAAGATGTGAATGGTGAGTGAAATGCCCTCTATTGATAAGTCTCATTTTAAAATGCCATTACCTCAATGTTGAGGCTGAGACCATAAGCCCACAGGTTAAGCTTGTGACAGTGGTGGCCATTGAAGAGGTTGTTTTTTACCTACAGTGCACATAGTGGGTTCTGGCATTATCATGTTTATTTCCTGTTCTAAACATTGGCGAATGTGGAGTATTCCAGCCACCACTGTGTAGTGACTGTAGTGTATGCCGACTTCTTAATAGTGACTGTAGAGCATGTAGCATTTTGAATTTAAGACTGGCATAATAGAATAAATCAATGATTAATCTAATAAAGTATCCTGTCTCTGCTAGTGCGAATGCAAGAGGCTTCAGAAGAAGCTGTAGAACCTTAATAATGCATGGAACATACTCTATGGAAGGGAAATGAGGTCGTCTTCCTTAGCCTTGCTGGTGACTGTTCATGCCCTCTTACGTGTGAATTGCTGTTTCTCTCTACATAAAACTTTAGAGGAAGAAACAAACATTTGGGGCATGGGGCATGATGACATTTGGTAAGATACATAGGTTCTAATCCTAAGTGACTACAGCATGATAGGGAAGATGAGCATTGTTTTGGACATACGATGATCATGTCTCAGGGATTTGTACTGCCACCCGATCATGTCTCAGGGATTTGTACTGCCACCCATGTTGTACTTAAAGTACTGCACAGGATTTTTTCAGGGGGAATAAGACACAACGCCACATTTATTAGTAATACATGTATTCATTAACACTGTATTATATGCATATAATATATTACACTTACACTCACACACACACACACACACAAACACACTCAGTCTTGTTGTTACCAATTAGTTGCTCCCCTTAACTTCACTGGCCAGGTGAGTTAGATGGGGGAGGGGGTGGAGCCGGGCTTCTGCTGATCCGGATCGATGCTCCCATGTTGACAAGACGAGACCCGGGGTCCTTTGCAAGACACCCCACTTTTATAGCAGCTTTCCTCTTACGCAAATCTATACCAGATTCAAACTCTGTGTCTGTGTCCATTGGTCCTTTGTGCTGCTTTCTTTTGAGTGTTGTCCCAATGCTGCAAAGAGGGTGTTTCCAAAAGAAGGTGCTTGCTTCTAACCCCCGAAGCCGTCGGTATGTCTGCTTGTCTTTAACGCTGCAGGAAGTGCGGGTACGTCAACGAAACCCTGCCCCACGTCCTATGCTGCTGCAAGCCCCACGCCAGAGCCTGGCAGCTACGCCACAACGCCGTCCAGGACCGTCTAGTGAAGGCCATCAACCCGCGTCTGGGAGAGATCACCGTCAACCGCGCCGTCCCCGGCACCGACAGCCCGCTGCGCCCGGACATCGTCGTCACGGACGAGGTGGGGAAAAAGATCATCCTGGTCGACGTAGCGATTCCGTTCGAGAACAGGACCCCGGCCTTCCGCGAAGCCCGAGCCCGCAAGCTCGAAAAATACGCCCCCCTGGCTGACACCCTGCGGACTAAGGGTTACGAGGTGCACGTTGACGCTCTGCTCGTTGGGGCCCTGGGTGCCTGGGACCCGTGTAACGAATGCGTGCTGAGGACCTGTGGGGTGGGCCGTCATTACGCGCGGCTCATGAGACGCCTAATGGTCTCGGACGCTATCCGTTGGTCCCGGGACATTTACATCGAGCACATCACCGGCCACCGCCAATACCAAGAGTGAGCCGGGGAGACCTCGTGCACCCACACACACCCCCTGCTGGACCCTATCCCCTGAGCCCTAAACCCACCAAACCTAGCTGAATCCCGCCACGTGAGGGTCACCCCATCCCCATTACCCAGGGGGGATGGGATAGCTCAGTGGTTTGAGCATTGGCCTGCTAAACCCAGGGTTGTGAGTTCAATCCTTGAGGGGGCTACTTAGGGATCTGGGGCAAAATCAGTACTTGGTCCTGCTAGTGAAGGCAGGGGGCTGGACTTGATGACCTTTCAAGGTCCCTTCTAGTTCTAGGAGATGGGATAATGAGCCCACTTGACACGTTTTATTGTCCTTGGGTCTGGCTCCCAGCCCCTCTCCAACAGTTGAGGCTGTCTGGAGGTGCTGCCTTCCATGCCTTGCTCATCCACGCCTCATTCATTCAACAGGACAATTGATTAAGAGTGGGGGGGGGGGAAGAGCTCTTGTTCTACTGCTAGCAAACAGAAATTTTTCTTCTATCTTATTCTATCCTTAGGGGCTATAATATTATACCAAGGGCAATGCAAAGTTTTTAAATGAGGCTTTGATACAAAGTTCCATGAAAACAGAGGTCACACGTGGGTAGACCCACCACAAGGTTATATGAAGAGGCACAATGTAAAGTCATATGAAAATTATCAGAGATTGATCTACACCCATCACCATAGTAGCAGAGCACCTTTCACTTAAAAATCAGTTAGCAATAGGAAAGTCCCTAGTGGCCTTCATGTAGTTGATGGCAGAAGCTACACAAGGAGATGTGAAATGGGGTAATATATGGGGTTGAATGGGAGTAAACACAAGAATAACACAGTAAATTCTTAAATCTTTGTCACAAAGATAGTAGCTGAAGTTCTGTATAGATAAAATCACCTTTGGAGAGGAGCAACGAGGAGTCTGGTGGCACCTTAAAGACTAACAGATTTATTGGGCATAAGCTTCCGTGGGTAAAAACCTCACTTCTTCGGATGCATCCAAAGCTTATGCCCAAATAAATCTGTTAGTCTTTAAGGTGCCACCAGACTCCTTGTCGTTTTTGTAGGTACAGACTAACACGGCTACCCCCTGATATTTGGAGAGGATGCCAAGGATGGAGCCATGTGAGAAGCACAATGGAAGTGAAGGGGACTTGCCAAATGAGACACTGAAGGAGCAGTTGAAGGGGTCAGAGGAGAATCAGGGGAGGACAGTTGCCAGAGCCAAAGGAAGACAAGATTTGTGAGAAGTGGTATACAGTTAGCTGTCAGAAGTTAACCAAGAGGTCAGAGAATGGCAATGGAGTAGGGACCCTGAGATTTGGCCAAGAGGAAATTATTGGAGACTTTGAGAACAGCCTTTTAGCAGAGAGGAGGAAGCTGGATTGTAGGATGGAGTTGGAGATGGTGCTGATCTTGGTGACCTTTAAAAAAAAAAAAAGGGGGGGGGGGAGAGGAATGGACCTGATCCTGTATGCAGAGGGAAGGGAGAGCATGGGGGGGGGAGAGGGTGGTTGGGGATGAGGAAGGATTTGATGATAGTCAGAAGTGGTGAGACAGTACTGATGGCAGTTCCAGCCAGAGCAGGAGTAATAACATGGTAATCAATAAAGGAGGGGAGAGTAAATGCTACCTGAAGAAGATGGCAGAAGCAAAGGAGGACAGAACTAGCTTTGTGCTGAAGGAAGTCAATGTGGTCGTGGGACTTTCCCCAGAGGCATTTGGCACCATGGGAGCACTGCAGTGAAGTCCTATCTGGAATCTTAGTTTTAGTCATGCTATTTTTCTACTTGACAGCAGTTTGTGGATAAACATAGATTATAAGATATGAGGAATAAAGTTATCCCTCATTACTGATAAGCACTTTTATTAAGTTTTTTATCAGCTTCTGAATTGCTAGATTATTGCAGTTCTGAACATCAAACTCCTCCCTCAGTACTTGTGCTAATGAGTGTTCATTTCAGTATAGATAAGTAGCTCTTTATTATGTTCTGTCAAAATGTGATTGCAGATTCAAGATGATGGCACTAGGGTGACCAGATGTCCCGATTTGTATAGGGACAGTCCAGATTTTTGGGTCTTTTTCTTATATAAGCTCCTATTACCCCCACCCCCTGTCCCAATTTTTCACATTTGCTGTCTGGTCACCCTAGATGGCACTATGTTGGTTTATGCTTGATTCACGTTTGGAAGGATATCTTAGCAATCCTAAGGGCTAGAAATATATCTTTTTTGTTTGTTTGTTTTTTGTTTAAATTCTGTATAAATTAATGTGGGCCCACTACCCACTTGCCAGGGGTTCATAGATGCCAGTAAGCAGACTTGTCTCCAACACACCCCACCTACACATCAGCTACAGGATGAGGATATTTTAGAGCATATAGAAGAACCATAAAAAGGAACAACTAATCTACCTATATTCATTCTCACTGCTAAATGCTATCTTCAACTTGAAGTTACTGTGTTTCTTGTGCATTGAACACAAGTAGGTTGCAAAATATACTTGTATGAATGATCCAGACTTTCAGATTAACATCACTCTAACACCTTCTTGTAGGTTTTTGCATGTGGTCTTTTTTTATGCAAATCTGAGGATACTGTCTAAGCCTCTCTGTCATGAATAGCTTTCCTTCCCTTTCAAAATTGTACTACCACAATTGTGATGTAACCTGGGAGAAACTTTCTTTTCCCAAGCCCCTTATTGAAACTTTGCACTACAAGATCCTGTGGAATTAAATGGTTGCTATGGCATTGCTGCAGCATGGGTGCTATGCTCACAGCTGACTGACATTGTTTATTCCTGAAAAGGAAGAGAATCAATTTGGCATCAGTACAGTTGTTCATTATTTTCTGTAGAGCAGATACTATTGCTGCTGTTGCAATTGATTCAGGCAAATGAATCAATTGTTAACCAAGAAATAAAAGTATGTGTCCTACATTTGCTTCTGGCAGAGATTAACTCATGGATGCCATTTATATCCCCTCATTTCTAGCGCTTTTCTACTCAACATGAATCACTTTGAGGTGGGCTTAGGAATCTGTCATTAGCTACCCTGAACTGGCTTTTAATTTTTTGAAATTGTCCCTGTATGAGACTCCAGTGACAAAGCAGAAGTGCTCTTTCCTCCCTCCTGTTGATTAGAAACTCTTTCAAAAGGGAAGATCTGGAGAGTAGCCTGTGGATTATTACTCCTTGTGACAGGTTTCAGAGTAGCAGCCGTGTTAGTCTGTATCCGCAAAAAGAAGAACAGGAGTACTTGTGAGCAAACTTTGTCCCATTAGAGGGTCACTGAGTTCCAAGGCAGAAATATCAAATCCTTTTTGGTTCCTTCAGTGTTCTGCTGTGATTCCTACATGACAACTTGATGGCAGCCAGATGTTGGGTATTGTTCATCTTCATCCCACACTTCTCAGGTGTTAGAACAGTGAATGTGTGTTGTTGAATTTGGAAGCTATTGCAGTTCACTTGGTATTTCTGCTTAGCATCTGAAGTAAGAGCGATGGGTGATCTAGTGCATCCACTCTCTAATACAGCTCTACTCATGACTTTCATGCCTCATCAAGATCAACTTGATTTCTGAAAATGAATTGTTGCTTTTTAGGGTCTTATTTCTCCCTCTTCTTCCCATAACACATTATATGCAAGCAAAGCACCACTTTGCCAATAAATCGTTGGAGCTCAGTAACACAATAGAAAATGTCTGAAGAATTCTTAATATTTGCTGGCTGCCAGGGTAAAACCTGGCCTGTTCTCAGATTATAATAACAAAGAGTTTAGCTTTCTTCCTTAGGGGAACCCTCCTCCCCTTTTCCTCTAATCCCGTGCAATGGAGATTACACTGGAATTACTAATACTAGGCTGAAGAGTGGTGCAGTATGTGAAGGACTGATCATAAAACATAAACTGCAATAAAGATGACTTTAGGTAAGCCTTCATTTTTGGATCAACTCCAGAAACTGTACTTCGGTTTTTACTGCCATTGTGACAAACTATTTATGGAAAGTAAGGGTAGCTCAGTAATCTTAATCTCCAGGTTTACCTCCAACCATAATTGGTTAGATCTATTGAAGGAACCAGTTTGAGGCATAACTGGTTTTGGTGTGACACGTGGCTAGTACTCTCTCTTCAGTGGAGGATTCATTCCCTCTTGTGGAAGGGAAAAGCTTCTATGGCATATCCATGAGAGCCCCAAGTATCTAAAAAATTAATAGGAGAGAACCTTTCACAACTTGTACAAGTGGCAAAAAATCTACACTTCCACCCTTCAGTCCTAGAAATTTAGCTCAAAAATTACCCAGGACCTGAAAATGCTTCTTATTCCATATGCAATGCACCCTCATTTTAGTTAATGTGAGGAAACCCCATCTTAAGTATCATCATTTTTCAAATGTGTAGTGTCTCTAAGAGAAGTAATCTCTAATGGACAACTTCTCTGAAAGCTTATCTAGCAAACCCTGCAAATCCTCCTTACCAGTAATGAGTACTACTTCCTTGAAATGCCTTTTGATAAAGTGGAATGAGCTCTCAAAGGCTTAGATTACACAGGTGCACAGCTGGTGGTGTTTGTCCACTATGTATACTTTGAGAGCACTCTTTGCATAAATAAAGAAATGTCAGATTCTATCACCTCTACTTTTTTTCATCTACCAGACCCAGTCACTTCCACAGACTTTGGGGCATATGCTAATCACTCTTTCCAAAATAACAACAGTCAAATAAAGTCTCTTCCCCCCCCCTCCCCCCACACACCCTTAGAATATTCTTCTTCTGTTAGAATATGTTGTTCTCATTAAGGCTTCAGGAGCAAATACATCTCCATTTGCCTCTTTTGACTAACTTTGAGAGAAGTTGGGACAACATGGTCTCAGAATCCGATAACTAGGTAAGCTCTGGATCCCTCCTTAGGAGAAAATCCAATTTTTTGGCTATGAACAAATAGACTTTGGTAGTAAAATGAGTAGTGATAAAATTCATGAACATTTCTTCAAATCCCAGGATGAATAGATTTCTTTTCTTTTTCCAACCTCCGTCACTCACTTAGACTCATTCCTGCAGAGCATCTAAACGTATCAGAGTTCCAGTATTAACTAACTTTGCATGTGAAGTGATAAATAGGTTTTGTACTTCAGTGCCATTGCAAGATGGAATACTTTTGAGCCATCAGCTGTGAGGGCTAGTTGGATTTGTTTTTCAAATTCTGAGTGAGGGTCAGATTTGGGTGCCCTTGTTCATGTTGAGTAGCACCTTATTCCACAGATAGTCTTACTGACTTCATGGGGACTGTTAATGTATTAGTCAATCTGAAGAAGATCAGACTCTGGCCCTAAATATAGTATAGTAGTTGATGCAGTTAGACATTGTTTATCTCATTTAGTCTAAGGGTTTCCATTGGAGTTGCCGCAGCAGACCAATGATCTGGCTAGTCTGGTAGGATACTGCCACAGGCAGAAACTTTCTCATGAAGCTTGAGCAAAATAACCATATTTACCAAACTGTACACTGCTTTATCCTGGGCCATAAAACTTTATTCAGGATTGCTGCAGGTCACCAACTTGAAATATGAAGTTATTTCTAGATTAAGACAGGTTTGTTCTAACTTTGTAGTTTACTGTAGTTGATTATTACCCTTCCTCATGCTCATTACATAGTTCCCTCGAATGTTACGTAAGTGTCTTTTAACCATGATTGAGTAGACTATTTCCTTCTGCCAGTGAGCATTATCCAGGACACATGGGAAGAATTCAGGTACCAAATAGATTTCCTAAACAATTCATGCATCTTTTGGCCTTATCAACCCATGGAGGCTTGGCGACTCTCTGCTGCAGCATTTTTTGTCCAGCTTAGTCACCCCTGGGAAAAGGTCCTGGATAAGCTCAAATTCTCTTCATCCCCCTTACAAAATCCCAGATGTTTTCATCCAGGTGTACAATAACTTCAGGTAGCTGCTTCCTGGCTGCCAAAGATTGAGGGGGCACCAGCTGGTCCTAGTTCATGCCCCTGGCCAAACCAACTGAGAATCATCTCACCAGTGAGACTGAGCTGTGAAGCTTCAGGGAAACTGTGGTCCCAGTGCAAAATACAGTGCCCATAGATCGAAATACCAGCTGTCATGATCCATTCCCTAGTTTCTAAAAATTGGATTAAACAGCAAAATTATCACATTGGCACCATTGTAGACTCTCAACCGTGAGCCTCACATCTGGTATGCATTTGAATGTCAGTGACTAATTGCCTCTCTGCTGCAAGCCCTGTGCAGTTTCATGATGGACACTCACTTAATTCAGCCACCATCTGATTTACTCATCTTGTGCCCATGTCTACCTGTTAATCTGTGCGGGGGATGGGGGGGGGGTCAGGCTAACATGTCAGGGTTTATAGACCCTCAATCAGATGTGCAGACTACAGTGGCTTACCTGAACCCCAACCAGCTCAGGTGATGGGAGCAGGGAGGAAGGCATCGAACACTTTGAGTGGGGATCCTTAAGGGAGATGCTAACCGTTTTTCTCACTAGACTTCTCCCCGCCTTCAAGGTTGTGGGAGTTGCATTGTCTCTCACCGGAGCTGATCTTCAGTTGCAGAAGCTCTCATCAAAGACCTAATCTGTTAGGCATTGAAACCAATTGATTGCATCATCCAGTCCCAATGAAACCAACTGTGGAGAGATACTTCCCCATTTGCCTGTTAGGGACCATATGCTATCCTCTACTGCTTGTCTGACTTACAAAAATGGAGTGGGGACTCTTCTTCTCTCCTATTGTCTCCCTCCCCCCGCCCCCCACCATCCAGTACTGCTGCAGGTTATATTATAGAATTAACTTCAGTGAATGAATTACATGGCCAAGTGAAGGTTGTGTAGCAATAGGCAGGGGTATCCAGCCCATATATGGAAAGTAGGCAGAAGTGCACATCAAAATTAAGGTTGATATTGGAACTTAAGTTCTGAATTTCCTGCTTTTTTGCCCAGAAGGCATTAGAAGGAAAGTAAATACTTTATGTGCAAGGGTTGATGGTATTAAAATAGCTCAAGTTCCATTTTAAGAGGCTTGCTTAATTCTCTTGTAATAATTGAAGGTGTTACTCGTTACCCAAGCAAGGAATGTTCAGGTCGGATTCTGTTGTGATCCGACAGCTTTGCACCTCTCCAGCAGATAGTCATGATCAGCACGATGGATCTTCATATAAGGAGAATCTCTGGGTGGCACATATGCTGTAGCAGCTCTGCAGCCCTAGTGTGAAGAGCATTCCCGTGGGAGGGGGGCCATGGCTGAGGCATTTCTTCTACTTCAGCAATCCCTTGCTGCCAGAGTAGCCCTAGCAGCTGTGAGTGGATGGGTATAAGTTAGTGTCTTTTTCAGGTTGCTCCAACTTAAACCACAGCAGAGATGGCACAGGATTGATGGGGCAATGAGCATATACAGTGGCTTAAAGCCACCATTCTCCTGTTCCAGATCTGTACTGAATGCATCTCAGTCAGATGCAGAATCTGGCCAATGTATCTTAAACTGGCTATTTCTAACCTAACATTTCTGCTTGGGAGACTTTCTGCTTGGGAGAAATCCAGATGCTGTGTGGCTGTAGTCCAAAACACTTTAGCATGCTGTGCAGTGTTCTGGAGTTGAAAGGATGGAGTAGTTTTTGTTTGGTCTCGTTTTGCCTAAAGGTCAGAAACATGACGCAACAGGTAAGTGTATTGTAAGTATAAAGAAATCTGTAATAAAGGGAGTTCTCACTTTTAATGGTCAACTTCATTTTTTCTTTGTTTTACCAGGTTAATATGTCCTTGTAAGAATGAGACATAAATCACCAGATTTGAGTGGTTTTTTTAACATTCTTCTCACTGCCTTGGTAACAGTGGGGACTACAGCTTCTGTGGATAGAAGAAAATCTTAGTTTATTGTTTCTGTAGTATTGCAGAGCGGCTTACTTCAGCAGTAAACTGGGGATGATGTGAAAAATACAAGTGGAATAGAAGTTGAGCTGGGGTGCCAAGAGTGGGAAAAACTTTAGTATAAATACTTTACCAGGAAAAGTAGCAAGTTGGTTGAATGAATAGTTAGTTATTGCTTTCTCTCACCACTGAAACTCATGCTATGGTGGCCATGAATTGAACCATAGCATGTTCTCTGCTTATTTTGAGGGAAAGAACTCTTCTCAGTTGAAAAATTTTCCTCTTACCAATTTAGCTAGAAAACCTAACGAGTGTTTTCTTCAAGAATGTCTGTGAAACCTTTGCAACTGATAAATCCCATGGGTAATGTAGTATGTATAAAGATGGCTGTTTGACTGACTGTATGTGGCTAGCTCTTCGGGGCCAGCTATAAGGAAATAAGGGCTGTGTATCATTGCAGGATTAGGTGGTTCTATCCTCTCTGGACAAGCATTAGTACTGCGTCTTATGTAAACTACCAAGTAAAAATGAAAAGGAGGCAAGCTTGAGTAAAGCCTCCACCCCATCTCGCTTGTGGAAACTCTATTTTTGTCAGTCTTTTAAACCACCTATCCAGTGCTTTGTCTCTCTCCATGGACCAATCAACAGTGCTTAGAGTCCCCAAGTGTGTAGGAGGCTCTGTTTCACAATCAAGCTCTACTTCATGTACAAGTGGATTCTCATCCAAGGTGTAGGCCCTTATTTAACTAGGGAGTGTTCTTTGTACGGACTTCCTTGGCTCAGAGATGGCTAGGAAACCGTTAAGACACTTGGTAATATTCCCAAAACAATTTCTCCTGAGGGCATTCTTCGCCAAAAACAATAATTCTGTGCACAGTATTTTAAAATTGTGCAAACTTCTGCAAATGTTATTTCTCAAATAAATGTGGAGGCTCCAGCATGGCATTAGGGAGCACAGGCCACTGGCTGCACAGAATTGGGAGATCACTGTGCAGCTCCCCCCGGGACACAGTCTCGGCGGTGAGGCTGCCCCCAACTCTGACACAGCGCAGGGACTGGGCCTGCCCCAGAAACATCCCAGGGCCCTGCCCCTCCATCCCAGGTGCACCAGGTGTGGGCCGGCAGACTCAGCAAGGCAGAACCCAAGTGTGGAGGGGCTTAGTGTAGGGATCCAGGTCTGGGTTGAGAGGGTGCTGTGTGGGGCAGTGTGGGCAGCTCAGTGGGGGATCTGGATGCACAGGGGCTTGTTTGGGGGGGGGTCTGGGTGCCACGGTAATGGGACTCTGCAGGGGGTCCAGGTGAAGGTGGTTGGGGGGGGGGATAGAGCTTGGCAGGAGGGTGTGGGTGGGTTCAGGGGAGGGTCCAGATGCAGCTGGTTGGGGCTCAGTGGGGTGAGGATCTGGGTGCAGGTGACTTGTCGGAGTGGTGCAGGGGGAGTGGGGCTCATTTGGGGGGGGTCTGAGTGCAGGGGTGTGAAGCTCGGCAGAAGGGTCTGGGTATGAAGGGGTCTGGATGTACAGCAATTGGGCAGATGGGGGAGCAGCTCCCTGCACAAGGATTCCTCCCCCTGCAGCTGAGGAGTGATGGGTGCAGAAAGCAGGAGGGTTGGGGGAGGAAAGAGTTTGCAGAGCTTCCTTCAGCTGGTGGGGGGAAATCTGAGGGTGGGTCTAGGTGATATTAATGCTGGTAGCAATTAAATAGGCTGTTGTCATGAGTCAAACATACCAGTTTCATCATAGTGGCCTGTCTTTACAATGTCATAATCTGTGACTTCATCCTATCTCATTAGCTTCTGCTTGCTGCTATGTAACCCCCTTCTTTTTCTTTTTCTTTTTCTTTCATTTGCTTGGTGTGGTGTGTGGTTTTTTTTTTTTTTAAGTTGCTATTGACATTTTAGTAACTCTTCTGTACAGAGAAGCAAACTGAAATTTAGAGGACCCAGTTGTCCATTTGAACAATAGAAATCTTTTGAGTCACACATTCTTTCTTGGTGTAATTATATTCTCCCTAGTTTTGGAAAGTGACTCACAGGCTGTGCCTGTCATATAGTTAGTTGCCAGAAAATGATCTAACTTGGATAAGTGTGATACCTTATCCTCAGTTTTGTACATGGTTTATATAGCAATCAGGCTGACATGGACAAAAGGAAAAGTTATTACATGAGATATATACCTCAATTGTATTATTTTGAACATCCTTATAGCCACATTTCTCAATCTGTATATTTAGTGGGTGGTAGTGGTTTGTGTTAGGAAAATACAAAGTTATATTTTGTAACCTAGTCATTTGTACAGTTTGTGTTGTACAATATAACAAACGCTTTCAAATGTGGATGACCTAAGGCACTGCAATAAAAGTAGCTTGACTTCTGCCCCTGGAGATGTAGATCACTCTCCGCTATAATGCTTACTCAGGGAGGGCCTAAAAGCTTTTGGAGACCTTGCTCGTCTTCACTTACTCAAATGCCTTCCTTCACCAACATGAATGTGTGGCTCTAGTTCTGGCTGAGCATCCATAACTCCAGTCCTGTAATTCACTGGATGCTGATGCAATACTGTACCTATGCACAGTAAATGGCAAGGCTGGGGTGTAAATCTTAATGATGAGCTGGTTGTAATGTTCCCAGAACTGAAACTCTATTGATACTGCCTTTTGTTTTTAGAGCTTTCAGTCCTAACAAGCCTTCAAATTATTGCACATAGGTATGGTTAAATATTGGGATGAAAAACACAACTGGTTGGATTTATACATACAGAATAGTGGAGGCAGAGAGGTTTTACTAACCAAAGGCTGGTAGGCAAGAAAACCAACACTTGTTCTCGTACCTTCTTTTTCCCCCCTGTTTATATCTTGTTTTTGCTTCCTCTGGAATAGACATGGACATGGAGTTTCAATAGCTAGCTAGCTACCTAGTTTTCAGATGTCTGCGCCTTACTTGGGGAAAAAACAGTGTACAATGTATTCCCAAAGTAACAAATTAAACAGTCTGCATATCTGTTCCTTCAGTTCTGTCATGTGTTCTGCTTAAAAATCATACGTTTGATCATATCTGTGTATACACACTAGCTCACCTGGAATAAAGACAAATAAACAACCAATTGGTATCTGAGAGGGAGTTAACAAACTTAAATGAAAATATCCACCGTGGTCTAGACCTATCTCTGTACTCTCAGGCACTGGTGGAATTACTTTGCTTTCTGAAGGTGCCTCCCACCCACCCTTCTGTTGCAGTACAAATAATTCAGCATGCTATTTTCACCCTGGGTAAGATAGTTCACATGTTTTTTTTTTTTTTTTTTTTTTTTTTTTTACTAGCCAAAATTACTTTATTTGGCATGCTATGTAATAGGCCTTTAAAATGGCAGAGACCTCTGTAAGAAGAAAATGGTCTATTTACAGATCTCTGAATCAATTATCAGACAATCCGCTAAAACATCTTGACCTTACTTATTTAAAAAACTGTGTATACAAATTGTAGAAGTGTCTTGGAGTCTGTCATTGAATGTCCTTAGCACAGGTCACGTATGTGACACTTGTTTAGCCAATGTTAATAGTAGCTGAAGTTCATTTGCCATCTATTTTAGCTTTTTAGAAGTGAGCCGTTCCTGGTGCTTCCTAACAGACAGACATCCACATGATTGAAAACATCTCCCCAGTTGCTTCTTGAGGCAGGCGGGATGGGGGGGGCAGATTCCAGTAGTTAGAGGACTAGCCTATGACTTGGGAGACGGGGGTTCAATTCCCTGCTCCACAACATGCTTCCTGTCTGACCTTAGGCAAGTCACTCCATCTGTGTCCGTTCCCCATCTCTAAAATGAGAGTACTTCCCTACTTCACATTGTGGTGGTGGTTGTAAGGAGAAATGCACTAAAGATTGTGAAGCGCTTTGAGATCTACAGATGAAAAAGCATTTTATATAAGAGTTAGTAGTATTAGGTATTGGTGGTGGTGAGGAATAATTCAGCATCCAGTATGTGTCCCAATCAGAATGGTAATGTCTATGGGAACTATATTAATGCTGTTTTGAATTTTAATATTCAGAATCATTGGTGCAAACACACATATGAAGTGTATATAGTAAGAGCATTTGAGGAGGTGCAAATCAGTTGTATGGGAGTGAACGCTAGCCATCTGACCTGGTCTTTGACAAGCATGCTAAATTAAAATATATGTCCTCATTCTATTGTGGGACTTTTTTTTTAAATGTATTTGCCTCAAGTCCGATCCCACATTACCTGTATGTTCTCTTTAATTTTTTTAACCTTTTTCTGACTTGTTTTGGGATAGTCAATAAATTTTGAGGCTCATGACCTACTTTGATCTGATCCCCTTCCGTCTGCTGCCGTGGGAGAGGCTCTTTTTGCTGTTAAAGCCAAAAACCATTCCCCTCCTCTCCCAGCACAAAACTAGTTTTTAGGAGGATAAACTGCTGCTATTGTGCAATATTCCTTTCCTTTGACCCACATAGTCTACATGCTAAAGAATGACCTGTTGTTTATCCCTACAACCACTGAAACCCCCAGCAATACTATACCATGTATGTGAGCAAAACTGAAATAATGGGTCACCATCAGTAATGCTGTCCGATTGGAGTCTGACTGACGAGATCAACAGGCAGACTGCAAAACCAAATAAAATAATCACTAATGTAGCTCTATACATGTGCTTTATAGGAGAGGGGGGCTCACATGTTGGGGGAGGGACTAGAATTACTTGTTTAACTTTTATTTCAAGGGCCTGAAGAGCGTGGTGTTGCAACACAAAGATCCAGCTGAAAATTCTTTAAAGGCAAATGAAAAATGAAGACCGTGCTGATTGTTTCCCATTGCATGATTTCTGTAGTAAAGAAGCTCAATTCTAACTTCTGTCATAAACTACAACAAAGTGGCCTTCTGTGAGGAATTAGAAGAAAAATATGAAGGAAAACTCAAACTAATGTAACTATGCTCTCCTATTATATCTTTCAACTCTAAAAGTTTAGTTTCACTACAACATATAAAACGGCTATTGAGTATAAATGGTGAGATAGTTATCACAATTCTATCAGCGTAAAGCAGTGTTTCTCAAACTGGGGTCGCCGCTTGTGCAGGGAAAGCCCCTGGCGGGCTGGGCCGGTTTGTTTACCTGCCCCGTCTGCAGGTCCGGCTGATCGCGGCTCCCACTGGCTGTGGGAGGCCAATGGGAGCTGCTGAAAGCGGCGTGGGCCGAGGGACTTACTGGCCGCTGCTTCCAGCAGCCTGCATTGGCCTGCAGCGGCGAACCGCGGCCAGTGGGAGCCGTGATCGGCCGGACCTGCGGACGGGGCAGGTAAACAAACCGGCCCGGCCTGCCAGGAGTTTTCCCCGCACAAGTGGCGACCCCAGTTTGAAAAACACTGGCGTGAAGGCAGCACCTGAGCTGCTTACACGTCAGCCATCATTCTGAGACTACTGCATTATAACAGTTTTAATAGATTATACCTAATGCATGATGCTGCCCAATGGGTTCAGCAGGCAGCTGTCTCTTCCTAATTTTAATTCAGAAGAAATAACATATATGTTCCTTATACATTCCTGAAGCCTAATGTGTTCATTCAGGAGCAGTCCCATGAGGTTCTGAACATCTGGATCTAGTTGATCATACTGTATTACCAGACACTTAAATAATTCTTGAGTAGAAGTTTATATTGCATTATTGCCTGAAAATTATGCCAGCGAACTATTTTTATTATACATAGCAGTGAATTTAAGCATGTTTTGCAGTCATTGAGCTAATTGAAGGTTTGTAAATGCAGTGCTTGAACTTCAGTATGAATGTGTTCATGCCACCTGCAGTTAAGAGACTTGTTTGTTACACTGCAGTATTTGGAATGATTTCCCATAGTTTTGTATGTAGGGTGCTGTTTATACAGTTTGGATATTAATAGAGGGCTCCGTAGGATCAGAGAGGAAGTGGTTACTTACATTTTTTGTTAGTGTCTGAAAATGCCCACAATATGCTAGTTACTGTTGATACATATTTGAAAGTACAGATCCTACCCTGAAAAGCTAATAAGCTAAGTGAAGGGAGAATGCCATAGTATAATATACATATTTCATATTCATCTACACAATAATAAATGTGTCAGGATTTGCCTGGACAAATTCAGCTTGTTTTGTTTATTTTTAAGATTGGATTCAGTTACTGCAGCACTGTTAAGTAAAAGATAAGCTGTTTTCTGTACCGTGTTTGCAAAAAGATCAATGGGTGGGGTGGGGTGGGAGGGGAAAGAGTAACTGACTTTGTGTAGAATAAGTACTTGAGCTCTCTCCTACCACCCATCAACAATACACAAAGCACTTCTGTGCAGACATTCAGAAAAGAATATTTCAGGCTCTCTCTTCATGCCTCTATGAGAGGGTATCTGTGTAAGGGTATTATGCATCTATAGGATACATTCTTATACTGGAACTGGAAGAAATAATGGCGATGATATTCTTGTAGCAAGCGGTTGACGGACAAAAGGCTTTGCTGTCTGGGAATTCTTTTGATGTAGGTCTGCTGTATTACTGCATATAATCTTGATTACATTTGTTGAATAGTGACAGAAGCTTAAAAGTATTGATGGGAAAAATAAGTGCTATTAAATACTATGACTTTAGCATTTGCATTAGCTATCAAGCCAGTTCATTAAACACTGAATGATTTACTGGTTTCTTGTATGTTATCCAGTTATCCCACCCCAGTCCACTTGTTTCGCTCATATCCCTGTTAAGTTTTTGACTTTTTTGACTATATAAGCTCTGTGGGCCAGAGACTGTTTTATGGTTACAGAGGGTCCTGTGGCACCTTTGAGACTAACAGAAGTACTGGGAGCATAAGCTTTCGTGGGTAAGAACCTCACTTCTTCAGATGCATCTGAAGAAGTGAGGTTCTTACCCACGAAAGCTTATGCTCCCAGTACTTCTGTTAGTCTCAAAGGTGCCACAGGACCCTCTGTTGCTTTTTACAGATTCAGACTAACACGGCTACCCCTCTGATGTTTTATGGTTGGTATAGTGCTTAGTGCAGTGGGGCCCAACTTGGTTGTGGGTTTTAGGCATTACTACAATATGAATTTTAAATTACAGCCAAAAATTAAGGCTTGCTCGTAGCTATTCAACCCTTACCCGAGGATTTGCTACAGGCAGTGGCCCTGGAGGAGACTCTCCATGATGTTTGTCTTGTACATTGAGGCATTTTGAATATCAAATTATTTTTCACATTTCAGATTTTTAGGTTGGCCTAAGAAATGTGTCTAACTTTGCATTATTTTCTTTGGTTTAAGGGGAGAATGCCTTGTGTGCTGTATGTATACATTAAATAGGGCTATCAGTACATGAGTTTATTCCTGTCCTAAAGAGCCTAATGCAGACACATGTACAAATGAAATATTTCATGTACTTTCAAAATACATACCTCTTGGTATACCACTATACTCTGAGCCCCATGTATGGTAGCAAATAAGGTTTAAAATCTGTGGTAAAACAGATGGATTTCTGCAGTGCACCAATGCTAAATTTCTGTGGCAGTGTATGATTAATGGGGGAAATTATTTTGATTGTAGTAACTATCACAAAAATGTACCACTTAAATGTTTGTTTAAAAACTGCCTTGTGTGTTTTTTGTTTGTTTGTTTGTTTGTTTGTTTTTTTACACTGCTGCAGAAGCTTCAGTTGGCTCAAGAACTTAAATACTGATGATATCACCTGCCTGTGGTGGTAGTTTGGGGAGGCTTGGTGATCTGGATGGCTTTTTGGGTAAGGGCTGGGTCCTTATCAGAAGGCCCTTCACCCAGCCTAAGGGGAGGACCACTAAAGCAAGAGTTCAACTAATTGTGGGGGACAACAAATGATTAAACAGAAGTGAGGGTTACAGGGCCATACGCAGGGATTCTGAGAGCGACACAGAGCAGAGAACCCCAGACAGCGCCCACTGCACCTCAAAGGTGTCTAGAGAGCCAGCAGATGCTGCCCAGAGGAACTCGGATGGGATACGTGAAACAAGGGAAGAATGGAAATAGGCCCTACAGTCACAGAGCATCTCCCCTTCCCCTCCTTACAGCTTACTGGAGGCAGAAACCAGACCTCCGAGGCAGCCTGGGAATGGCCATACCCTTACACTGTCTGTTTGTGGCTGCCTCCAGTAGTTGCAGGCAGGATCCGGTGTTTTGGAGACCACTGTTGCTCTGACTCTGAGTTGTAGCAGAGCCAGTGGAAGAATAGTCATTTCATGTTCCCTTTTCTCTGCCTGGAGTAGGGAAAGGTGTGTGGTGGTTTTTTTGTGTGTGTTGTGGGGCTCTCCATGAAAAGGGCAAAGTAATTGGTAATGGATTATATTAAGCCTTTTCTATATTGGACATGTGTACCTTTGAAGACACGAACTTTGAACAGGCATGCTTTTCCCCTGCGCTGCTCTCTCCCCACCATTTGAATAGTTTCTTTCACAGTATAGTAAACAGCATAAAGTAACAACAACAAAATCATGATTATTACAGTGCAGAACTCCTAAAATCTACTGTAGTTGAATCTATAAAAAATTTGTGTGCTCAAAATGAGGAGAAACTGAATTATTACCACTAAGATATATATCCAAATAAAGCTATTAACGAAGCAACCCATTTTGATTGTTTCAGTTTGCCATATGAACAAGATGTAAGATTTTTTTTTTAATAAAAGATCATGATCTGATGTGGCCTATAAAGAAATGAGTGATCAAGTTGCATCTGAAGTGTGTGAGGCTTACTTTTTTAACCTTTCAAACAAGATAAATGTTGAACAATACAGGCAATTTATGAAAGCATTAACAATGTATTCTTCAGCTTTTGAGTTAATTGTTGACTTGGTATAGCTGTGTGCGCTCTGCTAAAGGGTGCTCTGATTTCAGCTTCTTGCCTCTTTTTAAAGATCTTGTTCTACTTTCCAAAACTACTTCAGAAAAATGTGCTTGGACTTAAGACAAATAGTCTGTTTAGATATGCAAGCTGAGACTCCTGACAGTAATTACAGCCACTCCTTGCTAGCAGGCATTGCTGAGGCTGTGTTAGGAAAGAGGCTGTGCTTCAGTGCCAGTGGTACAAGGATCCCTCCCTTCCTCCCTCCCTCCCTCTCAAGTCCAGCACACTGGCCCACCTTGCTCCTCTCCTCTGCTGAGCCCCCTTCAAACTCCTGAGGGTAGTGGTAAGGCTTCACATTGCCCAATATAATTCATATCCTTCTGACAGTTATCTCCTGGTTTCCCCTTATCTATTTGCTGCTGTGGTTGGCTCTTCCTGCTCCCCCCTTTGTTGACAGGAGTGGTGGTAGTTAGACTCCTCTTCCTTTTGGCAATAACGGATGGTTCTTGCAGCCTGTTACTTCTCACCAGCACCAATGGAGGTGTGGGCACCCCTATGCTACCTCTGACACCACTTTGCATATAATGTTTCACGCTCTTTGAAATTGATTGGATTGATTTAGCGTCTGGCAGATCATTTGTACTAAAGCTAGCAACTCTGGTTCCAGCAGAGGCTCCCTTCCCTTTTAGGTATGTCTACACTGCAGTGTAAGCTTAGGGTTCAAACTCAAGCTAGAGCCTAACCCTCCATCCCCCCCCCTTTTGTGTACACACAAATCATGCTAACCCAGGACTCAGACTCAGGCTCACAGGGGTGGAGGGTCTGAGCCTGAACCAAGCCAGGACCCAGGGTTCAAGCCCTGTTGGTTTGCAGTGTAGACACAGTCAGACTGGACTCATGTTCTGGGAGTCCATCAAAAGTATCCCATAAGCAGGCTGACTTTGTCCTCTGGACAGTCAGTTTTCCACCATGAACAAAAGGCTAGAGTAGTTATGTTTTGGGAGGGCAGTAGGAAGTCTAGGATATGGGCTGTTGGACTCGTACCTTCATAATGCAGTTTAGATACAGGAGCCGCATGTTAAGACCCAGGGTTCAACATTTCCTAACCTGGTGTTACAAGTGAGTGCAGATGCTCAAGCCATAGGTTAACAAACCCAGGTTCTGCTAACTTGAGTTCTACTGACCCTGGGCTTACGTTGCTGTGTAGACGTACCCTTATTACTAGCTGTCATGGTTTGAAACAGCCGGACGGTGCTCTCAACCTCTCTCCTACAAAGCCCAAAAGCTGATTGGGTAATAGTCAGTTTCCTCAGGCTACAATTATTATTGATGAGGGTCTGTTTAAAAAGATATATTCATATATACTCATGAATAATACAGGAAAGTGGATTACAGCTTTTGAGGTGTTTTTAAAGTTATATCTTATTAGTATTACGGTAGCAGATTGCAGCCTCATTCTGCTAGATCCCGTACAGACGTATAATAAGAAACAACCCCTGCCACCAAAGACCTTTCCATTTAAATGGAAAAGAGACTACTAAGGGGGGATATGATAAATGTCTATAAAATCGTCACTGGTATGGAGAAAGTAAATAAGGAAGTGTTATTTACTCCTCATAACACAAGAACTAGGGGCCATCAGATGAAATTAATAGGCAGCAGGTTTAAAACAAAGAAAAGGAAGTATTTTTTTTCACACAGTGCACAATCAACCTGTGGAACTCTTTGCCAGAGGATATTGTGAAGGCCAAGACCATAACAGGGTTCAAAAAAGAACTAGATAAATTCATGGAGTGTAGGTCCATCAGTGGCTGTTGGCCAGGATGGGCAGGGATGGTGTCCCTAGCCTCTGTTTGCCAGAAGCTGGGAATGGGTGAAAGGATGGATCACTTGATTACCCGTTCTGTTCATTCCCTCTGGGGCACTTGGCATTGGCCACCGTCAGAAGACAGGATACTGAGCTAGATAAACCTTTGGTCTGACCCAGTATGGCCATTCTTAAGTTCTTATGTTCTTAAGTGAACTGATGTGGAGTCAGGGAAGAGCAGATTCTCTCATCAAAATAGCAACTTAAGTCACTTAGGCCTTTGTATAGTGATAGAAGTTAACGAGCTCTGATGTTTCACTAATTAACACAATCAATGTGTCTAGGTAGTTTAATAGGGTTGGCTGTGATATAAATTGACTTAGTAGAATATTTTTGCTTCAGGTTCACAGAAGTAGATTTTTTTGGGTTATTTTTGTTTTTGAGAGCACTTCAAATGAAGTCAGTCTGGTGATGTTCTACACTCTAATTAGTTAATTGACTACTTGGGGTGTGTGCAGGAATTTAAATTTGACTGCTTTTGGAGGGGCATGTTAAACACATGATGTTATGAGGATTTACAGTAAACCCTTGCTATAACAAACCCCTGGGGATCCAAGCCATTTGGCCATTATAGTCAGGGGTTCTTTATAGCAAAAGACAGGGCGGGAGACAGCTTCTGGAGTTGGGGGATGTCTGTGACACTACTGATTATTGGGCGGGCTTGTGCCCCTGTTTACCCCCCCTCCCCTTTGTGCACACCACTTTTGACTGTTTTTTGCTAACTGAACTTTGCAAAATAGCAGTGGGAAAACCAACAATTTTATTTTTTCCACTTACAATATACTAGTAAAATGCGACTTTTTTTTAAATTTATTATTGGAGCATCTTCAATATTATTGGTGGAGAGTAACTTTGTGTGGATTATAATGAGGTTTATTAAACTGCCAAATAGTGAGTCTCTAACCTCCTAAAGAAGGAGGTTGATCTTATGATTAAAATCTGGCACTGGTAGTTGGGATATCTAAGTTCCAGTCTTGGGTCTGACACAGGTTTGTTGTGTGACCTCAGGTAAGGCAATTTACGTGTGTGCTTCCATCTCTTTGTTATAAAATGAGGAGAAATATTTACCTATTTCTAATGGACATTGTGAAATTAACTTTCGTGTTTGTAAAGTGCTTTGAGATCCTGAGGAGAAACTGTAGGAGTTTGATAGACTGTATTGGCTGAAACAATTGGCAGCAGTTCTGTTTTTAATGTTTCCTTCTTTCTTTGCAGCTCCTAACTCTGAGAATTGGCAGCTCTGAAAGTTATGAAAGCTTTTGGGCCTTTCTGGAATCCAGGACTGCAATCTTGATTTTTTTTTTTATGGATGTAGCTGCATAGACTACAAAGCAGTTCAGATATTTGCCCCATAAAAATGCTTGTTACTAATGTGTCATTCATAAAAATATGACAGAAATAAAATATATAGTCACTGATTGGGAAGAAAGCTTCTTTTTTCAGATTTAAATTGCTTTCAATTTAATTAGATGTTCTCTTGCTCTTGAATTATGAGAAGGGGGGCAGAGTGCTTGACTTTGACTTTATCACAGTATTCATTACTTTATGTATACCACTAACAGTCTCCTTTCTCCAACCCGTCTTAATCTCTTCAAACTTCACTGGGAGTGTTCTCATGCCTATAACTTTTGTCGAGACTCTTTGGACCTGTTGGGTGGGTTTGTTTTTTCTTCCCATTTGTTTCTGCTGTACCTCTTTTTTTCCCCCAGATCAGATAACCATAAATGAATATGTGCCGTTACATAAGGCAATTGTGTATCCGTATTGTTCTTTACATATCCTAACCTTTTGTTTACTGCTTTGGCACATTAGAGTGCTTCCATTGAGCTATCCACAATAACTCTTGGATATTTTTCCCTAAATGGCTACTGTTAATCTTAGAACGCAGCAAAGTACAAGTAGCTCAAATTGGTTTTTTTTTTTTTCCCCCATGTGAGCTACTTTGTATTTGTAAACACTGAAGTTCTAGCCTGGCAGTGTCCTGTTGGTTTAAGTCCTTGTGGAATTCCTTGAGTAACCTAAATAATACTGTGTACTCAGCAGATTTTACCACCTCCTTATTCACCCACTAATTTTGACAAATATATAATTTAGATCGCAGTCTCTCCCTGGGGCAGAATTTTCTTTTGTTGTGTGTACAGTATTTAGCACTGTGGGCCTGGAGGCCCCAAATAAGAGATTGAGGTGCTATCCTAAAACAAATGCATTAACCGCTGGCACCATTAGGAATTATTGGGTACTACATGTTAACCTATGACGTATTGAAAACTGGCTATTTATTTCTGCCTTTTTTTTTTTTTTTTTTAATTTTAACCTAGCTTCTGAACCATGACAGCGTTTTCAAACATCACTCCATGACTACTCTAGTTTCTTTAATAACCTCTTATGAGGGACTTGGACGGGGGCCTTTTTCAAAGCCTAAATAAATCTGTTCTCCATACTTTTTGTTAACACTTGAGAGAATTCTAGTAGGCTGGTCAGGTTTGATTTCCTTTTACAAAAGAGATGTTTGTATAGGTGTCTTATAACCCTCTTCAGTTATTTTCACAATCTGTTTACCTGGTAACAAAACAGGGTTCCCCAGTCTGTAAGTTCCAGGATTTAGAAGTCCATTATATTTGCTTCCTTCCAGTTGTTTGGCACAATAAGTGATTTTGAGACTTGCATGGTATGTATCTGATGTATGTCATTCTTATGTTCTAATTTGGTTTTCTGTATTTTTTTCCTTAGCCGAATTGGGGTGTTTTTATTATTCCAAACTTTAAATGTGGTTTGTAAAATATATGAAATCTACCTAGGATTAGCAGTTATTCAGGGCTTCTAACTATATTGAAGCATAGACTAAATTTGTGCTAGCGAAGAGATTTTCAGTCCACCATGAAGATTTATATAGAACATGAGAAATTACTAATGCAACTCAATAAGAATGTTATCTGGCTACCTCAAAATATTATATACAGCAATATTTAAATAAGACATGAAAATTGGAATGACAAAGCTGCTTCTGCAGATCAAAAATTCTGTAAAGGGTCTTTAAAACATCAAATGGCTACCAGAGTTTTCTCTTGTGGATCATTTTAAGAATACAGCCTGTGTGGTCTACCATGAACAGCAGGAGATCGTTTCTCTTCTGAGCAGTAATATATAAATTCTGATCCCTCGTTGCCAAATTTCCCCAGAAGGTGATGCCATCTGAAGGAAAATTAAACTTGTAAATTTATGGAGGGGAGGGGATGATGAGACTACCTACAATGGCACATAGATGATCTGTGATGACTAGCAGCAAATATCTCCAGTGGCTGGTGATGGGACACTAGATTGGGAGGGCTCTGAGTTACCATAGAGAATTCTTTCCCAGGTGTCTGGCTGGTGGTCTTGCTGACATGTTCAGGGTCTAACTGATCACCATATTTGGGGTTGGGAAGGAATCCTCCCCCCCCCGGACAGATTGGCGGAGACACCCTTTTTCTTTCTTCTTTTTTCCCCCCTTAACTGTGGTTACTGTGACATCACCACCATCTTTCCTGTCATTCGAACCCATAACTTGGGATCATTTTTGGCCTTGGGCCTCTCTACATCAAGTCTATGTATAAATCTTGCAGATTCTTTCTGCATAAGAAATAAGATATGGGCTTTTCTACCCATCCCCATACCTAAAGCTCTCATCCAAGGTTTCATAACACATCTATGTTACTGCAAATACTCTTCTTTGGCCTTGACAATTACAATCTTGTTTCACTCTAATCCATTCAGAGTCCTGTTGCAGAGATCACTTTCCCAGCCCATTGCTTTGACCATGTCACCCTTCTCTTTGCATCCCTCCACAGGTTCTCCCTTCTTTATTGCATCAAACAAAACTGTTTGTCACTCTCAAGGCCCTTCTTTGGCTTAATCTCATTGTATGTATAGTCTCTTACTTGCTATCAAAATGTCAACTCCCACCTGTGACTAGCCCATGCCTCCAACCTCTATCCAACAGGCATCTTCATGCTTTCTTCCATGCTGACCTTCAGTAGGTCCTGTTTCTCTTCCTTGCTCCAAACCATCCTCCTCACATCCCTTCTTGAACCTCTCCCATGATGCCTACAAAGAACTTGACACCAGTTAGGCCGGTGGTGTGCTGATACCACTGCCTATCATGCTGACCAATGCTGTCTCACTGTTTTCGTTGTACTCCCCTGTCTGTATCCATCTACTGTCTTATACTTTGATTCTCAGCTCTTTGACACAGGAACCATTTTTGTTGTTTCTATAAGTGCTTAGCACAGTGGGGTTCTGGTCCCGAATGAGGGCTCCTACTCACTATAGTAATACAAACAAAAAATTATAACAATCTCCCAAGTTGTCCCCAAGAAACCACCCCAGATTTTTAAGATCTTGAAAATAAGTTACCTACCCCCCCCCCCCCAAATGTTGCTGTGGCATCTTAACATTTAATTTAACATAATTTCATTGAGACTCGTAACTCAATCATGCCTAATTAGCTGGCCTGCTGACTGCCATTCTTGCAGCTAGGAAGAACTAGATAAGGCTTCCTCTGGAGCTACTCATTGTGGTTTCTTTATCTACTACTGCACTGCGAACTCCACTCCAGTCCCCCTCCCTCCTTCCTTTGCTTCCTCCCCACGGTCTTTGCTGCCTTGCCAGCATTTCTTCCCAGCCCTTGGCAGCTTGGAGTCAAGCCAGGAACAGGAAAATAAGAGGGGCCTCATGATGATGCAGACTCATGGCGTGTTAGTGTCGAACCCTGTTCAATATATTATCTTCGAGAGCTGTTGCTGAATTTGATGGGCATGATATGAAACGCTCAATTTTAATGTCACTGCATATTTGAAAAGATAGCAAAATGAAATCTCTTACAGGAGTTGCATGAAAGTACTTGTTTAATTGTAGAGATTGGAGAATGATGTCAGAGTGCAGTGAAATGTGCAAGTGCATATTGCTATAAACTGGAATGGTGACTGCAGATACTAGAAGGCTCTGTACCTTTTAGCTATTAAGTGCTGAGTAAACAAGGCTTGGCTTTGTCAGATGACTTGCTGATTGAGACAGCAAACACCGGCCTGGATGGGCCATCCTAAACTTTAGAACAGTATTCTGAGTGGCAGTTTACAGTCTGAACTCTAATCACTAATTAACCCACATAGAAGCACAGTGGGATAAAACAGATTAAAATAGCAAATAGTTTCTGTGCTGCCCCCTTGTGAACTTGGATTTTGTAACCGTATCCTCAAGATTAAATTTGTAGATGTGGCAGCAAAAGTTTGGCATGAAAATATAATGTATATAAGTTGTCACTTACTTTTAATATACTGCACACAGGACCTAATTCTCCGCTGTCTTGCATCTTTTATGTAGGGTTACCATATTT
Organism: Chrysemys picta bellii; assembly: GCF_011386835.1. Lineage (NCBI taxonomy): Eukaryota > Metazoa > Chordata > Testudines > Emydidae > Chrysemys > Chrysemys picta. The sequence continues at coordinate 46,090,287 of NC_088796.1, read as the reverse complement.
AAAAAATAAAAGAGCCCCGCCCTTTCCCAACTCCGGCCCCACCCCAACTCCGCCCTTTCCCCGCCCCTTCCCCAAAGTCCCCGCCCTAACTCCCCCTCCTCCCTCCCAGCCACGCGAAAAGGGCTGCCAGAGCGCTACCGGCTTTACGGTTTGCCGGACAGCCTCCAGACCCTGCGCCCCCGGCGGCGCTTCCCCAGCGCAGCTGGAGCCCGGGAGTGGAAGCGCCCAGCCGGGGGCGCAGGGTCTGGAGGCTGCCCGGCAAACCATGAAGCCGGTAGCACTCGGGCTTCGGGCAGCCCCTATGCCTCCGGACCCTGCGCCCCCGTCCGGGCACTTCTCCTCCCCAGCTCCAGCTGCTCTGCTCCTCCCCGGTCTCAGACTTGGGCTCTGTTTAAGAGCCAAGCTGCCCAAGCCAGCGCTACTAGCTTCGGGCAGCCCCCGTACCTCCGGACCCCAGCCGCCAGCTGGGCACTTCTCCTCCCCAGCTCCAGCTGCTCTGCTCCGGCGGCGAAGGGTCCGGAGGCATGGGGGCTGCCCGAAGCTGGTAGTGCTGGCTCGGGCAGCTTGGCTCTTAAACACAGCCGAAGTCTGAGTCCGGGGAGGAGCAGAGCAGCCACGGTAGAGGAAGTGCCCGGCCGATATTTTTCCCGGACACGTTCGGCTTTTTGGCAATTCCCCCCAGACGGGGGTCTGATTGGCGAAAAGCCGGACATGTCCGGGAAAAACCGGACGTATGGTAACCTTATTTTATGTAATCACTTATACCTGTGCAAGTTGAACACAGTGCATAAAAAATGCTACCTCAAGAGAACCATACTGTTATGCTAATATTGCATGGGTGTGATTGGCTAAACAGGATGCCAGGTAATGGAGAATACAGCCCATAATAGTCAATGCTTTCACATGCACAATGTGTATATATGCCCTACTAATAGATTCCTTAAATATAGTTTTAAACTATTGTATCAAGGTTGAAATGCAAAGCATTCTTACTAGTACAAGTTAGGGTACTTCAGCAGGAGTAAAATTATAAGTATTATAATTTTTCTTAGGAAGACTCAGATAGGTGTGGTAGAGATTAAAGTTCTAAACTTGCCTTGTATTAAAACAAGATTTTTGGGAGTGTAATAAGTCATAGCATTCTCTGCTTCACTGCCTAGGCATGAAATATCAACTGTGCCTTGCATAAGGCCCTATTCTTTGTCCTGTGTTGAAGAACGGAGTTAAGGAGTTCCGATAGATTCGGAAATGCTGAAAATACAGCACAGTTGTGCCCTTGTATTAAAGCCATGTCTTCAGATTATTTAAAATACACATGCACTAGCCAGTATGGGGATGTTATAGGAATTAAATTCTGAAGGGTTAGGTACTTTTGATGGTTTCTGGAATAGTGGGAGAACAGGTATAATGAAGAGGTGAAGTGTCATCTGCATACCCTGTATTAGTCACTTCCTTCCTGTTCTCCTTATTAATAGAACAACATTCAGTTGCCAGATATGCAACTGATTGGAGTCCAAACTGTGAATACCCAGTCTGTGTATAGTTGACACATGTCTGTGGAAATCCATATGCATTTAAAAAGGGGAAAAAAACAAAATAGCTTTGCATGCTAACCTCTGCTACTGTTTGTTGTCTTCCAAGAAGAGGATTTTTAAATAGACTGTGAACTCCAAATAATCACTGTAAGTTTATCTCCAGGTCAGACACATTTCACTTCATCACAGTATGTGTGCTCGCCTCATCAGAAAACAGACCAAAAAGATGGTGGTGGTCAGCTATGAACATTCTAAAAAGGAATGGGGGTGGTAATTAATCTTTTATATTATTTTAGTAATTCTTCTAAGTAACAACTCGGTATTTATTTGGCTACTGATCTTTCTGCTCTTCGTGCTTCATTGAAGCTGCCTACTAAAACACATGAAAATATTTATGGTCTTGGTTACACATTAAAGAATAACTCAAAATACATTTGTTTTTAAAGTACAAAGCAGTTCAGATAATGTAGCAATATTTAATATTTGCCACAAACATGTTTATTGCTTGGAGCTTGCATCCAGCACTTGTCTTGATGCCCAATGCTGACCGTTAAATGTAACAATTCAAATGCAGTTATGCCTTTTCAGTGCCCTTTTTATTTACCAGAGCACAAATTAAGAACAGTATATTTTCGTAATCAGTTAATTTTATGGTGATGTCTTAGTGCTTCTAGTTACTCCACCAACTCTCCTCTTGTCTGTTATGACTTTTTTAAAAAAAGTACATGCCTTTTCCAAGTGTAAGCATGACCTCTCATGTTACTTCTATATTGCACAGTAAAACCTAGAAACTGGAATCTTTTGCAGTGTGGCACTCATAAGGTCTGGCATAGAGGTAATCACTGTTACTATGGCAGGAATTCGCTAACTTTTTGATGTCTTCTGATTTATGGTGCCAAGAATAAAAAGCATTGTACTGTAGATAGAAGCTCAGCACTTAGTCCTGGCTGTCTGTCAGTGGCTTTGTATCAGTTACATTTTTGGACTCTTTCCTCTTGAGGATTAGGTAGTGTACAATATCTAAAAAGGCAAATTCTTCTGTCTCGAAGCTGACACATACTGTAGTATGCAGAATATAAGAACTTTTGTATTCTAAGGAAAGCTTTGTTTGTTAAAACATATATTGTATGGGAAATATATGATTACATTCCTTAAAAAAAATTAGATACAGTTGCTTCTATCAAAGTCCAATGTGCAAGGTTAATAAAAACCTAGTTATTCATCTTTTCCACACCTGGTTTAGATATTCAAGAAGGAATAATTTCAGCAGATTTTAAAGATGAACCAAAATGATTTCATTTAAATAAATATTAAGCAGTATTGGTTGAATATATCTAGACTTAAGTTAAAAATATACTTTTAAAATGCGAGAACTGAAAACCCCCTCACTTACCTACCAAGCTCAGAGTTCAAGCCCTTAAGATTGTTTCCTGTTACAGTTGATGGAATCACTGATTCCCTCAGGTAGTGTAAAGATGACAGCTCTTCCTCTGCATTAGATGTTAATGTCATTGATTGTCTGGAGGCAAAACATCCTTGAACTCTGATCTTGCCAGAGAAATAGGCTTTTTATGTACCATTTTGTTTGTTTAATCTCTTGAGCTATATGTGATAGTTACCTTAATGATGGCTAGGCATACACTTGCAGGGTGAGATACTGTGCCTCCTGCTATGATACACCCCTTACACCAGCCCTTGCCGGTGCTGGGGCTTGTGGAGCCTCTTCTGCTATCCCAGCCGCTTTACTTGACATACAGGAGCTGAGAATCCTGCCTTCAAACTCCTTTCTCCTTTTTGCTAGATGTCCTTACTGTGGTCACTTATTTCAGATTTGGAACTAGGATGACCACAGATTCTAAGGCCAGAAGAGACCACAGTGAGCATTTAGTCCGACTTCCTGCATATCATATGCCAGAGACCTTCCCTGAATTACTTCATTTTGAACTAGAGCAAATATTCTAGAAAAACATCCAATCATAATTTTAAAATTGCCAGTGACGGTGAATCCACCATAACCCTTGGTAAATTGTTCCAATGGTCAGTTCCTCACTGTTGAAAATGTATTATTTGCCTTATTTCTGGACTGAATTTGTCTATCTTTAAATTGCATCCATTGAATCTTGTTGTACCATACCATGTATAGTACCCTTGATTTTAGGCAGTGCTTAATTTGTAATGAAAAGTCCTGGGGCTCAAGCAATTTTTTACTTTAACTGACGTGGCAACCCCAGAGGTGCTCGGGCTATGAACCGCCAAGCCTAGAGGTGCTAGGGCTCAGCCCTGGCAAGCCTTGGCACAAATTAAGCCCTGATTTTAAGAAAAGTATGGGGGCTCCAAGCCAAGTTTTGTTTGGGCTGGGCTTCTCTTACTGTAGTCACAGAGAAATACAAATAGTCAAACATCCTGTATTGCACTTTGACTCTGCCTTTCATAGAAGATTAGGGTTGGAAGAGACCTCAGGAGGTCATCTAGTCCAACTCCCTGCTCAAAGCAGGACCAAACCGGGCCTTAAAAACCTCTAAGGATTGAGATTCCATCACCTCCCTAATTTACCCATTCCAGTGCTTCACCACCCTTCTAGTGAAATAGTTTTTCCTAATATCCAACCTAGACCTCCCCCACTGTAACTTGAGATCATTGCTTCTTGTTCTGTCATCTGCCACCACTGAGAACAGCCTAGCTCCATCCTCTTTGGAACCCCCCTTCAGATAGTTGAAGGCTGCTATCAAATCCCCCCTCACTCTTCTCTTCTGCAGACTAAGTAACCCCAGTTCCCTCCACCTCTCATCAGTCATATGCCCCAGCCCCCTAATAATTTTTGTTGCCCTCCATGGACTCTCTCCAATTTGTCCACATCTTTTCTGTAGTGGGGAGTCCAAAACTGGACGCAGTACTCCAGATGTGGCCTCACCTGTGCCAAATAGAGGGGAATAATCACTTCCCTGGATCTGCTTGCAATGGTCCTGCTAATGCAACCCAATATGCCGTTAGCCTTTTTGGCAGCAAGGGCACACTGTTGACTCATATCCAGCTTCTCGTCCACTGTAATCCCCAGGTCCTTTTCTGCAGCACTGCCGCTTAGCCAGTCGGTCCCCAGCCTGTAGCAGTGCATGGGATACTTCCGTCCTAAGTGCAGGATTCTGCACTTGTCCTTGTTTGAACGTCATCCAATTTCTTTTGGCCCAATCCTCCAATTTGTCTAGGTCACTTTGGACCCTATCCCAACCCTCTAGCATATCTACCTCTCCACCCAGTGTAGTATCATCCACGAACTTGCTGAGGGTGCAATCCATCCAGTCATCCAGTTCATTAGTGAAGATGTTGAACAAAACCAGCCCCAGGACCGACCCCTGGGGCACTCCACTTGATACCAGACTAGATGCTAACTAGACATAGAGCTGTTGATCATTACCCGTTGAGCCAGACGATCTAGCCAGCTTTCTATCCACCTTATAGTCCGTTCATCCAATCCATAATTATTTACTTGTTGTCAAGAATACCGTGGGAGACCATATCAAAAGCTTTGCTAAAGTCAAGGTATATCATGTCCACCACTTTCCCCATATTCACAGAACCTATACTAGCAATAGTTTCAGATCTGTTAAGGCCACAATGTTAGACTGGATTATGATGCTATATAGTAGAAATAAGGAAAATGTGTTCTGCAACCCTTGTGCGGAAATTCTGGTCTTACTAACTGCCTAAATTGGCAAACACTTCATGATGTTTGTTGATAGCCAAAAGTGTATCTGCTGCTTTTGTGTTGAAGAAAAATAACTGCTTTTTTTGTCCTGTCCAATGTTCCATTATAAGTGTCCTCACTTAGCCTTTTTGTATTTGTAACTCATGCATTAGTCAGCCTCAAAAAATAAAATTTATGCTCACGGTTGAGTGCTCAAGAAAAACATTTTGAGAGCTCTCCACCAAGACAACCTTGATTTCTCGACTACGGGATTCAAATTTACTTTTAAAACTTCAAAGCTATCTACAAAAATTAGCACTGTCAAATGTGTATCTCATCTCTATATACTACAACTCTCTCTGTCATTTAATGACAATCAAATTTGCATACAACTATGCACTCTAGTAGCTACATAAAGGGCAGGATAAGCAGCCACTTGAGAATGATCATATGGGGAATAAGAATGCAAGGTTGAATTCTGAACATTAGAGTTTCCTACCATGCAGCTCGCTGCACTCTGACAAGGCTACAAATGTGCCACCACGTATACGGACAGCGTAGCTTTGATGGTTCTCACCCATAACATGTTCTTTCCCAAGTGCTCTAATTATGCATACTCGGTCTTTAACAATACCATTATTTTAAAGACGTTTCTGCATCTAACTTTATTTGGAAGACCATAACAAAGGAGAGAGGAAAAGATGGTGGTTGAATAAGCACATGGCCTCAAAGCAGGATTTTCAGGTCCTTTGATATGGTGTAGATGCAAGCATCCAATAAGCCTTAATGGTCTCCAGGATTGCAAGAGAGACTGGTGACATCTGGAAGCAAATAGCCAAAAGTCTGTTCAGTTTACAGCAATGGGTAAAGAATACTAAAGTAGTAAAGGGTAGGGCGCTTGTGTTCTCAGAAAACTTACTGAGATGACATGAAAATGCCATCATATATTAGTCTTTGGCTTTGGGGGGGAACCCCTCAAAAACTATATATCTGTTATTTCCTTCCGTTATATCACATCATTCACCTGTAACTAAATCCGTGAAATGATTGTATTTGAATGTACTGAAAGTATTTGTTGAGAAATGTTACAATTATTTACATAGGTATTAGACAAGATACTAATGATGATGAGCAGAGATATAGGTACCTAGATAGACCAAAAACTCTTGCTTGCATATCAGTTCATGCTTTTTGCTTTCGGACAAATTGAGAACATGTTACGATATTATAAAATGCCAGGCTGACATTTCTGGGGCATTACTAGCTACAGATAAGACTTTAAATATGTCTAGATATTGTATATGTATTTCTGCATATGTGGTTGAACAAATAAACTCTTGGCATCCACCTTGAAACTGGCGCAGATCATCAGCTGCAAACTATTGAAACTCTTATGATGGAGCTGTGACCACTTTAAACTAGCTGAGGCCTGGCCCCTGGTTCTCTTCTTTTGCTATTTTTTTTCCATTTTACAAATACTTTAAAATAAGAAATGCCAAGATACATGCAGTCATATTTGTATCCTCTTCCCTATTGATCCCATGACCTTTCTCTTCTCCCTCCCTCCCCCACCACCAATCTCCTTCTTTTCACTGATATTGTAAGTTCTTCTGAGCAATTGCCATGCCCTTTTTATTGATCTGAGACACCTTATACACTTTTTGGCTGCCTGTCAGATTACAATGACAGTTTTGTTTATTATTCATATTTATCTTTCTCAGTGTGTGTTCCCTCTGTTGCTCTGCTACCCTTTGTTCTAAAGATCTTTTCCATTTATCCTCAGCCCCTTTTCTCTCATGTGCTCTTCCTGGTGCTCCTTTCTGCCCCATTATCATTGGCAGGGGGACTCCCCAGAAGCAACAGGATGGCTCCTAGAGCTCTGTGGGGGTCTCATCTCACTACATCGGGCAGTAGATGAGAGCCAAAAATATTTTTGGTCCTTGTTGAACAGTGTGAACGAAGCAAAGAATGGGAAGAGCATGTGGGGAGAAGGAGGAGTTAAACACTACTTTCCTGGTGTCCCTGGTTTAGCAAGTCTTGGGATGTCCAAGCTTACCCACTCTCCACCCATTGATAACTTCTAGCCCCATTACCCATGGCTGCTATTACCCCTAAGTGATAAGAGCAGAGTCTTCATGAAGAATATAAATAATTACCTATTCCTACTCAAAGGCTGGCTTTATATTTCTATAGAAGTGGCTCCAGACCTGGTTAACCAATGTGTACTTGCACAGCTCTGAGTGGGTCCCTCAACCACCGAAAGGAAGGGGGGGGGGGAAGGAATAGGCAGCTGGTAGCTCGGGGTCTGCACCAGCCCATCAGATCAGCCCACATGCTGAAAGGTGCACAGGGAAAAGTTTGCTCCCCCCACTGTGTTACTCCTGCATTCTTTGTGTGGACCTACTGCTGGCCATAAAAGGCATGCTGCTGCTGTGAGAGTGCTCTATTGCCCTGGTAGGGGATGGCATTGCATAGCTGCCCCAGGAGCTGTTTCCTTGGAAGCAAGCATGCTCAGGCTACTACTGCTGACTAACCACCTTGAGAGCTGGCGCTGCTTGTTGTTACCCCATGGATGAGTATGTAGCCACTTTGGGGTGGAGAGAAGAGAGAGGCCTTTGGCCCTCCAAAGGGTTTTAGTGGATTTTGTGGCCCTCTACTATCGCTGTCACATGCTCTAAGTGGTAGGTTCCCAATTTCCATAGTTCACAGGGCCCCAAAATTCTTTAATCTGGCTTGGGTGGTGCAGTCTTTAATATTCTATTCAAATTCTTATGCTGCACCCATAGCAGAGTCCGTGTATTGCAACCTATTCAGGTGAGCTTTTCCTCTTGCATGCCGTTTTCGACCTGATGGTGGTGTCCCCTTTATGTATTTATGAAGGGAAGCTGAAAGTGCGCCTTGCCCTTGGAATGGAAAGTGGTAAGGTTTGTGGCAATTCTTGAATCCTGCAGGAGTTTTCTCCAGTTTTGAGCCACTCCCCTAAGAAAGCTCTGCTGCGCACACAAATGTCTGTTCAAAGTTAACAGTTAATTCGGTTGTGCCCTGAGGAGGGGAGTTGTCACGTGGTCCTTGTGTTTAAAAATCCAGGTTGATCTTTTCAGTGTCCTGGGTCCCGATCATTAAATTCCTTGAAGAGAAGGATTGAGTCCTAGAACTTGATGTGATATTATATAAGGACTCAGTATAAGGAACAAAGGATACATTTGAACTCATGGCAACCCATATTTAGGATTGGCAGAATTCCATTTTTATTGTTCTATAATTTCAACAGATATCCATGTTTATTTGTAAGCATTTTTTATTTTTATTGATTTTAGTTTCCAGTTTCACAGGAAATTGGGGGGGGGGGGGGGGTTAAACAATAATTACACCTGGTCTACAATTTTTGAGAAGTCGTCTGCTTCAGAGATAAAATGTGCTATTTATTATGTATTTTGATGTGCTGAATTGAAATATGACAATTAAAACAACTGGCTACTGTTTCTAAGATATTTAAGTTTTTACATTTTATGTCTATGTATATTGTAGATAGTAGAGTTTTAATCATAAATTGTAAACGTAGGTCTTTTCATGTGTTTATGGTTGCTTTACATGATATTTCACCTGTCCCGTTTATGTAATGCTTTAAAAATCAGCAAAAGTGTTATATAAATAAAATTAATTATTGAAAAAAAGGCAAAAAACTATTCTGTACATAGTTTAGTCCTATTCGTTGTCTACTCGGCGCTTCCTGGCTTGTCTCTTGTATTCATTAAATGGAGCATCTCTTGTCACTGTCCAGCAATAGTCTGCAAGCATTGATGGGCTCCATTTGCCCTGATAGCATTTCTCCATTGTTGCAATGTCCTGGTGAAATCGCTCGCCATGCTCGTCGCTCACTGCTCCGCAGTTCTGTAGAAAAAAATCTGGATGAGAGTACAAAAAATGTATCTTTAGTGACATGTTGCAACCAAGGCTTTTGTATGCCTTGAGGAGGTTTTCCACCAACAACCTGTAGTTGTCTGCCTTGTTGTTTCCGAGAAAATTTATTGCCACTAACTGGAAGGCTTTCCATGCCGTCTTTTCCTTGCCACGCAGTGCATGGTCAAATGCATCATCTCGAAGAAGTTCACGACTCTGAGGACCACAAAGACACCTTCCTTTATCTTAGTTTCGCTTAACCTTGGAAATTTTCCACAGAGGTACTTGAAAGCTGCTTGTGTTTCGTCAATGGCCTTGACAAAATTCTTCATCAGACCCAGCTTGATGTGTAAGGGTGGTAACAAAATCTTCCTTGATTCAACAAGTGGTGGATGCTGAACACTTTTCCTCCCAGGCTCCAATGACTGTCGGAGTGGCCAATCTTTCTTGATGTAGTAGGAATCTCTTGCACGACTATCCCATTCACAGAGAAAACAGCAGTACTTTGTGTATCCAGTCTGCAGACCAAGCAAGAGAGCAACAACCTTCAAATCGCCACAAAGCTGCCACTGATGTTGGTCATAGTTTATGCACCTCAAAAGTTGTTTCATGTTGTCATAGGTTTCCTTCATATGGACTGCAAGACCAACTGGAATTGATGGCAAAACATTGCCATTATGCAGTAAAACAGCTTTAAGACTCGTCTTCGATGAATCAATGAACAGTCTCCACTCATCTGGATCGTGAACCATGTTGGGGGCTGCCATCACACCATCGATGTTGTTGCAGGCTACAAGATCACCTTCCATGAAGAAGATTGGGACAAGATCCTTTTGACAGTCACGGAACATGGAAACCCTAACATCACCTGCCAGGAGATTCCACTGCTGTAGTCTGGAGCCCAACAGCTCTGCCTTACTCTTGGGTAGTTCCAAATCCCTGACAAGGTCATTCAGTTCACCTTGCATTATGAGGTGTGGTTCAGAGGAGGAGGATGGGAGAAAATGTGGGTCCTGTGACATTGATGGTTCAGGACCAGAAGTTTCATCCTCTTCCTCATCTGACTCAAGTGAGAATGATTCCGGTGCATCAGGAACCGGCAGTCCTTCTCCGTGGGGTACTGGGAGTATAGCTGATGGAATGTTTGGATAATGCACAGTCCACTTTTTCTTCTTTGACACACCTTTCCTAACTGAGGCACCATGCAGAAGTAACAATTGCTGGTATGATCTGTTGGCTCTCTCCAAATCATTGGCACTGCAAAAGGCATAGATTTCCTTTTCCTGTTCAACCACTGGCGAAGATTTGTTGCACAAGTGTTGCAGCATATGTGTGGGGCCCACCTCTTGTTCTGATCTCCAATTTTGCAGCCAAAATAAAGGTGATAGGCTTTCTTAACCATAGTGGTTATACTGCGCTTTTGTGATGCAAAAGTCACTTCACCACAAACATAGCAGAAGTTATCTGCACTGTTCACACAAGTACGAGGCATCTCTGCTCACTTTGGGTAAACAGAAATGTGTCCCTTTGCAAAATCAAACACTGACAAATAAGAGAGCACGACACTGTATGATTTCTAGAGATGATATAGGGCAATTTGTTCAGCAGAGTGATGTAAGCTTCGTTATGATTGCATCATCCATGACTTCTAGGAATAACATGATGCAATTCATATCATGTATGACGCAATACCAGCTTCAGATTGCATCATTCATTGTTTTGCCTAAAAAGCAAGTACTGTCCAAACCCAGTCATAGATTTATTCATAGATCCAGTCAAAGATGTATTTTAGTCATTTCTGGTTTAAATTGAGATCCCTTCCTTTATAACTCACTTATCCTCCGCCATTCCCAAGTCAAGGGTCGTATATACTGACCCAATAGCATATCTTGAAAACTAGAGCCAGTCAACAATTTTAAGCATCATTTTCGTTCTCAGTGACCCAGAATTAGTAAAGTTTGACTACAGCCAAAATGCTTCTGAAATAAATGTAAAGCAGTTTTATTTAATGACCTGTGTAGATATTGAGATTCAAAAAGTTAAAGCTTTATAGCATCCACGTCACATGTCAAAATATACAAAATAACTATCCTTAAATCAAACTCCAAGTTCTCAAGCAGCATTTTTCTTTTCCTGACTTTAAATTGATTGTCTATGGAAACACTTCTTTTTGTTTTTGTGTGTGCATGGTAAAATGGTGGACAGACATTTACTGGTGAAAATCGAATTCTTCCAACCCTACCCATACTGCTGAGGAAGCATACTATGTTTTGGACTAGTCACTTCCTGAGTGCTGGCTGACTAGAGTAAAAGTTCAAATTTGACCCTTCATTAACTCCCATTCATCAGTTGGCCAGCTCTATGTGCTGCTTATACAACTGTTTTAGAAGCCATAAGTCAGGAATAGCAAAAATGATCCATGGAAATAATTGGCCTCAGCAGAGTCTGTATTCACACTAACTCTGAGGCAAATGTAGCTTTTCTTATAGTCTTCTCCTGCTTTGGAGAAGACAAATAGTATGACACTTTGCTCTTGCATGTATATTTTTCCATGGTCGTTAAAAAGTGATAACTCAAAAAACCTTGGCATGTATCCATACAGTATAAATATATTGGGTGGAACAGGGGGAAATATTTCAGTGAAACCATACTTTCCACTCAGTTTCGGCGCTGCAGTGCTTCTTAATGACACTGGTTCCATACGGTTTTGCCTGATACTGTCCAAGATCTATTGCTGGTTGTTTCCTGAAGAACTATTTGGATAGTCTTTGCCTCAGTGAAACCACTTTCATCTATCCTGTAATGAATCAAAATGCAACAGAATACGTCATCGTCTCATGAGTCTTTCTAACCTAAGACATAATGATGAAGTGTGCTTTTTCCATTCTGGGGTAAGAAATTGGCTGATTGTTTGTTTTTGAGTCTTGGATTCCAACCTCAGTTTTCTGAACATCTAAACCTCTGGTGGACAGGCTGTTGTACAGTATGTGTGAACTGGTCTCTGACTGCCTTAGTGATCAGAAAGTGAGACAAACCAATGTCTAAAGCATCCTCTCCTCCCATCTGTAATCATGTTAACATTCCTATGGCAACAGGAATTGCTTAGGTGGAAAAATAATATTGGAGAAAGTACTGAATGTATTCGTAGTTCATTTTAATGTGACTTAAAAGGGAACCCAGTATCACAGGGCCGGCCAGCTTGCTGAAGACCACCAGTGCTGTATGGAACACTGTTTTGAGAACCTCTGGTCTAATCTGGTAGGGGATGGCATTGCATAGCTGCCCCAGGAGCTGTTTCCTTGGAAGCAAGCATGCTCAGGCTACTACTGCTGACTAACCACCTTGAGAGCTGGCGCTGCTTGTTGTTACCCCATGGATGAGTATGTAGCCACTTTGGGGTGGAGAGAAGAGAGAGGCCTTTGGCCCTCCAAAGGGTTTTAGTGGATTTTGTGGCCCTCTACTATCGCTGTCACATGCTCTGTGACTTTCAAGAGTACTGACTTTCAAAACTCTATGCTAAGTTGTTCTGTTTAATGTTTCAGTATAAATGTTCTGAGGGGTACTACACGTCAACCGTAACTTGTATTTTTTCATTATTCTAATAGAAATTAGCTAAAAGATTAGTTTGAAAACTTCATGAGGTTTAATTAGTCTAACATTTTAGGTTTAATATAAACTAGGTATAGAGCAATAACTGATTAGGGTTGGCAAAAATTGATTTTTATATACTTTTGATAATATCCGTGTTTTGTTTTTCAGATTTTCTATTATTGATTTTTACATTTTCACAGGAAATTGAGGGGTGTCAATAATTATTCAATAGCAGTAGACATGGAGAGTCAGAGTGAAAGCTTTATAACTTAAAACACAAATTGTCAAATATCACATCAAAATATACAAAGTAAATAGTCTTAAACTCTAGCATCATTTTTCTTTTCTTTATCTTCTCACGTCCTCAGTTGCATAAGGCGTTCACCAGTTTCCACCATTTATTCTGGTCGTCTACTGGTCTGTTCAGGCTTCTGAGTATCATGTTAATGGATTTGGCTTCTGTGTGCATTATTCTACATAATGTTTCTCTAGGTCTTCCTCTTTTTCTCTTTCCAAGTGATGTCCATATTATAACTTGCCACAGAAGTCATTTTGGTGATGTCCTTAAAGCATGGCTTAAATAGGTCCATTGTTAACTTTCCATATTTGCTGTATGTTGGTTTGCTCTCCTTTTTGAATTTCTAATATTGCAAGAAGTTCTTTCCAGTGGACTGTGAAGAGCTTCCTCAGGCATTTACTTTGGAATGAGTTGATCTTCTTCTCAATTTCTTTCATCTATTTCCATGACTCTTCTCCATAAACTGCTAATAGCTTTTTTTTTTTAAAGGTTTTTGTGTCAATGACAGTTTTGAAATCTTTTCACGTTTATGAAAGTTGTTTGTTGCTTTTGATATTGATTGTTTGACATCTAGCATGGCATCACCAGCATTGCACTTATCACTTGTTTAGAAATGACGTGCTATTTCTAGTGTTTCTTCATCCACTCTAATGGTTACTTTTGGGACATTGATAGCAATATATTTTGTCCCCCCCCCCCCCTCCCCCTTGTTGATGAACAAACCAACTTGTTCTGCTGTGTCTGCCAAAAGCGGTCTTGTCTTCCATTAAACAATAAGTTAGATCAAGGGTTCTCAAACTTTTTTTTTTTCCGTTGAAAATTGCTGAGGGTCTTAGCGGACCACTTAATGATCTATTCAAATGTTGTTTGTACCATTAGCTAACTATTGTAAAGCGCTTTGGATTAAAGAGCTATATTAAAAAAAATGTGTGGTTTTTTTTTTTTTTTTTTTTTTATTCTACAAATAAAAGCACACAACTCGTATTGTAATATTAGTGGTCTTTACTTTATAATGCGATGGATGTGCCGTCTCTCCCCCACAGTGGCAGACCCCAAGCTGGGGCTGGGAAGGAGGAGGGTCTCTCCCCAGCAGCTGCTGCCCTGGAATTGTGGGAAAGTCGCCTCTTTTTCTGGCCGCCACAGCCCTGCATGTCCCAAATTCCCCCCCGCCCCCTCTTCTGACCCCACTGCCCCCTCCCACCTACCTCCTATTCCCCCAAGGCCGCCACCTCACTTTACATGTGCATCTTCTCAGGGGCCAGGCACCTAATTAGTGGAGCCACACCTGCGCAGCTCCGCTGTTTAGGTGAGTGGCCCTTAATTCTCTTGTGTGTGGCCCCCCACGCGTGCACCTTAGAGAGAACTATCCGTGGACCACGTAAATGGAGCTCGCAGACCACAGGTGGTACACGGACCGCAGTTTGAGAACCTCTGAGTTAGACTAAACAGGACAATATTGTCAACAAAAACAAGGCCATCCAACTGTGCTTCATTTGTCCATAAAATTCCCTGATTGCTTTCTGCGGTTACTTTCCTCATGACAGTGCAAAACAATAGTGGGGACATAATACATCCTTGCCTTACTCTAGTTGTCACTGCAAACCATTAGCTGATATTGTCACAGTTTGACTGCACATTCAGCATCATCATACATCCTTGATTACTTTAATTATTTTTGGTGGTGTTCCATAGAGTGCTATAAGTTTCCAGAGACCGCCAGGGTATGCTGTCAAAAGCCTTCACGAAATCTATAAAACTTATCACGAGTTTCTTTCTGCTTTGTTTTATAGTATTTCTAACAACAACAATATGGTCTGCCTGTGAGCTCAGTGGTCTAAAACTGCTTGTTCCTCTCTAAGTTGACTATTTCCTGATACATACCAGGATGATGTTGCACATGATTTTCTTACTTAGTCTATCTGTAAACTTCGATTTTTATCAATGGAAGTATTTGTCGGTTTGCATGAGTGGTGAAATTGACAGTTTAACATTTACCGATTTAAAAAAAAAAAAATCAAATCCTTTCAAGCCTACTAATTTAATATTATCATCTCCTTTAGAGGAAGGACTTTCACGCTGTGTACCACTGAACTATTTAGCCACTACAGTTGAGGTTCTTTGGGAACATGACATTTACATGGCTGTCTGTGTGTCTCTGTGTGTATTTGTCAGGCATAATGTTATAACTTGAATGGAAACAGCAAGAAAATACTTGCTGTTTAGTCAATAATGGCTTCACTGTAATGAGTGGTACCAAATATTTCATTAGCATTAATAAAGAACTGTAATTCTATAGTAGGTGGAGGATAAAGAGCTGCATAACTGTTTCATGGTGATAGTGGATGTGAATTATCTTGATTTTTCCCAAACTCCTTATTTTTGTACTGTTAGACTCTGATTCAGGAAAGTGTCCCTATTCAGAACAGCACTTAATCTCTTGCTTATGTCCCATTGAAGTCCATGGGATTTAACTATGTGCTTAAGTGCATTCCTGAATTGGGATCTTAATGACTTGTGCACTTCTTTCTATTTTAGAAACAAGTCTGAATGGGACTAATCTGTTTTAAATGTTGACATTGCTTAAGATCTGAGGATACATTGAAGTGTACTGAGACCCATTGTAGCTTGGTACAATATTTAAAGTATCTTATTCTGAGTCAGAAGGCATAGTTCAGAAACTTTGACTCCATTACCAAAGTATCCCTGACACACAAGCTGTCATGGCTCCTTTTTGTAGTTGTTTTGATCTGTGGTGCCAATGAGCACATGGGGAGCTCTTCTTCTGTTGCTCTGTGCATGTGTCGGTGCTTTTACTAACACCTAAGGGGTGTGGAGTTGTTGTTTGGTGGTGGTTGTTGCAGTTGTAACTAAGTGTGCGAGCACATAATGGGATCACAGTTCTAATATACTGTACCATGTTAAAATTGCAACCAACAGAAATATGTAATTCTTGGCCGTGTGTTTTGTAGGTGGATGGAGGTCTGTTTGGCTGAAGAACTGCCACCCACTACTGAATTGGAAGAAGGGTTAAGAAATGGAGTTTACCTGGCCAAACTAGCAAAGTTCTTTGCCCCTAAAATGGTCTCTGAGAAGAAAATCTATGATGTGGAACAGACACGATATAAGGTAACAAGTTTCGTTGGCTGTTGATTAAAACCAAGAGTTAAATATTTGTTGCTCCATCTTTCCCACTCTTTGTTTTAGCACTGGGCGTTGCAGAAAGCTGAGTACTTGTTTCTAGCATGTTAATATTTTCTGCATCAGTAGACTGTTGTGTCCTAATACATATGGAATTCTACTCCTAGTTTCACTTTTTAAGATCGTTGTATCTTTCGATAGGAACATTACTCTTACCTTTCTTTCTCCCACCAGTTGCGCACACACACATTACTGTATAACTCCCCATAGTCCAATGAAGGACTGACTGTGGTCACCAGCTGGGACATGAACTTGTAACACTGAAGAGCAGGGAGGCAATATGATAAAATAGGAATAACTACTATACAGGAAAAACATGATAGCTGTACTTAAGGTTTTTTAAGACCAAAAAAAAGTGCTTTCAGCTCCAGGGAAAACTTTTTGGTAAGCTCACAAAGTATTACCAACTGTAAAATTACAATCCATTAGGAAATAGGGGCCTAAAGTCCTATTCTCTTTATTTTAAAAAAAAGTTACCAAGTTCTTACATGAACTGCTGTATAATTTGTTAGCGAATATCCTCCTTATGAGATCTGCATGTTTAAATATCAAACACTTCATCATGGAGGAACAAAAATCAGTCAAACAAATCAAGCTCTGCTGTTATAATCACAAGCTGCATAGTTACTTGGTGATAATGGAGAATGCATATATATACATTAGTTTATTTGGGGACCTCCTTTAAGAGCTGCTTTACTTCAATTTGCATAAGAAGACAGCTGGAGAAGGCAAATTTTTAAGGTACATCTGTTTTGGGGTGTTTTCTGTGCAGGACCAAAATCTGTTAAGGATCTCATGTGATTAAAAAATGTTTATATAACTTAAAAATTATGCTTATGCTTTTAAAAGATTAAAAATTTTCTCTTGCTTACCTGCCACCTCTGCAGTTCAGGCTTCTGTCTCTCAAGTGGCCCCTAAAACAGGAGCATTTTTCTTCCCTTCTTTTGTTCTGTTTTTTAAGTAGTGGTTTTGTCAAATGTTAGGGGGAAATGGCCCTTTGGGTCCTGAATTTGAGGCTTGAAATGTAGTGGTGATCGAACTGATTTTATATTCCATATATTTTAGATGGTAAATATTTGTGACTTACAAGCTTGTCTACATGAACACGTATGGCGTCACGAGCTGTGGTGTAAATTTATAGCCTTCTAGGGTGCTGCATGCTGACTCTGTGGACCCTGTTGTTGCACAATTTAAAAAAAAAAAATGACCCTGGGAACTTTTAGTACATAGCAGCAGGCTCCACGCAGTCAGTCAATGTGCAGCCCGCAGGGATGCTGTAGATTTACACCACAGCATGCCGCGATGTACGTGCTTTGTGTAGATGTGCCCCCAAGTTATACGCAAGTCCTGTTACTGAGTTGGAATCTTGAACAGTTTATCATACAGCATTGCAAATCGGATATGGATTTCGGAAGACATAACAAAATACTTTTTTAATTTATGAAAAACTGCAATCTTTCAAAAGAAGTCTATAGAGGTTTAGACATGTTTTCTTTAGTTTCATCTCAATAAAAACTAAGTATTACTGCCAAATATGAAGTCCACTAGAAAATTTGTCATTGCTATTGATCTTAAGGTGGAAGGAACTCCTGATACCACTAGGACAGGCAATATTATATAATCTTAATGTAGATTGACTTTCAGAAATGCTTCATCTTAAATTTTGATGGTTAGTGCAGAGAGTCTACGGTACAAATATTCTCATTTGTCATTTTCTCTGTACATAGATACACTGTTGTGTGGTAACTGAAATGATGTATTCAAAGCCAAAAATGTTGAAAACTGCCAGTTCAAGCTCTCTTATCAAATAAAAAAGCCTCATTTTCAGTAGTTATGTGGCTGAAATTAGAAGGATAACTGTTTACTAGTATAATTTACAAACTAGCATGTTTGTGCCTCTTTTCATCATCTTAACTTTTATATGAATTTAGTGTGAATTTTTTTACATGAATTGACAGGCCCTGAGGGTGAAATCGTCTTGCCATGTGAGTAGAGAATTGCAAGCCTTTTGGGAAGCCCAAGAACAACAACAAAAGCAAAATTCTCCATACTGCTTCAGCACTGAGTCAACTCTCACCTAAAGGGGCCTCTCCCATGAAGGAGAAAGTAGTTCATTCCCTATGCTTACAATCATGCTTTCCTTAGTGCCACTGCTGAGACTACAAAACCAGTGCCAGTTGGTGCCAAATTTTTGTGATGTGGCCATGTGCCCACTAGGAAACTGAGACAACCAGACTTCAACTTGCATAGGTCATTGGACAACAATCAAATGGTATTTTTTAGTCACAGTTGACCTAGACTGGATCTGAAAAGCTCTTTTATTCCAAGCCATTATGACTCATAAGACCTTTCATTCAAAGGAATGTGCTAGTGTGGAGTTACCTTCAGACTGAAGCTCGGAGCAGCTAACCAGCACACCTCCAGCTTCACATAGGAAGTGGCTTCCGATTGACGTAATCTACAGAGGGGTGGACAGGCCGAACCTGAGTG
Source organism: Chrysemys picta bellii (assembly GCF_011386835.1). Taxonomy (NCBI): domain Eukaryota; kingdom Metazoa; phylum Chordata; order Testudines; family Emydidae; genus Chrysemys; species Chrysemys picta. The sequence continues at coordinate 46,071,593 of NC_088796.1, read as the reverse complement.
GTGCTGTGACTCCAACATGTCGTGACCCTGCTTGGTTTGGGGACCTAGTCAAATGTGTTTTTACAGCTATTTCCAAGATTTCACATACTTTTTCAAATTCACGATTTCTGTGACCTAATTTTGATATCGTTGGTTTCTTACAGTGGTGAGACTTCTAAAGTTGCAATCAAGGAGTTGCCTGGAAATGCCAGATGGGCACTTGCATGCAGAATAGGTTCTCAGATATTGCCTGTTGAAATTGGGTGGAGGGATGAATGGTGCTTAGGGAGGCTTTTTTCTGTTGCTTTTTCAGGGCAGGTCTTCACTACGGGGGGGGGGGGGGTCGATTTAATATACGCAAATTTAGCTACGCGAATAGTGTAGCTGAATTCGACCTATCGGAGCCGACTTACCCCGCTGTGAGGACGGCGGCAAAATCTACCTCCGCGGTGGAGTAAGAGCATCGATTCGGGGATCGATTGTCGCATCCCGACGAGACGCAATAATTCGATCCCCGAGAGATCGATTTCTACCCGCCGATTCAGGCAGGTAGTGTAGACCTAGTCTAAGTGAGCTATGAGAAGAGGATATCTGAGTTTTGCACATTCATATGTTCATATGAAGCCTTCACTGGGAAATTATGCCTCAGAAGATTTGATTCTAGGACTGTCAATTTTGGAAACTGCTTTTTTCAAAATGAGAACTTGTACTGAAAAAAAATCATTTTTTAAAAAAATGTCTGGCTTTTTATGGGAAATTTCTTTTTAAATGGTCTGCTTTAATCATGTGAAATTAAATAACTTAAAATTTTTCTGTGAATTTTTTGACCAGCTGTGATTAAACGGCACTTTATAGAATAGACCTAAACATGTTCACAGCTCTGAAGTGCTTAACATTCACATGCATATATGACATCTTAAACTTACATCAGTAGCAACTAATAACTAATCTATTGTATGATTTCCTGCATACATGAGTAAAAGATGAAAAACAGGCTTTTCTGGTCTCTTTTCTGGTCTCTTTCTCCACCTTTTTCCCCGGCCTCCTTTTCTGGAGACTGTTTAGAAAAAATATAGAACCAAGAGCCCAAGAGACCTAGGTCAAACTCAAAAGAAAGCAGAGATTTGTCCATAGTCTTGTCCCATGAAAAGGGTGGGATTTCTGAATCCACACCTGGCAAGCTGGCCAAATACTGAAATGCTTCTTCCAATCCTCTTGAAAACTGTTTGCATCTGAAATGCTTGATTTTTATATAGAGAGCTGTGAGAAACTGGTGGAAGAACTTCCACAATTTCATGCAGAATTTTTCAACATTTCAGGAAATTCTGCCTTCTTCAAATATTGCTTTTCTACAAAACTTAAATGTTTTGCATTAAAATCATGGATACTTCAAATTTCCAACTTAAAATTTTGAAGACTGCTTGTGCTCAGAATGGACTTTATTTAAAAAAAAAAAGTGAATTTTCAGTGGAAAAGGGCTTGTTCTTTTAGTTTAAAAATTAGTGTGATATTTCAGTTAAGTGGGCCCACTTCTCAAATTCTTGGCAAAAATGATTTTTCATGTGCTCTTTTCTATGTTGCACACACCTCTAATTACTAATCACCTGAACTCCCCAGATCTCCAACTAAACAACTAAACATCTCTTTTCTGTAACAGCCCTGTCTTTCATATTTGTATTCAGGCTTGCCTTGCCCAACTGGAACAGTAGCCTAATAAGCAAGAAGGCATCTATAGAATGCTTCTTCGCCTCTTAACAATGGGACTCTTTGAACAAACTTGCTTGGAAACAGGATTTGGGGCACAGGCATTGGGATTACAAAGTCCACCTAAGAGGATGAGTTGCATGGCATGTAACTGCCTTATGATTTGGCATGCAGTTGAAACATTCTGGCTTTAGGGTCACGTAGTGAAAACTTAGAATTTTATTCACAGGAGAAGTGTAAAATTGTTAAGCAAAGGAAGGTAAATGGCAAAAGAACATAATAATTCAAAATAATAATCTCTCATCTTCCCCCTTCTTCCCTCTTCCATATTAGAGATCGGGCCTTCATTTTCGACACACGGATAATACTGTGCAGTGGCTAAGGGCAATGGAATCCATTGGTCTACCTAAGGTAAGTATTTAAATGACATGACACAATAACTGCCCATGGACCAAGTTGACTAAAACAGTGAGATTATTTTCCCCTTAATTTGCTTAAATAAAATATTGTTGAAAGCTTCAGTACTGGGAAGACCTAGTTCAGGAAATAAATCTAAAGCTTAGAAATGTTTGTTTGCTTTTTGTGTCTTTTGTCTCTTGTCGCCTTCCATCTGCTACTCATAGTTCCATTATTTTGTCCTATTTTCTTCCTATTTATTTCCAGTGACTTTGTTTTTAGTCTATCCTGAATCTTCCCAGTAGATCCCATGGTGTCCTTCCATTTGATTCCCTCGTAATGATTTCTCTGGGTTTTCTTTCATGTTACTTCCTGTCCTCCTTCCCTTCTCTCTTTGCCCCCATCTTACACATTCCCTTTGCTTTTCTCTCCCTTTCTGTGTTGCCCATCAACAGTTTCTCCTGATCAAAGATATTTAATACAAGGCTGGGTGGAAGCCTTTGCTGTGGCTACTCTCTGAACAGTGCTTGGTGCCTCTCAGTCACGGAACCAATGGCACTTCTGCGCCTTTATGCATTTGCCCAGGCAGCTTGTTAGCCAGCAATGTTTCTTAAAAAGCTGTTTTACTTCTTCATATCTGTAGAACATTAACTCTTATTTCAGACCCTATTGCTTGCTTTAGGCTTGTTCAGTTTATTTGGTGGCTGGCTATGTCAGTTCAACAGACATCTAACTTCTCTTACTTCCACTCTGCCTCCCTCTCTGAAAGGTTTCACTCATGTCATGTCCCCTCTGTGCCAGGGAGGGTCATGTACTAGAAGGGCCAAGAGCTTGCTGAATCTGCCACAAGTGTTGTGACATAATGATATGGAGTGTTGCCTATGACTCCCTGTGGGTACTCTGGGTGGTGAGGCACCTCATTATCACCTGCCCTTAGCATGAGGAAGCTTTGTCTGTATCTAATGGGGAGGACAGCTCCCCAACTCCACTGAACATGGGCAACATAAGCACTCCACTCTAGGCCTTGCAGGCCCTGCTGCTCTCTACAGGTTATTAGGCACATTTCAACCCTCTAGTAGAGCACCTTGACAGTGCTTGCAGTTCTAGATAGCTAATTTGTCTAGTAATGACAATTTAAAGCTATTGTAATGCAGCATCACTGTTCTCTAGAGGGCCCAGTTGGACTAATGAGAGAGTAAATATTACTAGTCAGAATAACAATTCTATTCTTTATTTTTTAGATCTTTTATCCAGAGACTACAGATGTCTATGATAGGAAAAACATACCTAAAATGATATACTGCATTCATGCACTAAGGTAACTAGTGATGGGGGGAAGTTTTAGATTTGGTGACCAACTTTCAGGCACGTAGTTTCAAACTGGCTTCAGGTAACTGGTGTTCTTAACAGAAGTTTGTACTTTAAAACTTTAGTGTGTCATTGTCTGTTAAGTTTATTGACTTTGTTCTGGGCCATGGGTTTTTGAATACAATATAAGCCTAAATGAATTTTTATTACAGCACTATTGGGCAAATACTTCTGAAGTAGAAGTTTAAAAAAACAAAAACAAACTACTGAAATACGTAGGAGGGCTGTTTGCACGAATCTCCCACAAACACACCATTTGGAAAGTTGACGCATTTATGTAAAATAAAAAAACCTCTTTTAGACACCTCTCAATCTTCAGACACTAAGCAAAAATCACCTTTTTAGAGTGATGGTAACTTCCTCCAGAACCTGATTAAAATTATAGACTATGTCAAACCACTTGAAACTGTCTCACTGTATTGATTTCCCATTTCTACAAATAAGTGCTGGTACACTTAATTAAGCTTCCATGTTAATACAATGCCAGTAGACATGTGTTGACCAGGGGAATGAAAATGAGGCTGTGCTTTGACACCAAATTAGAACTATTGCCTTCCAAAGTGAAGACTGACCAGTATATACATTCTTAATCATTCATACCCCCAAATTATTTTGCCTCAGGTTTTTAAATGTGTTGGGCAAATTTCTCTTATAGATATCTAGCTAGTTTAGTTGTAATGCAGTACAAAGCCAGGGAAGTTTTGGTTACACCACTACACTGGAACTAAAAGCTTTTTCTGCCTTAAAACTTCTTCCTCTTGATTTAAAGTGCGAGTCTAGAACCTCTGTCTCTGATGTTCTGATCCTGGTGGTGGTGGTGGTGGTGGTGGTAGTAGTATTTGCAGACTAGACTCCCTCCTGGTTCTGTTAAGCTCTCTTGCCATAGATGGAAGCCTTTTCCTTTCATAACTTTTGTTCGTGTCAGGATTGTAAAGATGAGTTTGGGGCATAATTTAACTATTCTGTTTTGTCAGCACTCATAGCTGAGCCATTTGGCATGTCAGTAGCCTTAGGAACTACTAAATGTGCCATAGGTGAAATGTTTTACTTCTAGCATAATCGTTGAAATGCTGCTGCTGCTCCTGCAGTCTTGTTTAAGAAGTGTACCTAATACCAGTAAATAAGGTATACATTCAAAGTTTAATGTTTTTCTTTCAAAATGCTGGGAGTTTGGCATTAGCAGTCATCTCAATTCTTTTGCAATAAGTGTTGCCATTTAAATTATTGCATTCTCAGCTCTCTGTGAGCTGAGGGGTGAAAACATTATCTATTAACTGGACAGCATTGCAATGATTACATAAATACAGGAGGGTAGTCAAAAACTGTGTAGCTGGTCTTTCTGTCAGTGAGTGTCTTGTGTAAGCTTGAAATGATTTCCTGAAGTGGACACATGGGGCTCTTAATATTAAGCAGCTTATAAAGAAATGGTGGGCTAAGTTCCATTCCGGTGATGTCACAATCTTTATTCAGATGTCAGATGTTCTCCAGAAAGGGGAATAGAACCAGGCTTTGAAATGGTTTATATTTGCTGAAACTGAAGACTTTAATTGGTTGGTGGGATTGACTAATACTTTTTACCCATATTTACTGTATCTTTTTTTTTATACATTTGCTTCAGCTTTGCATGTTGCTTGCAATAGCAGTGTATCCATTAGTATCTTCCTTCTTGAACTGTGTTTTGCAATGGTTTGGTTCTTGAGGTATTCATTTTCCCTTCTGCAGCCTGACCTTGGTCAGGACGCATGCCAAGCCATCAGAGCTGATCTGTGTAGTTTATTGGCTTTCATTCTCAATTTGTTTTCATTTCACTTAAATTCTTCTTGCTATGGTACATATCAGCACGAAGTTACAACACTCAAGTCTTAAAAACAAACAAAAAACAAAATGGTACTATCAACTGGTGATTCTGTGCCATGAATTGCCCACCCTTCCTTTTGACAGCATTTAACTCTGTGCTGCTTTGACTTTATGTGTAAGACGCAGGCGTACAGTCACTGCACTCTGTCCACATTTTCTCCGACCTCTTCTAAAATGCACCGTGACCATGTGATACATTTCTCAACTGTAATTGTCTTGCAGCTTAAGCCCCAACGTCTGTCTTGCATTACACACACAGCTGCATTAAAATAACATTTAAATGTTTGAATTTGCAACATTAAAGTTAAGAAATGCCAGAATTAAGGTTGGCCATGTACCCTTAATTCATCCTCCTTGTGTATGTGCATTATGATAGTCTTTAATTACATGATCATATATTTTTCTGCAGGACCCCAAATGGATTCAATACAAAAGGTGGATGGTGCTCTGGGGGTAAATCATGGTTAAGGTTAAGATTTTGTCACTGTGACTTTTACTAAAAATAACCAGCAGGTTGCAGGCAATAAACAAAAAATCATGGGACTCTGTGACCTGTCTCTTACGTTTAGTGTTTAAAAAAAAAAAAATATGGGAGGGGGTGGATTTGGGGGCAGAGATAGAAATGTCAACTGGAGCCCCATGGGGGGAGAGGGGGGGACTGACCTCCTGAGCCCCACCAGAAGGGTGGGTGGGTGTATGTACGCACGCATGGCACAGACCGAAATCCGTGACTAAATTGTATCCTTACTCATGGTTGTACAGTGAAAAAGGCTATGTTCTGTAGGACCCTATAGCCATTTGTTTCAGAAGTTAGAAGGTATGTCGTGAATGAGGCAGGGGATTACAGAAGAGGATGAACTTCTGCCTAAGGCAACTGAACATTGCTCTGGAGTAGAACTGGATTCTATTCCTGCCTGTATTACAATCCTCCTAAGTGATGCTAGTCAAGTTGCTTAAACTAAACATTTCGGACGTGGACGCTAACTGTTGCTTGTTTTGTGAGAATTCACAATGTGAGATCCTGGTGTTGGATTTGCAGAAATGCTGAGCACTCTCAGCTGCTCCTGAAGTCGATGGGAGCTGTGCTTTAAAAGAATAATGCTAACTAAATCAGGCTCTAGTCACTTCAAATTGAGCACCAAAATTAATAGATGTTCTTGACTTTAATCTCTCTGTGCCTTCGTATCCCATCTGTAAAATGGGATTAGTACCGCCTCACAAAATGTTGTGAAAATAAAATATTTGTGATGCAATCATACTATAGTGATGAGCACTACGAAAAAGCCCATGAGGGAACACTGAATTCTGTATTTGGAGCAGGGTTTGAATGGTGCCCAGTGGATAAGGTCTGTGGCCACATTTTGAACAATAAGGAGAGAACAAAATATTGACCAGCTACTCATTAAGTGCATCCAATTAGTGCATAGAATAAGGAAGGGGGTCGGGCGGGGGGGAGGGAAGGCAATGTGATCATGTAATTAAAGACTGTACCATAATGCATATGCACAAGCAGGGTGAAGTAAGGATGCTTGTGCAACCTTAATCTGGCACTTCTTAACTTTTGAGCAGTCGACTTTGCAACCGTAATAATGTTCTTTTAACATAACTTTTGATCTCTATAAATTCCTAGCTTTAAAAATAAAGAAGTCCAAGTGATGGAATCTTTTTTTCAGGTTTGTTTTTTATGTTGATACTCACATGGCTAATGAGCTGGGTTTGAACCTTTAGATCCATAGCACATACCTCTGCTACTTGAGATAATGGAGTAACTGATAGCAGTAGTTGGTTGTGTCCACTTCAAGTTCCAAACTGCCTCACTTGAATTAAATGCTATGAGTATTGATTCCTGAGGCTTAGTAGGAATACTCACTAATAAGGTTCCCAGTAAACATTTGCCCCATGAGTAATCTATTAACTGAGTCACCCCCACACAGTAAAATGTTCCTTTAAAACCAGTTAGTTTAAATCAGTGTTCCGATGCAAGTTAAATATTCACATTAAAAATTGTCTTATTGCAAAGAATGTGCATTAGGTATGTGTTTTCCAGTGACTATATTCCTTAATACAAAAGAAGGAAGTTGCATTCCTGACTACCCTTGCATTTTATGTAAAAAGCAAATGAAAAGCAAGCTCCCAGCACCACCTTGTGGTAAACTCCTCCACGCCAAGAAGAATAGAACATTGACCACATTACTCAACCATGTACAGTATAACTGTAGTTTACACAGGAGAGTGATATCTTACATTTATCAGCCACATTCCAAACCACTTCTGCTCTTTTGCAGTATTAAATATTATATAGTGGTGACTGCTAAAAAGCCAGCATTTCCCAGGCTAACATCTATGCCATTTTTTTTATTGGGCACTTCAGACAAGACTGAGGGCTAATCTATATCAGGATTGCTACAGTGATGCAGCTGTACTGATGTAGCTGCACTCAGGGCCGGCTCTAGCTTTTTTGCCACCCCAAGCAGCAAAAAAAAAAGGGGGGGGGAGGCAGCCGGACTGCTGAAGCAAAACAACAACAACAACAAAAACGGCAGCCTCAGGGAGCGCATGGAGGGCAGTCAAGGTGGCTCGCAGGGGGGTGAAAGGCGGTGACTGCCCGTGGGCAGCCAGGCGCTGCAGCCCACTCGCAGCTGGGCGAGAGGGGCTCCCCCCTCTGGCCTTGGGGTGCCTCCCCTGGCCAGGTAGGCGGAGAAGGTGCTGGCTCAGCCGCTCTTTTAAAGGTGGCTCGGCCGGGCCGGGCTGAGAGCAGTGAAGGTGTCGGGGAGTGGCGCGTCCTGAGGAGCCCGGCGGCACGGTGAGCGGTGGGGATCGCTAGTTCCTGCCCCCCCCCCGGTCCGGGGTCCGTGCCCCTGCAGGGTTGGGCTGGGACTGGCGGAGCGCGGGGAGCCGGCCAGGGGCCCCCGGAGCTGTGGACCAGACTGCCAAAGCGCCAAAAAAAAAAAAACCACGGCATGGCGGCTGGAATGCCGTCCCTTACAATGTGCTGCCCCAGGCCTCTGCTTTCTCGTCTGGTGCCTGGAGCCAGCCCTGGCTGCACTGCTGTAGTACGGCTAGTGCAGGTGCTCAATGCCGACGGGGGAGAACTTCTCCCATCGATGTAGGGTTATCCACATGGGTGCTTAGATCAGTTTAACTTATGTCACTCGGCTTTTCCACACCCCTGAGCGACTTAAATTATACCTAAGTAAGCGATAGTGTACAAGCCCATAGTCCTGGCCTTAAAGAGGTTACAGTAAAAGCCTTTCAAAACATTACAAGGGAAGACTAACAAAGCAGTAGTTTGGGAGGACTGCTAATGCAAAGAGACTTGGGTAGTTTGGGGCTTGTTTTAGGTGAATTTTAACTTTTTTCATTAATCTGTTAATTTATTTAATGCCTTCTTGTAAATTGAGGATGGCAGATGGAATGATTCAGAGTGTTGAAGCAATCTGAAGACTTCCATGTGATGAGTGTGACGGGTTGAATCACAGAAACCCCCTTGGGAGCTGCCACCAGATGTGCAAAGACTACCCCTGCTTCTGTTTTCCCTGCCAGCTCAGGACTCCAGCACCCTGTCTTGCTGAGCCAGACACTCCCGTCTGGCCCCAGACACAGACCCAGGGTCTGAATCACTTGTCCCAAAGCTGCAAGTTTACCTGAAAACAGCTCGCAGTAGCGTGCTTGTCTTTAGCACTCAGATGCCCAACTCCCAATGGGGTCTAAACCCAGATAAATCCGTTTTACCCTGCATAAAGCTTATGCAGGGCAAACTCATAAATTGTTCGCCCTCTATAACACTGATAGAGAGATATGCACAGTTGTTTGCTCCCCCAGGTATTAATACATACTCTGAGTGAATTACTAAATAGAAAGTGATTTTATTAAATACAGACAGTAGGATTTAAGTGGTTCAAAGTAGTAACAGACAGAACAAAGTAAGTCACCAAGCAAAATAAAATAAAATGCGCAGATCTATGCCTAATCAAACTGAATACAGATAATTTCCTCACCAGTTCCAGAGTGCTCCCTTTTACAGGCTAAGCTCCTTTTAGCCTGGGTCCAGCAATCACTCACACCCCCTGTAGTTACTGTCCTTTGTTTCAGTCTCCTTCAAGTATCCTGGGGGGGGTGGAGAGGCTCCTTCTTTAGCCAGCTGAAGACAACCTGGAGGGGTCTCCCACAGGTTTAAGTAGACTCTCTCTTGTGGGTGGAGACCCCCCTCCTCCCTCCTATGCAAAGCCCAGCTCCAAGATGGAGTTTTGGAGTCACCTGGGCAAGTCACATGCCCCTGCATGACTCAGTCTTTGCAGGCCGACGCCATTGTCCACATGGCATCTTGCATGTCTCCAGGAAGACTTCTCATGTGGATTGGAGCATTCCAAGATGCATTGTTCCCTAAGTGTCTCCTGATCAGGTACTTAACCTGGCAAATTCCTTCCTAAAGAAGCTGACCAAATGCCTCACAAAGCTTACTTAGAAATCAGGCAAGCATACAGCCCATATTCTTAACCTCAAGTAGAAAATGATATATATGTACAAATAGGGTGAATAGATATAGTAGACCATAACCCTTACGGAGATATGTTACATGGCACAGGCAGCACAAAACATATTCCAGTTATGTCATACATACATTTATAAGCACCCCCTCCCCATAAAGCCTTATGGGGTACACTGTCACAATGAGATATGATGATGGGATTGGATGCTGCAGGGACCTACTGCCTGCAGAAGAATCTGCTTCCTCTGTCCCAGTGGTGGCGGAGAAGAGGAGAGATGGAACCAGTGGTGCCCAGTGCCCCTTGTAATTAGAACAGAAAATGTCTGTGGCAACTATTAACAAATATACTTAGTAATGTCTCCTACTGCAATTAATGGGCAACTAAAAAAAGACAGAATATACTTGCTGCAATGTGTAGAGATGACGAGGGGGTTGGGGCGGAGGCACTTAAAAAAAAAAAAAAGAGGCAAAATAGCTTACCCCTGTTATAAATATTTAGAATTAAAGTGCCTTGTTTGAAATTTGAGAGTCACTCCACAAAAAAAATCACTTCCATTAATTCTGTTGCCAAAATAAATTCTGGAAACTCCTGACTTTTTACAATTAAAGGCCTTGCACATGGTCAGAAGATGTGAATTTACTCAGCTGTTATCCAGATGGCACTATATAGCTTTAAGAATAATTAGTATGGGTTTTCTTGCTACACCAAAATGAAAACAATGGTTCCCGGAGAGCACTCAATTGCACTGAACTCATTTCAGTTCTCTAAAAGCATGAGAGCACTGAGTAAGCTGAAGAGTTTGGTTGGGCTATTTGAGGTTGAAATACTGAGCACGCTCTCTCAACATTAAATATGCTTAGTCTTAGGAAAATTGAGATGAAACTTTTTCTTTAACTAAAAACATGTGGATTCTGCAAACAGTATTCCTAAGTTTGAATAGTGCATGTGAAAAGGACTACTATGTCTTCAATGCAGTGTCCAGACTTGGATTTAAAGCTGAATGTTGGAAATACTATCCAATATTTGCTAGTTACTGCATTCCAGCTTATATGGAACATTCCCTTCACCTGCTACTATTTATATGGATCCAATAATATCTAAATTTCCTGTTGCAATACATAAACCAGACAATAGTGATCCCAAATTGTAATTATTAGTTTATAAAAACTTTCACTTAATTTTAATGTCATGGGATTCCTGATAGACTAGGTTTTGAGTTTCACTGTACTAATTCTGTATTTTAAAGGGCTATTTTGTATGAATCCAGTATCAAGGATTTATCTTTGTGTACACCTTTCCCTTTCCATATACTGAAATATTTCAGCACAGGCAACAAGTCTTGCACTCCATCTGTGTCCTGTCCCCATCTAAGAGAGCTCCTTGGAATATCTACATCTTTTGAAGATTACTTCTCCCTTTCTATTCTCAAACAGTTTACGATGCTCCATAGAAAATAGTCTGATAGTAAAATTTATCCCATATCTGTCCACAGAAGTCAATAGTTAAAGATGAGTTTAATGTAGTAACATTCTAATTATGTTGATCATCATATAAGCTTTGATTTGATTCTACAAAAAGCAGCATTTTATTGAATATGCAAGTCTCTGGCATTGTGACTTTAGTATTTTTCTTCTTTGCAGTTTATATCTGTTCAAACTAGGTATAGCACCACAGATCCAGGATTTACTGGGAAAAGTAGACTTTACAGGTAAGTCGGTTTTAATTAGTCATATTGTAGATAATCTATTGCACCAATAAAACCTGCTAATATTACTGTTTCTAACAACCTACTCTCTATAATGAGAGTTTTCCCCTCTCCTCTCCCAACATTCTGCACACATCCTAATTGAAGTGATTGGGAGGCTGCTATTTTTAATGAATGTCAGACTTTGAAAAATGGTGGGGAGGGAATTTACATGCCACCTTTGTTATGGCTTTGAAACTGAGATTCTAGCAAAATAAAAAAAACTACTAAGTTAACCAAGCCTTAGCTTTTTAAATTATATAAATTTTAGCTGAGTGCGCTCATCTTTTAATCATTTCCAACTTTCCTTTTTCAATATATAAATAGAGGAGGAAATCAGTAACATGCGAAAGGAGTTGGAGAAATATGGTATACAGATGCCGGCTTTTAGCAAAATTGGTGGTATTCTGGCCAGTGAGTTATCAGTGGATGAAGCTGCATGTAAGTCATCTTTACCATGTTTTCCACCTAATATCTGAATTGACCGTTTTTGCATAAGCTGTTGATGGTTTTGAGAGTCATTTCATTTAAAATATTACTTGGAAGTAACAGTTGTAGTTAGTAGTAATTTTGATTCCTTGTCTAAATTACCATCATTTCCCATATTTTCTACCTTTAATAACTGTCAAGATGTGCACATCTTGACTGAGTAACTGTTAAGTTATTGTCATGAGGGTTTTTTGCTTTTGGTCTTAGAGCTCTTTGGAGCAGGGAATTGTACCTTCTTATGTCTGTCTGGCAAAAATAAAAGTTCATAATTCTTTTATTAACAATACAGATATCTAGCCTTGGGCAAATTGGTTAACCTCTCTGCATTTCAGTTTTTGTGTAAAATGGTATAGGCCATAATCTTCTAACAAATTCCTAAAGGTAAAATGTGGACTATAACATATGCCTATATTTAACTTCAGACACTTGTTAGAAGAATTTGGCCTATACCATTTCAGAGATACAAAACGGAGAACAGAGACATTAATTGTCTTGCTCAAGCCATATAAGTTAACCAGTGATAGAATGAAGAATAGAGCTAGAGGTTCTTCAAATGGCTCTGCATAATTCTATATCTGGGTGCTGCTCCACCTTATGCTGCCTTGCGATGTAACAGTCTGCTAGCTGTGTCAGCTGAAGTGCTGCTCCTCCCTTCAGCATTACATTGTTCTCAAAGTGAGGCTGTATAGGGGACGTAGCGCCCTCACCACGCAGTTCCTTCCAACCGAGTGCCATGACCAGATGTGAACCTCTAGTTTCTTTGGAACCAGAGCCTCTTTCTTCTTAGATAGTTAGCATTAGCTGTTAGTGATTTCTTTTCAGGCCTGTGTTATGGTGGAACTTCAAAGCAGAAAAGGCTGGATTTTAAGAGGTGCATTTCCTGCCTGGGCAGTGCGTCAAATGCCAAGGAGAAAGATGTTTGCCTTCTGGTTGTTTGATCTGTAGGACCTGTACTTGCAGATCCAGAAAGGATACGGAGACTCATTTACAGCTCCATCTCCTGAAGGAAGCCCTTGAGCCTGGGCCAAACTCTCTGATTCTGAGCAACTCTCCAGTCCATGGTTGAAAAAGCTAGTGTCTCCACCAGTTGGAACCAACAAAGGGCCAACAAGTTCCAAGAGGTCACAGCCACATCCAGGACTGGATCTGATCCCTCAGCTAAGCCTCTGAGGCTACGCATGGCTGAACCGAGGGCCACATGGTCAGACACTACTGCCCCAGTTCCGGAAGAGAGAGAGTTCAGCTATCTTCACCGGTGCTGTGCCTCATGCCTCACAGTTCTCTGATCCTGGTGGAACCCCTCAGCTTCAGGACCAGGATGAGCTTCAGCATCCCCTTCCAAATCTAGGAAGATAGACTCCATTGATGCACCAGAACTGGGGTCATCAGTGCCTTTGGTGTTGTGACAGTTGGCACTGAAAAGAGAGGCATAAGGACACAAAGGGACTGTTAGGTCTAATGCATGGGAACCAGCACTACTATCTGATTCAGGCAAGGTGTCTACAGCACAAGGTGTCTACGGTACTGAAATACAGACTTTGGTCTGTGTGACGGGTTGGATCACAGAAACCCCCTTGGGGCTGCCAACTGATGTGCCAAGACTACTACTTCTCCTCCTTTCCCTGCCAGCTTGGGACTCCAGCACTGTCTTGTTGAGCCAGACACGCCCGTCTGCTCCAACACAAACCCAGGGTCTGAACCACATGCCCCAAAGATACAGACTTGCTTAAAAGCAATTTAAGAAGTGTTCCTGTCTTTAACACACAGATGCCCAACTCCCAATGGGGTCCAAACCCCAAATAAATCCGTTTGACCCTGTATAAAGCTTATACAGGGTAAACTCATAAATTGCTCGCCCTCTAAAACACTGATCTAGAGAGAGATGCACAGCTGCTCCCCCCCCCCCCCCCGGTATTAATACATACCCTGGGTTAATTAATAAGTAAAAAGCGATTTTATTAAATACAGAAAGTAGGATTTAAGTGGTTCAAAGTAATAGCAGACAGACCAAAGTGAATTACCAAATAAAATAAAATAAAACACGCGAGTCTGAGTCTAATACAGTAAGAAAGCAGAGTACAGATGATAACCTCACCCTTAGAGGAATTCCAGTAAGCTTCCTTTTACAGGCTAGTCTCCTTCTAGTCTGGGTCCAGCAATCACTCACACGCCCTGTAGTTACTGTTCTTTGTTCCAGTTTCTTTTAGGCATCCTTGGGGATGGAGAGGTATCTTTTTAGCCAGCTGAAGACCAAATGGAGGGGTTTCCCAGGGATTTAAGTAGACTTTCTCTTTTGGGTGGAGACCCCCCTCCTCTCTCCTATGCAAAGTCCAGCTCCAAGCTAGTTTTGGAGTCACATGGGCAAGTCACATGTCCATGCATGACTGAGTTTCTTACCAGCCAGGCCGCATTCCTGGGAAAGCTCCGATGTGGGTTAGTGTCTTCGAGTTCATTGTTGGCTTAAGTGGTTCTTGATTGGGCACTTAATTTGCACATTCCTTTCTCAAGAAGCTGCCCAAATGCTTTACTAGGGATACTTAGAAATACAAGCAAGTATACAGCCAATATTCCTAATGTCAAGTACCAAAATGATACATGCATACAAATAGGAGGAATATATTCAGTAGATCATAACCTTTACATAGATATGTTACATGGCATATGTAGCATAAAACATAGTCCAATTATATCATATATGCATTCATAAACATATTCCCACGAAGCCTTATGGGGGGCACTGTCAGTCTGCCCTCCGCATCAGTAACGAGGGAGCTGGACTTGCGTATAACACTGGATCCAATATCGTCTGAATTGTCAGTTCCACTGTTGGTTCTTGCTTCGGCTTCCATTTCAGCTCCAGCATTGGTTCCAGAAAGTGCTATCACAATGGCAGCCCAGGTTTATCTCCTGACATATTGGAGCAGAGTCTGAAATGCAAGAGCTTGAAGAGGTGACATGTTTCTCTGATTCCAAGATCCTCTTTTTCATCTCCTGCTAGGAAGAAGAGACTAGAAGATATTGAGTCTCTCTCTTTATGGATCCCTCTATGATCTCTCCTTTTAGCACCCCTGCAGGGTTTCCACAAAGAGCTGGTTCCCCCATATTTCCCACTGGGCCTCTTGTTCCTGGTTCATTCTATCTCTGATCTGGATTTCTATCAAGAAAAATAGAGGAAGAATGCAAAGACTGATAGCACTCTTTGGCCATCCCTTTGGCCCTCCGATGCCCAACGTTTTCCCAAATTGTAGTTAATGGGGAGACTGGCAGTCCTGGGCCCATTAACTTATTGGGGGCCACCTCAGGAACTTTTCAGCTACCTTTTGCATAGATAGAGGGGTAATGTCTCAACTACTAAGGATTTGGCAGCCGAGAGTTCCTTGAAATTGATTCTTCCTGATCCGCTGACTTTTCAGGCAATTATGCCTAAAGTTTTGTCCAAGGGAGAAGATGGAGTAGCTCTCCTTTTTGAACAGGAGCAGATGGGTATGGATTATAAGCCAGATCTGTCATCCAAAGAACATGTTGCTTCAGCATCCCCCTCCACCTGAGGACGCTGTGTAGTTCCACAGTCCGAGATACCACATACTTTCCACCTTGAATCTGCTTCAAGTGCCTGTGAAAGAGACTTCCCATTCAGTATTCAATTATCCTTAGTGCTACAGTTAAGAGTAGGATATCCTTACCCATCTTGGATGTACTGTTACAGCCTGCTAGATCAGTTTGTGCCCTTCTGCATCTGACCAACTCCAGAGAAGATGGACAAACTGTACCAGATACCCTCTGACATTTTTTTTTCTTGCTTTCAAACCATCCTGTGCCTAATTCCCTGGTAATGGCTGCTACAGTAATAGGGCAAAATCTGGACAAAAACACTTCACACCAGCTGATAAAGAAAGCAAAAATCAACTTGCTGGGGTTCTCCTCATCCCTTGGTATTATGGGGGCAAATCATCAAATGTCAGGATGACAGGAGGAAGGTTGGCTAAACTTCCTTCTGAGCCTCCTGTGATGCTTCAAACTCCTATGCAAGAGCATTGGCATCTACCATGCCCTTAGGAGACATGCATGGCCTTGTTCCTCATCCCTGACTATGATACCAGATTGAAGCAGAGGACATCTACTTTAAAGGTGAAAGTCTGTTTAATGAAAAAGCAGACACATTTTTGGAAAAATGTGAAGGTCATGAGATTGACACCTCGTTCTCTGTGCCTAATTTCCTCCACAATAAAGCAAGCCTCCACTCCCTCCTTTCTGGTAGCAGATGCAGTCCTTCCTTATCCTATTTTTCAACAGATCAGATGCAGCAGCAGCAGGCAGTTTCTCAGTCAGTATAGAAAAAGGCCTTTCACACAAAGGTCTAAACCTAAACAACTTGTTTCCTCCTCGTGCAACCTCAAGCCCTGGTTTTGATGAGATGATACACAGTCAAGAACCAGTCAACCAGGACTGAACTATCCCTGTATTTGGAGACAGGCTAGCCCAGTTCGTCAGTCTTTGGAGGCAAATTGCCTTCGACCAATGACTTACAGATCATCAAAACGGGTTATGCCATACAATTTGAAAGATTGCCTCTCCTCACTCCCACCTACCTTATTGTTTCAGGGACCCCATTTATGAGGCAATTCTTATAGTAGAAGTGGAAAAATAGCTTCTGATAGGAGCAGTTGAGGAGGTTCATGAATTCTTGAGGGGTCAGGGTTTTTATTCTCTCGGTTTTCTGGTATGGAAGAAATATGGAAGGTTTCAGCAGATACTAGAGTTAAAGGCATTAAACGGGTACATTTGGAAATATTGGTTCCATAAATTGGCTCCAGCTACCATAATCCCTTTGTTGTTGGTCATGAATTGATTCTTGGCTCTCTAAGACATGTATTTTTATACTTAAATTCATCAAAATCATCGCAAGTGCCTTTGATTTGTGGTGGCCAGATGCTGCTTCCAGTATCAGGTGTTCCTGTTTGGCCTTTCCATGGCTCCCAGAAATTTTACAAAATGCCTCTTTGCAGTAGCGGATCATCTGAGGAATTAGGTTTGGTTGGTTGGTTTGTACACTTAGTTAGTCGATGGGCTACTGAAGGCCTCTGTGCACGAGGGTCTGTTAAAGCATATTGTCTTCACGAAAAACCTTTTCAGATCTAGGGCTCTTAATCAATTGTCCGAAGTTGATCCTCTGCCCTTCACAGAGGTTTCCTTTTATAGGTGAAACTTAGTTATTTGTAAGGCACTAGAAAGATTTCCAAGTATTTAACTCTAAAGTAATATCATGACAAGTTTGTTCTATAATTAACGTAGTATTTTAAAATTTGGGTCTGAGAATTTTAAAGTTTGAGTAAAATTCTTTTTGGGGTCTTATGGTAGCCTACATGACCCCATTTGCCTATCTGAGAATGAGATGTATGCAGCACTGGATGTCTGTTCTACAGAACAAGTCAGTTGTTAGTCTAAGGCATGGTGATCATCATAACCCCCCTAGATTGTGGTCAGTCAAAATGACTGCTCAGGGGCGTACAGTTAAATCCTCTCGGACCATCCCAGTCAGTGAGTTTAGATGCATCAACCAAGGGCTGTGGGGGGGCGCGGTGCACTGGAATTATTTGACAACTCAAGGGCACCGCTCTGCTTAGGAGAAAACCCTGCACCTCAATGTATTGGAATTAAGAGATGTTCATCTGGCTCTCAAGTTGTTACGCCCCCCACCTGCAGGGGAGGGTTGTACAAGTGATTACAATACATCAGTAATGCATTCCACTGACAAGCTGCCGAGGGTGGGGGTTTGCAGTATTCACTCATCACTCCACCCTACTGTGTGCAGAGATACAAGGCTGTGGAATTGGTGTATTTTATTATGTAATTTACCTGTGGCTCTGCATCTAGCATTGGTGCAGCTGCGCAGATATGAATTTGTAGTGTAGACCTGCCCTGAGAGTGCTCTAGCTGACCTTGCTAGAAGATTATTCTACCTCAAGGCACCACGAGGTGGTGCAATTACCCATAAGTGTGAATATGCAGGGCTGTCTCTAAGAACTCTGCATATAGGTAAGTAACCTTCATTTAAGTTTACGCACACAAGATAGAAAATTTTGGCTAACGTAGTTAAGGTGAAGCTTAGTTATTTGTAAGGCACTAAAAAGATTTCAGATTATTTAAGTGCAATGTAGTATGACAAGCTTAAATTTTAAAACTTTCAGACCCTAATTTAAAACACTCTTTCCTACCTTCATATTGGCTTGTTCTGTGTATTTTGGTACATGTTGTGACTACAGTTAGCACACGATTTTGCAAATGTAGCTTTTAAAATATAATCTATAGGGAGGGGGGAAAAATCTGGGTATGTCAGTCTATCAGCCTTACACGTTTTCTGAGGTTTAGTTACTGTCAACCCGGTTCAATTTTTTTTAACAGTAAATTTTCTTCCTCCCCTGGAGATAAAAGGGCCATAACTTCCTTTCCCAAAAGCTTTTTATAAAGTGTATTCTTTTTCTCTTAATTCTGAGGCATGTTTCTTAAATTCTATGAAGTAATCTTTCCTGATGCTGGCTTCTGTTCCCAAGGCTGGGAATGGGCTGCAGAGCAGCACATTCTGGCCAAGAAGAGGAAGTAGTTGCTGTTCAGAGGAAACCTCTGACAAATTAAGTGTCTAGTATCAGAGGGGTAGCAGTGTTAGTCTGGATCTGTAAAAAGCGACCGAGTCCTGTGGCACCTTATAGACTAACAGACGTATTAGAGCATCTGTTAGTCTGTAAGGTGCCACAGGACTCTGTCGCAAAATTAAGTTGGAATTTAATTGCCTTCTTAGGAGAAGGAGAGTGGCTAATGTGGTGCTCCAAGGTTTAGTATACAAAGGGGGAGGGGGGGGAGAAATGGAAAGATATTCAGGGCTCAGACATGGATGGTGAGGGCTCTTGTGCTAATGGAAGATCATAAATGTTAGAGACTGAAAAGACCAATTAGTCTCTTTCCTATTAATGCTGGATTATTTCTCTGGAGAAGATTTTTCTAGTATTTCTTTTATCCAGACTATTTTAAAGTTAAGTGGAGCTTCCACTTCTTTGTTCGGGAACTAGTTCACAAGTGAACACATACACACTGTCTTGCTAATATTGAACCTAGCTTTTTCTGTAATTTCTTATTAATTCTAACTTGTATGCCATTGAACCACCTTAAATCTCTTCCACTTTGTGTATACGTCCTTCAAATATATGTTTTTCCCCTCTATCCTCTCAAATAAATGATGCAAATTTAGCTCTTCCCTTTCCTCGTGAGTCCCAATCTCTCCTTGACAACTTCTAAAGTTGGTTTAGCTGGTCTGAGAGGTAAGGACTGTTGTGAGCATCTAATCAGATTGCACAACACTGCCCATAGAACTTTGTTCTGGGCTTCCCACATTCTGCCCATAACTTGTGGTTGAGCTAGAACAGTGGTTGGCAACATTTGGCACGCGGCTCGCCAGGGTAAGCACCCTGGCGGGCTTCCCGCCAAACCCATTGGCCCAGGACGGCGAACCACGGCCAGTGGGGGCCGCAATCGTCCGAACCTGCTGCGTCAGCAGGTAAATAAACTGGCCCGGCCCGCCAGGGTCCTTACCCTGGCGAGCCGCGTGCCAACGTTGCTGACCCCTGAGCTAAAGCATATTTTTTCAGAAAGAGATCCAATCTGCGTTTAAAGATTTCAAGTGGTGGAGAATCCACCATGTCCCTAGGTAAGCTGCGTTCAGGGGAACGGCACATGTATCCTCTTTCTTCCAGCCCCCATGGCCCACTCCAGTTGTCCTAGTCAGGTCTCGGGTCTCTAGCTGTCCTGCTTGTATGGTGTATTTCTGAAAAATACATTACTGTAAGGGAGCTGTCACTTATGACTATAACAGATTCCCCAACTGTTAACGGAATAAAAACTGCTAAAAACAGGTATGTGCCTGTGACTGTGCCTGTACCCAGGGTACAATCCGGACTAATGAGTAGCTGTCACCCCTGCCCTCTGCCCTGGGGTGCCTTCTATACTGCTTTGCTGCTCGAGTCTGGACTGCTCACACACCACAGCCACCAGCATACAAGTCACTCCCAGTTATGTCTCAGTGTGTGCTGAAGCCAGCCAGCCACACCTGGGCTCTTACCAGACTTGGTTGCGGGGTGACCCCAACACCCCCCCACAGTCCTAGATTTCCCCCCCAGAAACATGTCATGTACTGCCCAACCCTCTCCTGGACAATACAAGCGTATATAAAGTCCATCCTTTTATTGGTAGAAATTATATGCATACGTCTTGTTACCCCAAATGGAGTACCCCAAACACTTCAATTCAAACACACTGGATTAGATAAAACAAGTTTATTAACTACAAAGAGGCATTGAAGCCAGAAATGGTTGTAAGAAAAATAAAAGATAAAATGCAGCTCGTGCCTAACTTAAACTGTGGTAAATTCAAAGCAAAGTTTTTCTCACCAAATGCTCTCAGCAGTCTGACCAAACTTCTTGGGTCAGAACCCTTCTCCAGTTCAATGACTATTTCCTTTGTTCCTTCTGGTGCACTGAACCGATGGGCAGGGAGGGGTGGGGGGAAGAGAGAGAGGTGCATTGGAGTGTCTGCCCCTTCTTTTTATAGTCCTGTCTCCCCTTCAAGGAGCATTTCCAGCTGGGAGCAAGGCGACAGGCAGGCTGTGTGGAAGGGAACTCCATGCTGTTTCTTTGCTAAGATGTAGATTATTTTGCTCTGCCAAAGAATGGCCGTGTAGCAGGTAATGGTTGATCAGAGTTGTTTACACCTGGCTGAGGCATCAGCTTGCCCTTTGTCTCTGAGGAACTGGTTTGGCCATTCCCCAGACTTATCTGGAAAATGTACTTTTTAGTCATGATCTGTTCTGTTTATAACTTCACATATCATGCTGCTATGTGCATTTTGCCGTATTCTCGATTAGCAAATTGTTTTTAAATATCTCACAAGGCATAGTTTGTACAAGTATTATCACAATAGTGTGTAGGGTGTGGACATGGGTACGTTCTGTCACAGTTCCCTTCTTCCCCCCCTCCCCCCCAAAAAAAAACCCCCATGACATCTTATGCATAGAGCTAGCTTTGTTCAGTATGTTTGTATTATACCCTTGCTTTACCTAAATAGAAGTAGTATTGGTGGGTGCTGATGGGGAGATAGATGGATGTAATCAATCCATGATACAGGAGGCATTGTACCTTGGTATCTGCTGTTATAGGTTTAATTTCAGAATAATTTGGGTTGGGAGGAACTTCTAGTGGATCATATGGCATACTGAGTGACTTTCACCACTCATACCAAGAGAAGCTCTGCTAAAGTCAATGGTTACACCACTGTAAAACCAGTGTGAGAGGAGAATGAGGAACTATTTATTTTGGTCTTTTTTTTCTTTGAACTAGTTTTAGTTACGACTATCCTGTAACTTTTACCAATCTCTTACTTGTTTATCTTTCTGCTATCTTGAACAGTCTGTGGCCACAAAACAAAAGATGAGCATTGGAACTTCTACACAAACCTTTTTTCACAAGGCTATGTAATGTGAGGAAGGTTTAAATCCAGGACTTCCATCATGACCAGAGAGCTTTTTTTTAAGTGCTATTTCTGTTGTTGAAATAAGATGACAAAATACTCTTCAAACCTCTGCAAATTTAGACAGTAACCTGTCCTATACTGGTGATTACAGCTACATTCTGACTTTTCTGTACATTGGAGAGTCCCAAAAAGTTAAACTATGGTGAAACATGATCAAATACAGTGGAACCCCGATTATCCAATCTAGTTGGGACTGGGGCCAGATTGGATAACCAGAAATCCAAATAAACTAGAGAATGGGTGGTGGGGGCTGACAGTCTAAACGGGGTTCTACTGTATAATATTCTTAAAAGCAATAAATGAAGCCTTGAGAACAGAGAATTGGTAACACTAATTTTTGTGTGATCCAGAAGTACTTTCTCATTGGCTCTTCTTTTTAAAGTTTTGGATCTTATCCACCTCTTTCAGTGCATGCTGCAGTCATTGCAATTAATGAAGCTATTGAGAAGGGAGTAGCAGATCAAACACTTATAACTCTGAGAAACCCAAATGCAATGCTGATGAATGTGGCTGAGGACCTTGCACCAGAATATCAGAAAGAACTCCTGGAAGCTAAAAGAAGAAAAGAGGAGAATGCAAGACTGAAGGTATTGAAACATATTTGGATTTTATTAACATTCTTAATAAGTTTGTTATTGCTGTATAAAAAGCGTGCATGCAAACTTTTTTAAAGGATTCTTCTAGGATTGCGTTAATAAGCTAGTGTATTCAAGATAAACTAGGTGAATGATTGTCACTATAGAAGATTGATCGCAATGGTCCCTTTTGGTCTTGGAATCTATGGAATAAACAGGCTGGAGGCAAACGTGTACAGGTATTTTGTGTTTGTACACATAACCCATGAATGTATTTGAGACGTGTAAGGATTATAAAATTCTTCTATTTTAGAATCCAAAAGATGCTCATTTTTCTCATTTACCTACTGGGTAGAAACAAAGTTTGTTAACCAAAGATTTATATAAAGTACCTTTTTCTGGGAGTAAAACATAATAATTAAGTATCGCATTCTATTGATAGAATTTTCCATTAATACAAAATTGCACTTGCGTCGTTCATTTCACAGTAACAGTTTCAATTTGAGAAGACAGGCTTTGATCAAAATATACACAATGCTTTACAATAAGCAGAGGGTGCTTTAAATATTCTAGGGAGTGCAGATCTTCCTATTGTGATTGATAAAGTTTTAACCACTCGTACTACAATGGCTATTCTACCATCTGAAAGTATCTTTGTGTTCCACTTTGTGAACCAGTAAGGATTTTGTTTTTAGAATGGCTCAATTTCAGAAGAGGAAAGAGATGTGTATGAAGAATTGCTGACCCAAGCCGAGATCCAAGGCAATATCAATAAGATCAACAGTAAGTAATTCTAGTTTCTTATGGAAATGGGCACATCATACCTACCAGTTATGTACGTATTTGTGTCAAATTCCAGACAAAGACATAAATTTACTTCTTTTACAGAAATAGCTTTTAAAAGTGGCAAATGTTTGTCAGCGTTACAACGGTTACTTTCAGTGTTGTGGGGCATCTTGCTGCTTTTTTTTCCATTATTAATCTCTTGGGATAATATCTTCTTTGGTTCTTGTTGCTGATATCAGACTCTTCAGTTCAGAAGCCAGTTGGTTTCACCTGCTTTATTTCCTTATGTTTCTGTTAGTTCCCACTAGCTGCAGCATACTGTAAATTTTGACCCCTCTTTTTAGATAGATGAGATTCAGACTTAGGCCCTGACCCTGCAAATGGATGAGTGTGGAAGAATCCTTATGCCTGCATGGAGTCCCTGTGGACTCTGTTTGAGGCTCTTGTAGGATTGGAGCCTTAAAATATAACCCTCTGCTGGATAAAAACTGTAACTGACTGGCTTGTATAAAGAGAGGTAAATACAAGCAGCAATTCAAAAAAAAAATTTTGCGCAAAAAATGTTTTTGCAGTTTGTAAGCGTTGTTTTCCTTTCAGTTCATGTAGCTTTAGTCCAAGTGAATGAGGCTATTGACAGGCAAGATGAAGTGGCATTGATGGCAGGTTTGAACCGTCCTGCTTTGAGCTTGTCTGGAGTTCTGCAGCAAAATTCCTCATGGTACCTAGCACAATTGTGTGACTGTAAAGAGCAGAGAATGCAGGTAATTGAATGGAATGTATGCTAGTATGACACTTGAGTTTGCATTTTTCTCTGCTTAAAATAGAAGTGACATCATCCTGAACTCTGTAGCCTGAACTCTACTGTTTTATGAAACAGTAAAGAATTTTGTAAAGTATTTTAAATGAATATTTTCCTAAACAATACAAAACTAGATGCATTTGCTGTAAAAAGCATGATGCAGTGGTAAAAAGCTGCTAAATGACAGATAAAGGGAATATATGTATATATAAATCCCTTAATACAAAGCTCATCTTGGGAACTAAACTTCTGACGAGTTTAGTATAGCAAAAAGGTAATGTTGACATAAACAATGGTGAATAAAGACCATTATAGAGAACATCTGGATTAAGGCAAAAATCTGTCATTTTAAAAGCGAGTCGGAAGTTTATGAAAAAACAAACACTATTCTTCAGTATGCCATTGTATTTGGTACTCAGCCAACATCATGGTCAATTCATAGTGGAATATTTTCCCTTCCCCTGCAAATTTAAAAAGCATAATGAAGTCTTTTTTTTTGTCTGATCTGTTAGCTAGCAGGGGTTCCAATTTTGCTCGACAAAAGTGAGATACAGAAAGAAGTTAGTGTTGCCAATGAGGAAGCTGAGGCTCTCCAGTTTAGTGAGTAAATGTTTTAATACTTGTTTTCATAATCACCATTTCATTACTCTTAATCAAACTGAAGAACTAAATCCACCTTTTTTGCATGCAAACAAGGTTTCTTTATAAATTGAAACCACATTGCATTTTATTTTTGCTACTGCTCTTTTCAATGTCACAATTGCCAAGTCACCAATCTGTGCCACTTTAGACACACATTATTTTATCTGAAGTAGCTAATGCTTTTCTTGGCTGAATATTTTCAGCTACTAGTGGACATACATGGCTAAAACGGAACATAATGCATGGCTTGTCTAAATAGACTTTTTTTGAATAGCCTTAATTTCTCTCGAAAGGAAATTTATTTATATCTTCTCTGGGTTAAAAATAAAATGATCAAATTGAAGAATAGCTTGCAGTCATATGCAGCAGAGGAAACTAGATTTCTCATTTTAAAATATTTACACTTTTAAAAATCTAGTCGGTCAGCCTGCTTAATGTTTTAGTACAGTTTATATATGGTACAATGGATCTACAATATGTTGACTAATGTTTTATTTTTGAAAAATTACAGTTAAGGGGGTTCTAAATTTTCAGCAGCACATCTATTGGCAATTGCTTCTCTGGCATTCTTTGTCTGCTAGGAGCTTCAGCTTTGAATAAACTGCTGTCCTATGTTGTCTGTGGCATGTGTTAGGGGCTGTTCTGTCTTCTGTGTCATTTAATATTTTTAATTCAGTCCATCTAATTGTTCTTCTGATGCTATGCAAAAACGTAGTTATAAGCCTAGTTTGCTATGCTATAATATGTAGACATGCATATTTTGTATAGCATCCAAGTCTCTTGTATAGGTAGTGATTTGGATTTTAGAATGATTCAGACATGGTGAATAGTATTTCCTTTTAGGAGACGATTGCTCTTGGGTAATGGAAAACTCCGAGGAGGGTAGTGCTATTTATTAGTATAGCTCCATCAGTGTCTTGGAGTAGGAAAAATGGGTTTGTTTCCTCTGTGTGGATTAAAAAAAAATTAAGGCCACGATATTGTGCTACCCACATGACTTCATGTGGCATGGAGAATTTCAATTCAGTTTTACTTCTAACCCATATTGATCAGTTTTCATTAGGGGAAGGCAGGTAAACAAATAAAACTAGCTCCTTCAAGAGGAGCTAGTTGAGGGTACCTATTAAAGAACTCAGAGTAGAGGCAAGCTGACCAAGGTACAAACTAAGGGCTTGGCTACACTTGCAGCTGTAGAGCACTTTGGGTTAAACCAGCCTTCGGAGAGCACACTAGGAAAAGCACTGCAGACTGTCCACACTGACAGCTGCAAGCACACTGGCATGGCCACATTTGTGGCATTTGCAGTGACATTGGGAACAGTGCATTATGGGCAGCTATCCCAGCGTTCAAGTGGCTGCAACATGCTTTTCAAATGAGGGAGGTGGGGTGGAGTGTGTTGTTTGTATGTGGGGGGGGGGGGAGAGAGAGAGAGGGTTTTTGGAGTGCTGAGAGTGTGTCAGGACGCTATCTTGTAAGTTCAGATCCCTCTAGCCCCCCTTCCTCTCTCTCACTCACTCAGTAAACATTTGCTTTGCCCCGTTGCAGATAAGCAGCCGCTGTCTGAAACGGAGCTCTGAAAAGGCACTTCCGCAATCCTCTGCCGATTTCACAACAAAGAGAAGAGAGGCCACTTGACTTAAGGAGATTATGGGATGTCAGAGCGCTGTAATGTAAATCCTCGTTCGCACTGGCTGTGGGGCGTCTCAGCCAATACGCAACAGCCGTTATCCCTCTCATAGAGTTGGAGTACCAGGAGCACTCTAGCCAGGGAGTCAGAGCGCTCTACATGCCTTGCCAGTGTGGACGGGGAGTAAGGTAGAGCGCTCTGGGAGGCTTTATCGCGATATAAAGTGCAAGTGTAGCCAAGCCCTAAAACTAAATGTGACAGTACCACTGAAGCTACTACATGATAAATACCCAAGAACTTGGTAAATGCATTTGTGCACTATGGATATAGATTCATAATATCACAGTTGCATGCTCAGTTCCTAAGCATGGAAGTCATTGAAGCCAATTGATGGCTGCAGATTTTGATGCTATTTTGTTGCTGGCTCCTGGAACTTTTTTATTTTGAAGCTGCTGTATGCTGTCTGAAAGGCAAGCGCCTTTATTTTTTTTAACCTCAAGAACGGCTAAAATATTTATCATGCAGAACAAAACAAAATGCCCAATAGGACTCCTCCTCCTCATTTATTTCTAGTGTCCTGGGGCCAATGTACTCAGGCTCCATGGGTTTGAACTGCTCTGAGTCTTCCAATCAGTCAGGTTCTCCCTATTGTGCAACTGGAGATCTCCACTATGAGCTTTCTGCCTGAAAAGGGTGGACAGAGCCCATAGCATAGACCAGAGTAGTTGGTGGTGGAAGCAGGCCCTGATTATCCACAGATCCAGGTGGAGGGTGGGCCTGAAGAGTAGCAGGGTTGGGGAGGACATGTGACTAATTTTAAACTGCATCTGACTATTGACATTGCCTGTCCCAGCATTTTTTTTTTTTTATTAATGGAGATCTCCTAGAACTGGAAGGGACATTGAGTCCAGCCCCCTGCCTTCACTAGCAGGACCAAGTACTGATTTTGCCCCAGATCCCTAAGTGGCCCCCTCAAGGATTGAACTCTCAACCCTGGGTTTAGCAGGCCAATGCTCAAACCACTGAGCTATCCCTCCCCCTGTTCTCATCATAAGGTTGGTGAATGATGAGATCTACAGAGAATTCATAGTTAAATCCCATCTGTCCCTGGTACTCACAGACTGAATTAAGAGAAATAAGTCACTCCTTCATTGAGAAGCACTCAAAGGGGATAAGTTCCTTAAATATAAAGATCATTTCTGTAAGGTTGATAGCCTGCCACCTGTGAAGGACACTGCTGGACTGGAAGTCTAGCTGCCACGAACAGCTCTGCCCTCCTAAGATCATAGAGTCGTAGGACCTAAGATAATAAGAAAAACTTTAAGATCAAGAACCTGGCATCTCACCTTTCCTCCCCCTGGCTCCAGTTCAGCAAGGACTTTAAATAACATCTAATTTTAAGTGTAAGAGGAGTCCAACTGAAACCAGTGGGATTACTGTGTTTATATTTAGGTATGTGTCTAAGGTTCCAATGTCTATCATGTTGGAAGCAGTCCTAAGATACAGAGAGAAATCCCCGGAAGTCTCAACTGTTCAAACCTCTGGGTGACCATCTGTCAATGAAATGTCCTTTTAGGGTCTGCCCTGGTGTCTCTGGTTTTTGTTTTTCAAGTGGTCTTTTTTGTAAGGACTTGTAGACTAGCTACTTGAAGAACTCACAAGCCAAACAGAAAGTTGGTGGAAAGCATAGGCAAAGTCTGAATCCTTCTCCTCCTATTCTGGAAGCTGCCATTGCCACTATCCAAAAAGCCTAGAGAAGCTCTCCAGTATTTGGGGTGTGTACTCACTCACTTCAAAAGCCATATAATAGAAATTGACTTATACCCTATTCTCCGACATTACAGCCTCCCCTGCCAGTTTCTTTTCCAGCCCTCTCACCCAAAGTAAGCAGTGGGTGAGTCAGAAGAGTGTGGCTTGGTTGAAGATGGAAGAATGGCTGTGATTTTTCTCTTACCCCATTTCCCGCCCCCCCCTCTCCCCCACCAGCAGCACATCTCAAGTGCCCTGTCTTGCCTTCCTTGGCATAGGCATCCTATTTTTTTTTTTTTTAAACCAGATCTGGTTATCCTAC
The DNA here is from genome assembly GCF_011386835.1 of Chrysemys picta bellii. NCBI lineage: Eukaryota > Metazoa > Chordata > Testudines > Emydidae > Chrysemys > Chrysemys picta. The sequence continues at coordinate 46,043,490 of NC_088796.1, read as the reverse complement.
TCAAACGATGACTTTACAAGTTTATTTTCCTCTCTGGGATTTTGGTCATTTTTTTTTTTTAAATTCAAGTCTGACTTCAGAGTGCTTAACTCTTCCCTGGAGAATATGTTAGGTTTCCTTCAGGATAGCCTCAACCAGGTTTGTGACCATCGACTCCTTCAAAGTTGTAACTGGTGCAGTTAGGGGGACTGTAAGGGTATGTCTACACTACGAGAGTAGTTCGATTGTACTTAAATCGAATATGTGGAATCGATATTACGAAGTCGAACGTGTGTATCCACACTAAGGACAGTAATTCGACTTTGTGAGTCCACACTAATGGGGCAAGCGTCGACATTGGAAGCAGTGCACTGTGGGCAGCTATCCCACAGTTCCCGCGGTCCGCGCTGCCCATTGGAATTCTGGGTCGAGCCCCCAATGCCTGCTGGGGAAAAAAATGTGTCAAGGGTGGTTTTGGGTAACTGTCGTCATCCAACCGTCACTCCCGCCCTCCCTCCCTGAAAGCGCCGGTGGGCAATCAGTTCGCGCACTTTTCTGGTGCGTGACAGCACGGATGCCACAGCACTGCGAGCATGGAGCCCGCTGCGACCATCGCTGCAGTTATGGCCGTTGTCAGCACCTCGCACCTTATCATCCACCTTTTCCAGAGGCAGATGCTGAGTAATCGTGCGAGGAGGCTACAGCAGCGCGGTGAGGACATGAAGTCTGAGAGTGGCACAGACCTCTCACAAAGCACGGGACCCCGCGCTGTGAACATCATGGTGGCAATGGGTCATGTTGATGCTGTGGAACAGCGATTCTGGGCCCGGGAAACAAGCACAGACTGGTGGGACCGCATAGTGCTGCAGGTCTGGGATGAATCGCAGTGGCTGTGAAACTTTCACATGCGGAAGGGAACTTTCCTGGAATTTTGTGAGTTGCTGTCCCCTGCCCTGAAGCGCAAGGACATCCGGATGCGAGCAGCCCTGACTGTCCAGAAGCGAGTGGCCATAGCCCTCTGGAAGCTTGCAACGCCAGACAGCTACCAGTCAGTCGCGAATCACTTTGGTGTCGGCAAATCTACTGTGGGGGTTGCTGTGATGCAAGTAGCCAACGCAATCGTTGAGCTACTGCTGTCAAAGGTAGTGACCCTTGGAAACGTCCAGGTTATCATAGATGGCTTCGCCGCGATGGGATTCCCAAACTGCGGTGGGGCTATAGATGGAACTCGCATCCCTATCCTGGGACCGGACCACCAGGCCAGCCAGTACATTAACTGAAAGGGCTACTGTTCAATGGTGCTGCAAGCACTGGTGGACCATAGGGGACGTTTTACAAACATCAACGTAGGCTGGCCGGGCAAGGTTCATGATGCTCGTGTTTTCAGGAACTCTGGTCTGTTTAGACGGCTGCAGGAAGGTATTTACTTCCCGGACCAGAAAATAACTGTTGGGGATGTGGAGATGCCTATAGTGATCCTCGGGGACCCAGCCTACCCGCTAATGCCCTGGCTCATGAAGCCCTATACAGGCGCCCTGGACACTGAAAAAGAACTCTTCAACTACCGTCTGAGCAAGTGCAGAATGGTGGTGGAGTGTGCTTTTGGCCATCTCAAGGGGAGATGGAGAAGCTTACTGACTCGCTCTGATCTCAGCGAAACCAGTATCCCCATTGTTAGCACAGCTTACTGTGTGCTCCACGATCTCTGTGAGAGCAAGGGGGAGACCTTTATGGCGGGGTGGTAGGTTGAGGCGAATAGCCTGGCTGCTGATTACGCCCAGCCAGAAAGCCATGCGATTAGAAGAGCCCAGCAGGACGCGCTGTGCATCCAGGAGGCTTTGAAAGCTAGGTTCCTCAGTGAGCAGGGTAACCTCTTGGGACTTTGGGTGAGGGGGGTATGGGAGTTTGTGGCGGGGGAGGGCGGTTAGAGAGAGACTGCAGCGGGGCTCTGTCCTCCTGCCTCTGGTCCTGCAGAACATCCACAAGGCGCCGGAGCGTGTCCGTTTGCTCCCTCATTAGTCCAAGCAGCGTTTGAGTCGCCTGCTGGTCTTCCTGCTGCCATCTCTCCTCCCGTTCACTGTGTGCTCGCTGGTATTGCGACATGTTCTCCCTCCACTGGGTCTGCTGGGCCGCATCGGCTCGGGAGCAGCCCATAAGTTCTGAGAACATGTCGTCCCATGTCCTTTTCTTTCTCCGCCTAATCTGCGCCAGCCTCTGCGAGGGGGATGCCAGGGTAGGTCGGGAGACAGTCACAGCTGTGGGATGGGAAAAAGGGAGTGAATTCCTCACAAAGATAATTTTTTGTGAACCATGAACACAGTCTTTCTCTGTGACCAAGACCATGCACAGCACCTATCACATGCGCACTCAGGACAAGGTCGAATTTTCGGCCTTCGCATTCAGTGCCTGGGGTCTTGGAGTGGAGATCAGACAAGCGGGGCAGGACAGCGGAATTCGGGTAGCAGGCTGACGTGATAAGCGGTAGACTTTTGACTGCTTAAAACTTAAATTAGAGCAGTGCCCTCCTTTCACGTTCAAAGCAATGCTCCTATCGTTGGGCAGTTCCTGCTGCCGGCAATCCGGCAAGCATGACCTCTGCCCTGTCTCACCTCCTCGCGGCTGTCCCCGGGAAAGATCCCTGTATGCTGCCCCTCTCCCGCCTCCACCGCGTGATAGTAAACCGCCGGTGACAGTTCTGTAAAGGAACAGGCAAGCAGTCCCAATAGTAACATTCCCCTAATTCTAAGCAGGTCACCATGAGCAACATCACTCTGCTGAGAATTTCTGAGACCGAGAAAGAACGCATGCTGTGTGAAAGCCAGCAAAAACCAGGGCCGTATGCCGCCATGCTCTGCAAGGCAATGATCCCAGAGTACTTGATAGCCTGGTGAGGAAAAGTTTCCTACCACGGAGGACACAATAAGGCCGCTTTCCCCAGGAACCTCATGCAAAGACTTTCCAATTACCTCCAGGAGAGCTTCGTGGAGATGTCCCATGAGGATTTCAGCTCTATTCCCGGACATATAGACCTTCTTTTCCAGTAGCTGCACTGGCAAGGACTAAAAAGTAGAGCGCCTAGGGCAAACAAATCATGAAAAACCCATTGTTAATATTCCTGTTCTGTTCAAAATAAATGTTTACGTGTTTAAAACACTTACCGACTGATCCTTCCCCTGATTCAGAGTCTGGGTTAACGCCTGGGGACGGTTGCTAGGGGATCTCTGTGAGGGTGATGAAGAGATCCTGGCTGTCTGGGAAATCAGCATTGTAAGCGCTGTCGACTGCCTCGTCGTCCTCCTCACCTTCCTCATCTTCCCCGTCCGCTAACATCTCCGAGGAAGCGGCCGTCGACAATATCCCATCCTCAGAGTCCACGGTCAGTGGTGGGGTAGTGGTGGCGGCCGTACCTAGAATGGAATGCAGTGCCTCGTAGAAACGGCATGTCTGGGGCTGGGATCCGGAGCGTCCGTTTGACTCTTTGGTCTTCTGGTACGCTTGTCTCAGCTCCTTGATTTTCACGCGGCACTGCGTTGCATCCCGGCTGTATCCTCTCTGTCATGGCTTTTGAGATCTTCTCGTAGATCTTCGCATTCCGTCTTTTCGATCGCAGCTCCGAAAGCACGGACTCATCACCCCACACAGTGATCAGATCCAAGACTTCCCGATCAGTCCATGCTGGGACCCTCTTTCTATTCTGAGATCGCGTGGTCACCTCTGCTGGAGATCTCTGCATCGTTGCCAGTGCTGCTGAGCTCGCCACGATGTCCAAACAGGAAATGAGATTCAAACTGCCCAGACAGGAAAAGGAATTCAAATTTCTCCGGGGCTTTTCCTGTGTGGCTGGTCAGAGCATCCGAGCTCGGACTGCTGTCCAGAGCGTCAACAGAGTGGTGCACTGTGGGATAGCTCCCGGAGCTATTAGCGTCGATTTCCATCCACACCTACTCTAATTCGACATGGCCATGTCTAATTTAGCCCTACTCCCCTCATTGAGGAGGAGTACAGAAATCGAATTTAAGAGACCTCTATGTCGAACTAAATAGCTTCGTTGTGTGGACAGGTGCAGGGTTAATTCGATTTAACGCTGCTAAATTCGACATAACCTCCTAGTGTAGACCAGGCCTAAGTTACAGTAATTGCAGTTTCTTTCACCTACAAGATGAGATCTAGCACTCTTGGGCATCATCTGTTGTGTTGTCCTCGGTGTGTGTGTTAACCCACAGGTTTTTTTTATTTTAGAGGCTAGTTCTGAGCTCACTCAGGGATATACTTCACCCATATTGAAGGGGGAGGACTACAGTAAATGTCACTAACAGTTTTCCTTATTTAACAGTCTTTTAGATTGGCTTTCCCCAAAGTAATTTAATACCATTTTAGTTAGCAGTGCTTGCAGTGGCTATTGAAATTCAGTCATGTTTCCTTATGAAAAAAATTAGACAAGTGCACATAAAAGGGGAGAGAATAGCAAAGGATAAGATGCAGCTTCTGTTTGTTTTACTCAGTTTAGCTGATGGAAAATTCCAGTCACAACAAGTGAGCCACTGTGGAACTTGGCAAACTTTTTACCAGGCTATTAAGGCATTGCTCTTAGCTTATCTTGTTGGTCACATTGGTGCCTCAAGTGTAGACTTGTCCTTCCTAGCTGTGTTGGACTCTTACTAGAAGGGGGAAAATGGGAATACAATGGAGGTAGAAGAAATAAAACCGAGAAAGAAAGTAACATAGGTTGACATTCCAGGGTCAACCTGTTGGTCAAACTCAATAGAGAGGTCATGGCAATCCCTGGACTAGTCAAGTCATCTTTCAGGTCTAATGCATTGATCATGGACTTATGTTAAGCTGTTGACTTCCACATGCTTTTTGAACAGAAATCATTTTTGCAAGAATGTGAAGTAGTTTCAGTGTGTTTAAAAATGCATCTCTTGCAGGTATACAGCTATAGCTTTCTTGAGGAATGGTAGCATATGATGTAATGTTGGGATACTATTTGCCTACACAACATCAATATTTAAAAAAAAAAAAAAAAAAAGCAGATGACAAAAAAATTGATAAGATTTTTTTCCTACTTCCCCCAGAACTTGTAGCAGTTGACCATATCAATACTGCAATTCGTAACTGTGATGCTAATAAAACATTGGTTGCACTGATGAAACCAGAGGCCCAGTTGCCTGTCGTTCACCCATTTGCTGCTGCTGTCTATCAGACTGAACTGTTCAACCTTCAGCAACAGAATGCTGTGGTAAGAGTGAAAAACTTACGAATTGCTGTTCAATAGGGTGCAGTCAAGCCATAAAGGATCAGGAACACTGATGCATTGTCATTTGTTGCAGTTTTGTTACTTAGAACTATCAGACCATTTATCATACCAGATTCTTCTAATTCCTGCCTTGAGGTGTATTCTATTAAAATCCAGGAATATTAATGCAAGTGCTTGCCTATTCAGATTGTTTTCTTGACTGATTTAGCCCGTGCTAACTTTTGTACTGCAACAAAGTGACTGACCTTCACTTTTTTTGCTGTTGCATACACTATCTCTCATCTTAAGGTTGACTGTGTTTTATGGAGAGTCATCAGCCGGACTGGGGGGGAGTCCACATTTTGATTAAGATTAGACTAGGCTTGACTGGAAGGACTGTATTATGTGGGACAATCAAAGAAAAGGCTGAGGAAAGGGAGGCTAAATAATGAATGCCTAGTGATTTAGTTCTACCACTCACAGTACAGTAAGCTGACATTTCTATAGCTATGACATTTTCTCCTCCTATTTTTAATATTTGTTTTAAATCAAATCCATGCCTCCCTCCTTTTGGCATCTAGACTTTAATTAAAACTGGTTACCCCTACTTGTTTAGCTTTATGACTGATGTATTCTATGTTCCTATAGAGATATTTGGCACATGATGAACTGTCTATTGCTGTGGAAATGTTGTCAGCTGTTGTGTTACTAAACCAGGCCTTGGGAAGCAAAGACATCCTGGCAATAAAGAGTCATCTCAGAAATCCATCCGTTGGCTTCAATAATCTGGAAGACGAAAACTTTCAACGGTAAAAGTTCATTTTGTCTTGTCCAAATGAGCAACAAAGACTTCTGCAAAGGGATGAGTGGGCGATTATCAGCTATTTTTCCAGAGTTGTGAGATGAAGTTGAAAAGGCTACAAGCTAAACATTTGCACAATATTAACAGGAGAGATTATTAGGGCTGCTCAGCTGTAATGCTCCATCTGCAAAAACATAAGCCATCAAACATCACTGAATGTTTGAGGATACAGAGGTCGGGGGGTGGGATGTTCTTGGAAGCTAAACATCATGAGCTGAGAGGCGTTGCTGTTGTGGCAATGGATATCTGGACTTAGTTGGAAGCCGCTAGTCACTAGTGTCTTACTGAATTTTTGAGAGAAGACCTGAGAATGAATATTGTGTGTGTAATGTAAAGTAAGGCTATCCTAACAGACCTGTCTTGCTTAAGAATGGTAGAAGCCTATGTGGTAAAAACCCTATTTGCTAAATAGCTGGGCACAACATGGTAGTGTAGATACATGTTCCATTCAAGTTGTAAATTCAAACTCGAGATTAGTAGCTTTTGTTTGGTGTTTGATTTTTGTCACAGCTGTGTACCACCTTGTGTTCTGATCCTGTCATATCTCACATGCAAAGGACAGTCAGGCTGAATCAGTACTTGTATAGGAGACCTCCAATGAACACTAACAGTGCTACAGTAAGGAGTGTTGGTGAGGCATTAGGTAATACTTTTTTCACCACAGTTGTGCTTGATGGAATTCCCTGGGCACTGCAGCTGGACATGCTGCTGCTAGATGAGTTGCAAGAGAAATCCTGACCGTTGAAGATAGCTCAAAAAGAAGTTATGGGCATGATATAGAAATTACTGGATGAAATTCTGTGGTCTCTGTTTTGCAGATCAGACTAGAGGATCCTAATGCTCCCTTTTGGCCCTAAAAATCTATAATTTCATGGCATTTTTAACAAGAATGGGGTCTGGTTCTTCCAGGCTACAGAACCTATACATGCAAGGGGCTCTGAGTTGAAAAGGGTACCTCAGAGTAACAAAAAAAAGTGCGCATAAATCCTACTAGCAATGAGTAGAGCACTGCTCTCTCCTTCATGGACAGGGCTGCTGTCAGCGGTTAGATAGAAATTTTGTCCTGGACTTGGTGTGTTGCAGAGCTGCCTAAGGGGTCTGTCTATTTCAGGGACACCTTCAAAATTTCTGCCTGTAGTGTCATGCATCTCTCACTAACAACCCCTCCTTGGTATTGTATTGGCTGTTGGGGATGACCCAAAGGAGAAAGGTATGGAGTCTGCGTTGAATGTCCTCCCTCGCAGCCCACCAAACCCCCAGGATCTTTTTTCTCCTTGGCAAAGGTAGGAGAGAATAGGGCTCTCTCTCCCTGCGGCCAAAAGCAAGACATTAATGTTTTGAGGGCAGGGGAGGAGAATTACATAAGTGGATGCTGCAGAATGGGGAAGAGAAATTAAGGGCCCCACATGAGCAGGTTATTGGAGAAACATTAGATGTGCTCGGAACAGCCTTGGCAAAACTTAATGAGTTATCCCTGAACTCCTTGCCAATTTCCACTTCTGATAATTACACTCTACCTACCTTATATACCCCCTGCAGTCTTAGTTGGATGAGGTGTGCTTCACTTACAGTTCTAAGATGCGTAGCATTGCTACAAGCTGTTAAAACACTCAACAAGTGGAAGAATTTCACTGATGGACTAAGTTGGTGGGAAACCTGCGGCCCGTCAGGGTAATCTGCTGGCAGGTTGCGAGACAGTTTGTTTACATTGACCGTCCACCTGTAGCTGCTAGTGGCCGTGGTTCGCCGTTCCCGGCTAATGGGAGCTGTGGGGAGTGGCGCGGGCTGCAGGGACGTGCTGGCCACTGCTTGTAAACAAAAATCCTGCCAGTGGATTACCCTGATGGGCCACAGGTTGCCCACCACTGGACTAAGTGCTTTGGGATGATTGACTATGAAATGTTAAATTGTACATATCTGATATTTAACTTTATGATGCGATTTTTTTTTTTAAAAGACTACACCTCCTTAGTATATTTGACTATAGTGTAATTAAAAAACAAGCAAACAAAAGGAATCGTGGCTGTTGCCATGAATTAATATAAACTTTTAATGTCAAAGAACATCTCTGTAATTTCTTGGAAGATGTTTCGGTCTTCTCTTAAAATCATTATTTACTTGACACACTGCATATCCTTGGAATGTTTTTATATCTATTAGTAGTGTGGAGCTACTGTAAGGAACGTGCTTTGGGGTGACATGATATGGGATTATTTCAGATCACAATATGAGCTCACAGTGTGGCGCTGTGGCCAAAAGAACTAATGCAATCTTTGGCTGTATAAACAAGAGAATGTCAAGTAGGGGTTGAGAGATTTTTACTTCTGTATTTGGCACTGGTGCAACCACTGCTGGAATACTGTATCTAGTTTTGGTGCCCATGATTCAAGGGTTTGGAGAGGGTTCAGAGAGAACCTGGAGAGGGGTCAGAGAAGAGACTGGACAATGATTAAAGGATTAGAGAACATGCTTTGTAGTGATAGACTTAAAGAGCTCAGTCTCTTTAGTTAAACAAAGAGAAGATTATGGGGTGACTTGATTAAAAGTATCTACATAGGGAACAAATATTTAATAATGGGCGTATACCACAATCCAGTGGTTGGAAGTTGAAGCTAAGCAAATTCAAACTGCAAATAAGGCATAAAATTTTGACAGGAAGGGTAATTAACCATTGGAACAATTTACCAAGGGTTGCGATGGATTTTCCATCACTGACCGTTTTTACATCAAGATTGGGTGTTTTTAGAAAAGCTCTGCTCTAGGAATTATTGTGGGGAAGTTTTGTGGCCTCTGATATACAGGTCAGACCAATGATCACAGTGGTCCTCTCTGCCCTTGGAATCTGAGTCTCTGAAATGTATGTGTAGAGCCAAGTAAGGCAACTTGCATGCTGCCTGTTTACATGGTGCCTGGCTGCAAACACTTATAATCAAGTTTTTCACTTTCATGTGCACTAGATTCATCCAGTAAGAAAAAAATAATGAAATACATACAGTAAATGATGGACAATACATTTAATGACTCTTTATGATGATTTATATTTTATATCTTCCTACAGTTATGCTGACACACTCTTGTCTATTAAGTCAGAGGCTTCATCTCAAGGACAAGATTATTTAAGCTGGAATGATGTCCAGAATTGTATTGACATGGTTAATATGCAAATTCAAGAAGAAAATGACAGTAAGTAACTCTGACTTTGTCAGAGGCAGAGGTTACTGTGGTCCCTGGAGCACTTGCTGGAGGTTTATGGAGTGCCGGCTTGCCACATAGAGATGCTTTTTATTTTTAGTGGTAAAATTGCAATTAGCCAAAACCAAAAACCACTAATTGTTTTCCTAATATTTTCAGTATGAAATTGTGGTAGCTGCAATTAAAAATGAGAACAGATGTGTATCACACACCATAATAAAATGTGGTGCTATAAATATAATTTAGTTTCTATTTCGTAGTAGGCAGTAGAGATTTGTATTTTGTCCTATAACAAAGATTTTTGCTTTTTTTCCTAAGTAGATTTGAAATTAGTAATTCCTGTTCCCCAGCATAGCATCTGGATGATAATTCTAGAGAGGAGGACTAAAACAGTTATCATTTTAAACAAAATTGAGCGAAGACTGAATGCCCCTGCTAAGTGTTGACTCGAGAGAAGGGAGCATTCAATGCAGTAGTTACTGGCATTACTCCTTTAAATCCTTTTTCACCTCTCTGAAATCCTCTTGGTATTTCCTGATTCGCTGAAGGGGTCCCTGACTACATCACTTCTCTGACATCACAAATGCCATAGTTCTAGCGGAGGCAATAAGACTTCTATTCATCTGTATTCATATTGGGCCAATAATTCTGGTACTTAATCAGTGAAGTCCCAAAATGAGATTAAGTTAAGTACAAGAAGAGTTTCAGATGGGAGGGGGAAAGGTGGTAGTGGTTGGCATTTTACACACTTTCTGTGTTGAATATCCCTCACATAATCCTTACTGGAGGCAGTCAGTACATAACTGTGTCAAAAGCAATTCTTTTCCTGCTCTCCTTTAAAAAATAAAATGGGGTTTGTAATATAGAGAGCAGCTCATTGTGCTTATCCTAAATTATTATCTAGCAATGTATGCCTTAAAACGTTTCCAGGTTGAAAAATAGTGCATGTTTCTTACGTGGGTTTCAAACCTTTGGACTTTAAAACTGTTAGGGAATTGAGTTTTGGTTGGCGTAACCCCTTTGCTGCTAGACAAATGCTTTTTTCAGCATGGTCTTTTTGACAAAACATCAAGCTGTGATGTGTACACTTCAGCAAAGAAGGGTAGTATTCAGCAAACAGAGCAGTTGTCAATAACTAAAACAGTCTGCCTTTTTACATAATCAGATTGATTTTTTGGGAGGGGGAGGCTGTTAAGCACATGCAGTGCTGCTTTAAGTCCATCAAAATTGAGGTGCTCAGTGTCTCAAACTTGGACCTCATGTTAGCAACTTTAGTCCTAATGAATAGTAGCTGTTTTCAGATTGCATTGGTCTACTATTGCCCCCTGGCAGGAGGCAGCTCTGCTTGGAACTGTACATAGTACCAACAGAGCGTTCTGAAACGTGCTGCATCTAAATCGCCCTGCTTCCCAGTGCACAGAAATTCCCTTTCCTCACTGGTAGTGCCCCCATGGTTGTCATAAAAAACCCAGCTTACATCCACCTGAGAAATAGCCAGTCTCCTAAGAGGTTATGGCCTTGTGAGGTCACATAACTATGACCTCACCAGTTCAGTTTTATATACACACTATGGAAAAACCTCAGCAGATCCCAGGCAGCCACCAACTGGAATGCACACTGTCACAGGTGATGGCAAAGCAATCCGCAAGAATTTTTATACTCACTCACAGACTTGGTGTAGCAGGGTTGTATGCCCTCAGGACAGTGTGTTTCAGTGCTTTCTGTTAACTAGGGTCATAATTTCTAAACTGAGTTGTCAAAGATAGCTACCTAAATACATTTAAAAAAAAAATCAGACCACTTTTCTCAGAACTGCTGCATACCCCATAGTTCGGTGAATTCAGTGGGAACTATGGGTGTGCAGCAGTTTTCAAAATTAAGGTATTTTTCCTTTAGGCAGCCAAGTTTGAGAATTTTGACTTACATGCACGTTCCAGATAAATTGTTCCGTGATGTTAAAGTGGTGATGTTGATGATATTATAATCTCCATAAGTTCAGAGGTCAGAATATGTATGTGTATTAGAAAAACTAATGTTAAATTATTTGGAATAGTCAGACATGAAAATCACTTCAGAATGATTACTTGAGCACTGCAACGTAAACAAGCCCAGACCTTTACACTCAGGTGTTGAATCCGTTTGTTTGAAGAGATGTATATGGATCATCCTACTGTAGAACAAAATGGGGAAACTTTTCCTTTTTAGAAAAGGATATGGGTTTTTTTTGTTTTGTTTTTAAATCAGATTCAGTTAAACAATTGGCTGTCAGAGGAGGAAAAATCTGGTCTCACTGGCTGGCTTGGCATGAACTGCCAATATCTGAGAAGAAAGACTTTAGAATTTGCTGCTGCTACTTACCGTAACTTGATGTTCACACTTACTCATTTATGACACTATCCTTTTTTTGAATAAACCTGATATGTGGCTGGGCTTTTTCTGTTAAATGTTAATTTCCCTTTTTTCTTTCTTAGGAATTGTTGCGATTAGCTACATTAATGAAGCTATTGACCAAGGCAATCCTGAGAAAACTCTAGAAACACTGCTGTTGCCTACAGTCAAATTGCATGATGTGAACCCAACAAATGCAAGGCATTATCAAGATGTTCTGCACTATGCCAAAGTGCAGAAATGCAAGGTAGAATCTCAATTGACTCATCGATACTTGTCAGTTTATTAATTGCCAAACCTGAATGTATGTTCCCCAACACCACCACACTATATTTGCAGTGGTTGTGGTGTCTGTGTGTGTCTCTCCTGTGCCAATTAAAATGTTATCTGAGCATCAAGTAATTCTACCTCCCTCTGAAACTTTTAGTGTGAATGGGAGCTGGGGAGGATAAAATCAGTTGTGCATGCTTGTCATTGTGCATGTGATGTGTCCTAGTGTAGCTAATCCTGTCATGGTCACTTCAGATATTTAAGAATGTGGTATTTATGCCATAATTGTGCTGAAGCAGTTATCTGAGCTGAGCAGGAGATCTGGCCTCTTGTTTCTGGGATTAGGGATGGATGGGTATTTCACAGCTAGAAGGAAAGCTGGGGCTTTTATCACTAATGGGAGGTTTGAAGCATTGACAGTTTTCAAAAGAAATTCCTGGAAATTACTCCTTCCTGAATACTCGCATTGCTTAAAAGTAAACTTGGGTTTTTGATGGTCTTTATGATCCCTTTAACTTTGACACCATCCTTTTGTTGTTGTTGTTTGGTCATAATATTACAGCTTGTTGATTATCTTTCTGATATGCTACTTAGGGTAAACCATCTTAGCAGGATACAAATGTCAGCTTCCATATAAAGCTGTGCCTTGGCTAGCATCAGAGTTTTAGGAATTGTAAACAGATGAACATAACTGCTTTCAGAATGTAATTGAACACAAGATGAACTATAGCTTTTGGCAAAGTGTTTAAAATGTATTCTCAAGTATTCTATGTCTAACAATCACGTTGTACATTCCTAAGCTAAATTATGGGCGCTTTCGCTGCATGGTACTTAGTTTATAGCAGCATATATAAATACTCTCTGGTCATCTGCAGTAACTACAATGAGGGGAGGGCTTAACATTTTATGGAAGCTGTATTGGCTTTTGAAGTAAACCTTTCACTTTTCCCAATTCTTATCAATTATGGTGGTACTCTGATTAAAAACAAACTTCATCATAGTTCATGACAAGAAATTTTAAAGAGTATTCAGCTTGAAACTTAGTCAGCTTAAAACTACATTCAGTGCCTTTTTCAAGTACTTACAGTTGCCCTGCTGTCCCCCTTCTATGGGCAGGTCTTCACTGGGGGTTAAGTCGACCTAAGTTACACAACTCTAGCTACATGAATAACATAGCTGGAGTCGACGTAGTTTAGGTCGACTTACTGCAGTGTCTACGCAAGAAACACTCCCATCAACTTACCTTATGCTTCTTGTTCTGGTGGACTACCAGAGTCGATGGGAGAGCGATCGACGGTCAATTTAGCAGGTCTTCACTGGACCCGCTAAATCAACCCCACAATGGATCGATTGCCGCAGCATCTTTTCTTGCTTTTTGCAGTCCTTTCTCTGCTACTTTAAATGTGCTTTTCCTCTCCTTTTGCTCTGTGAAAAACTCTCAAAAAAGCAACCCAAATAACTGATTACTACAAAGGAAAGATTGAATTTTTTTTTTTTTTTAAAGTATGTATTTGAGAACGCAATATAGTCAGTCTAATAAATTACAGTAATTTGGGTTGTAACTTGTAACAGGGGCAGGTAAACATTTTTAGACAGATATGATTTTAAGTTGTCTCCTTTTTAAACAGCGAAGACTATATTCAGTTTCTTCAGCCACTTTTTATTTTATTTGGCCTTTTACTGGCAAAACCAAAGTTCAGTAAAATCCAGCATACTCACCGTTCCTGCCCCCCAGAAGAGCTCCTGTTCATATAAGCAGACGTTGCCTCCAATTTAACTGTCATAGTTTTAAGGATGAGGTATGGAGGTTAAAAGCAAGTGTCTGATTTGCAAGTATTAGTTAGGACTGTACCTGAGGGTATGTCTACACTACGAGAGTAGTTCAATTTTACTTAAATCGAATTTTTGGAATCGATATTGCGAAGTCGAACGTGTGTGTCCACACTAAGGACAAAAGGAAGAACAGGAGTACTTGTGGCACCTTAGAGACTAACAAATTTATTAGAGCATAAGCTTTCGTGGACTACAGCCCACTTCTTCGGATGCATATAGAATGGAACATATATTGAGGAGATATATATACACACATACAGAGAGCATAAACAGGTGGGAGTTGTCTTACCAACTCTGAGAGGCCAATTAACTGAAACCACACTAAGGACAGTAATTCGACTTTGTGAGTCCACACTAACGGGGAAAGCGTCGACATTGGAAGCAGTGCACTGTGGGCAGCTATCCCACAGTTCCCGCAGTCCCTGCTGCCCATTGGAATTCTGGGTCGAGCCACCAATGCCTTCTGGGTAAAAAAATGTGTCGAGGGTGCTTTTGGGTAACTGTCGTTATCCATCCATCACTCCCGCCCTCCCTCCCTGAAAGCGCCGGCGGGAAATCAGTTCGCGCACTTTTCTAGTCAGTGACAGCGCGGACGCCACAGCACTGTGAGCATGGAGCCCGCTGCGACCATCGCTGCAGTTGTGGCCGTTGTCAACACCTCGCAGCTTACCATCTACCTTTCCCAGAGGCAGATGCAGATAAATCAGGCGAGGAGGCTACGGCACCGCGGTGAGGGCCTGAAGTCTGAGAGTAGCACAGACCTGTCAGAAAGCACGGGACCCAGCGCCGAGGACATCACGGTGGCAATGGGTCATGTGGATGTTGTGGAACGGCGATTCTGGGCCCGGGAAACAAGCACGGACTGGTGGGACCGCATAGTGCTGCAGGTCTGGGATGAATCCCAGTGGCTGCGAAACTTTCGCATGCTGTCCCCTGCCCTGAAGTGCAATGACACCCGGATGCGAGCAGCCCTGACTGTCCAGAAGCGAGTGGCCATAGCCCTCTGGAAGCTTGCAACGCCAGACAGCTACCGGTCAGTCGTGAACCACTTTGGCGTGGGCAAATCTACTGTGGGGGTTGCTGTGATGCAAGTAGCCAAGGCAATCGTTGATGTACTGCTGTCAAAGGTAGTGACCCTGGGAAACGTGGAGGTGATCATAGATGGCTTCGCCGCGATGGGATTCCCAAACTGCGGTGGGGCTATAGATGGAACTCGCATCCCTATCCTGGGACCGGACCACCAGGCCAGCCAGTACATCAACCGAAAGGGCTACTTTTCAATGGTGCTGCAAGCACTGGTGGACCATAGGGGACGTTTTACAAACATCAACGTCGGATGGCCGGGCAAGGTTCATGACGCTCGCGTTTTCAGGAACTCTGGTCTGTTTAGACGGCTGCAGGAAGGTATTTACTTCCCGGACCACAAAATAACTGTTGGGGATGTGGAGATGCCTATAGTCATCCCTGGGGACCCAGCCTACCCGCTAATGCCCTGGCTCATGAAGCCCTATACTGGCGCCCTGGACACTGAAAAAGAACTCTTCAACTACCGTCTGAGCAAGTGCAGAATGGTGGTGGAGTGTGCTTTTGGCCGTCTCAAGGGGAGATGGAGAAGCTTACTGACTCGCTCTGATCTCAGCGAAACCAATATCCCCATTGTTATAGCAGCTTGCTGTGTGCTCCACAATCTCTGTGAGAGCAAGGGGGAGACCTTTATGGCGGGGTGGGAGGTTGAGGCAAATAGCCTGGCTTCTGATTATGCCCAGCCAGACAGCCGGGCAATTAGAAGAGCCCAGCGGGACGCGCTGTGCATCCGGGAGGCTTTGAAAACTAGGTTCCTGAGTGAGCAGGGTAACCTGTGACTTTTAAGTTTGTGTTCAGAGAAGCTGAACCTGCCCCCGTTTCTTTACCCAGTTAATATTGACTATCCTCTCCAGTTACATACCCCCTTCACCCCCTTCCAACACACGTTTAGAAATAAAATCACTTCTACATTGTTAATGAACACCGTTTTCTTTATTACTGTTTTTGCGGGAATGTTTTAAACCTGGGACGCTGACTGTGGTGGGGAGCGGGTGTAGTGTAGTGACGCAAATGACGCTTCTAAACTCCAGGAATGACAGGCTCCGCAGTGGTGGACTGGTTGTTTCAACAGAGCCTGTCACCCCTCCTGATCGGGACTGTGTGTATGTGGGGGCTATGTGACTTTGTGGCAGGGGGGAGGATGGTTACAGATCCCCTGCTGCGTGGCTCTGTGATCCAGGATAAGGACCGCTGCATAAGATCTGTAACTGCCCTCCCCCGCCACAAAGTCACAGAGCAACCCACCCCCCACCACAGAACATGAAAACCACCTCCCAGACTGACCAGGGTAACTAGTGACTGCACTGTGTATGTGCCCTGCTGCTGGACCTGCCCCCACCTATGTACCCTGCTAAAGGTGACTGTCCTGTCCAATTACCAACCCCCTTCCCCGCCTTCAGACAGACTCTCCTCCAAAAGAACCTGATGGAAACAGTAATTAACAGAAACGTATTTTTTAGTAGCAACTACACATGAAACTGGGGGGTGAAACTTGGACAGGGGCTTGTGTGAGGCGGGAAGGAAAGGACTTGTCAAATTTTGGGGAATGAGAGCCTTCTACTACTAGAGCAGTCTGCAGGGGTGGAGTGAGAGTTTGCACGGACTCTGCCGCCCCTCCTTCTTTGGACTTTGGGTGAGGGGGGTATGGGACTTGGTGGCGGGGGAGGGCGGTTACAGATAGACTGCAGCGGGGCTCTGTCCTCCTGCCTCCGTTCCTGCAGAACATCCACAAGGCGCCAGAGCGTGTCCGTTTCCTCCCTCATTAGTCCAAGCAGCGTTTGAGTCGCCTGCTGGTCTTCCTGCCGCCACCTCTCCTCCCGTTCCATGTGTGATCAGTGCATTTGGGACAAGTTCTCCCGCCACTGGGTCTGCTGTGCTGCCTGGACTCAGGAGCAGCCCATAAGTTCCGAGAACATGTCCTCCCGTGTCCTCTTCTTCCTACGCCTAATCTGCGCTAGCCTCTGGGAGTGTGATGCCAGGCTAGGTTGTGAGACAGTCGCAGATGTGGCTGTGGGAATGGGAAAAAGGGAGTAAATTCCTCAGAAAGATAAGTGTAGTTGTGAACAAAGAACATAGTCTTTCTCTGTGAACAAGACCATGCACAGCACCTATCACATGCGCACTCAGGACAAGCTCGAATTCTCGGCCTTCGCATTCAGTGCCTGGGGTCTTGCACTGTAGATCTGAGAAGCGGGGCAGGACACCGGAATTTGTGTAGCAGGCAGACATGGTAAGCCGTAGACTTGTGGCTGCTTAAAACTTTAATAGTAGCACTGGCCTCCTTTCACATTGAAAGCAATGCCAGTCCCTGCTGCCAGCAATCCGGCAAGCAGGAACTCTGCCCCTGTCCCACCCCCTCGCGGCTGTCCCAGGGAAAGATCCCTGTATGCTGCCCCTCTCCCGCCTCCACCGCATGGCTGCAAACCGGCGGTTACAGTTCTGTAAAGGAACAGGCAAGCAGTCCCAATACTAACATTCCCCTACCTAATTCAAAGCAGGTCACCATGAGCGACATCACCCTGATGAGGATCTCAGACACTGATAAAGAAAGAATGCTTCGGGAAAGCCTCCAAAGACCAGGGCCGTATGCCGCCATGCTCTGCAGGGCAATGATCCCGGAGTACTTGATTGTCTCCTGGCACAGAAACGTTTCATACCACGGAGGACCCAATAAGGCCGCTCTCCCCAGGAACCTAATGCAAAGGCTTTCCAATCACCTCCAGGAGAGCTTCCTCGAGATGTCCCAGGAGGATTTCTGCTCTATCCCCGGACATATAGACCGCATTTTACTGTAGCTGCACTGGCAGGGACTAAACAGTAGAGCGGCTTGGGCAGAACAATCATGCTAAACCGGACATTGTTAGATTTTTTTTTTCAATAGTTGCACTGCCCAGGACTGAAACGTTAAGCGCCTAGGGCAAACTAATCATGAGAAACCCATTGTTGTTGTTCTTAATATTCCTGTTCTGTTAAAAATAAATGTTTAGATGTTTAAAACACTTATTGGCTGATCCTTCCCCAGATTCTGTGTCCGGGTTAACGGCTGGGGACGGTTGGTAGGGGATCTCTGTAAGGGTGATGAAGAGATCCTGGCTGTCGGGGAAATCAGCGTTGTAAGCGCTGTCGACTGCCTCGTCCTCCTCATCTCCTTCCTCATCTTCCCCGTCCGCTAACATGTCCGAGGAACCGGCCGTGGACAATATCCCAACCTCAGAGTCCACGGTCAGTGGTGGGGTAGTGGTGGCGGCCGCACCTAGGATGGAATGCAGTGCCTCGTAGAAACGGGATGTCTGGGGATGGGATCCGGAGCGTCCGTTTGCCTCTTTGGTCTTCTGGTAGCCTTGTCTCAGCTCCTTGATTTTCACGCGGCACTGCGTTGCATCCCGGCTGTATCCTCTCTCTGCCATGGCTTTAGAGATCTTCTCGTAGATCTTTGCATTCCGTCTTTTGGAGCGCAGCTCGGAAAGCACGGACTCATCGCCCACACAGCGATCAGATCCAAGACTTCCCGATCAGTCCATGCTGGGGCCCTCTTTCTATTCTGAGATTGCACGGCCATCTCTGCTGGAGAGCTCTGCATCGTTGCCAGTGCTGCTGAGCTCGCCACGATGTCCAAACAGGAAATGAGATTCAAACTGGCCAACAGGAAAAGGAATTCAAATTTTCCCGGGGCTTTTCCTGTGTGGCTGGTCAGAGCATCCGAGCTCGGACTGCTGTCCAGAGCGTCAACAGAGTGGTGCACTGTGGGATAGCTCCCGGAGCTATTAGCGTCGATTTCCATCCACACCTAGCCTAATTCGACATGGCCATGTCGAATTTAGCGCTACTCCCCTCGTTGGGGAGGAGTACAGAAGTCGAATTTAAGAGACCTCTATGTCGAACTAAATAGCTTCGCAGTGTGGACGGGTGCAGGGTTAATTCGATGTAACGGCGCTAACTAGTGTAGAGCAGGCCTGACTTTCATTACTTCAGTGCAGTGGTTCTCAACCCGTGGCCCATCTGCAGCCCAATTAGCACACAGCTGCAGCCTGCAAATGGCTTTTCTTCTTACTGCACTTCAAAAGTGAAAATGTTTCTATAGAGGGCAAAATAGAAATCCACACTGAGCATAAGTTAGCGGTATTAGGTATTTTCAGGGTAGCCAACCCAAAGTTTTCAAAAATAGTGATATTGGCTTAAAAATACCATTCGACTCTTATTTGCCCTCTGTTGTTGGAATTTTTAGGATTCACATTTTCGGACCTTTCTCCATAGAAGTGAGGGCTAGAAACGTAATAGTTTTTTAAAAATGAAAACAGATTCTCACCTGAATCAGGAGTAGTGGCTTCAAGAACAGCACCAAAACTTGTGATAAAATTGCAAGACTGTATTTTTAGAAGTCTTTTTAACATAAAATTTGGAAGCAAGTAAATCTTAAGAAGAAACTTTTGAACTGCTGCTTTCTTTTTTCGTTAAAAAAGACCAATTAGAATTTATAAAACAATAGTTAATTGAGTAGAGTATTTTTATTTTGTTGAATTATCAGACATGTATATATCTGTCACAAAATAATAAATGTTGGACATCTAATTAAACTCATTCTTCCCTGGATATTTTTACCATTGTGAGATAAACATTGGATTGCTCTCTGATTTTGGACATCAGATAGTAAAGGAATGGATCAAGGCAACTGTTTAAACTGCTTAGAGACAAAGCAATAAGATAGAAAAAATACAAGCCATCTGTTTTGTTGTAGTAGTAATTAACGTGATGGACAATAAGTATGATGTTGCTTGGTGTGAAGCAGATGGCAAAAATCATAAGGATCAAGAGACTTATTTTAACATACCAAAACCACTTCCACTCATAAGTATTGAGCGTTTGGATAATTGAGATGTAACAAAAAATAATAATGGTCAGTGGTATTACAAATCCAAAGATTGCTAAAGAGATGAAGTAGTAGAATTGGAATGGTGATAAAGTTTCACAGGCATTATGTACATCGTGGCAGGTAAAGATGTTTAATTGTTCCAAGTAGTAGCTTTGCTTCATTATGCAGAATGGCAGCATGTACAGGAAAACAATTGTCCACACAATTCCACATACTAGTGTTGCATAGGTTTGCTTTGGCAGACTTCTGTAGGTGAACGGATGAACAATAGCCACATAACGACTGATACTGATGCACATGAGGAGTAGAATGGAACAATACATATTGCCATAGAAAATGGCAGTCGTAGTTCGGCACATTATTTCTCCAAATATCCAGTTGTTTCCATTGAGATGGTATGCTATCTTGAATGGCAGTATGATACAGAATAGAAAATCTGAAATGGCTAAATTTGTATAGAAGATGGCAGTACAAACAGATCTGATTCTGAAAAACAGCATCCACAGGGTGATGGCATTTGATGGCACACCTAATAAAACTACAAGAATATATGTTGCAGGTACTAGTTTGGTGCTCAAAGAACTACTAAGGTACTCCATTGTGGTATTGTTAACTTTCAGTATTGAGCCATTTGACTTCCCTGAAGAGCATTTGTGTTCTTTGTTGTGAACAGTCTTTGTCCAGCCTTCTATATCAGAAAGGGGAATATAATCATAAGTGCCTTGTGGCATTCCACGAAAGGTCTTAATATCAGGCACATCTTGACTTCCGGAGCTGTTATCACCATGTTTAGAATCTAAGATTTAAAAAAAAGAAAATAGCTAAATCATAAGATATGTACTCTGGACAGAGTAATGATGTATACCTTTTTTCTGAGATAAATTAGTGCAGCTCTATTCTGAAGAATGATTCTATAAAAATGGCATTGGGGTGTACTGTGTTGTCTCTGATTTCTGTATCACATGTGGTATGGCAAACCCCTCATAATTTTATTTATAAATGGACTCTCAGCCCTGAATACTCAGCTGGACTTGATCAAGCTGTATTCTTTCTGTTTTAAGAATAATCCAGTTTTTTATGGTAGAATTATGCTTATGATATCTGTGCAACATCATTGTCTTTAGTGGATTTTCACAGGTGTAACTTCTTGAAATTGATAAACCATGCTGATGTACAAAGAGAGAATATAATTGTTGATTCACATGCCCTCAGCTGTTGGCTCAGCAGTGCAAACAGGAATAATAAGCACTAAAACTTTTGTCACTTAAGCAAGCACATATGACTGTGTAAAAGGTAAATACGTTGAATAAGATGATGCCATTTTTACATACCCATTTTTCAAATTAGAACTATATGTAGAAATGTTTGCCATTTATCTTTACATATAAAAATCTTCCTTATATGGTATTCAAATACCAAGAGTCTTGTCCCCACCCTCTTTTAAATAAATAAATAAACAAATAAATAAAAAGCTAGCCACACTGGCTCTTTACCTCTTGGCTCAGACAGCAAACCAGATTCCCTCCTGTTAGCCTGAAGAAGCAATGATATAGCTACTACTCTCCATTGTTATGGGGCAGGGCAGCTATTGTCTTAAGTACTGAGCATGGGGCTGATCATCTGTGTTTTATTTCTGATTCTACAGCTGGCAAATCTATCTGCTTCAGTTCCACCATGTGGTTATCGTCATTAAAGTAGACATTCTCTTACTATTTAGACAAAGATTAATGAGCATATTTAGCCTCTTCTCCTAATGTCAACAATCCCGATAAGGCTTAGCATAGAATTTTGTAAAGATGTGCTAGTACCAAAAGTGTTCAAAACAAAAAGTGTGCAAAACAATAATCCTACTTTGCACCTATATAACGTCTTTCACTTGTATCTTGTAGCCATAATAAAGTTTTTGCTATTTGTATAATATATAATTGGAATCCTAGCTCCAGAATTCTGAACAAACTGTAAGATGTAGAGCAGTCCTGTTTGAATCTTTGAATCCTAGTCTTTTTGTCCTAACGTGACATAACTAATTTCTTCTGGATTAAAAAAATACAGGAAATAACAATTAGATGCAGGCATTGCCACCATGACAGAGTATGCATAGGTAGCAGATTTGAGTAAGACTATGCTATTTTTAGTCACATCTCTGGGCATGACTGCCCTTTAAAGAGACTGGCGTATCAGAGCATTTTTAAAATAAATACAAAAACAATTAATCTTCATAGAAAATGCCTAGTTCTGCTCCCACTGAAATCATTGTGTTTTTCTCACAAACTCCAGTGAGACTCTGGGCCCAATGTTTTGGAATGGTGACTTTCCCAAGTGGTACCTTCTGTGAAGTGTTAATCCTGTATTTATGATGCCTTCTTTCTACACTGAAGGTGTGATCCCACAAATTCAGTACTGTGGGAACAAGTACTGTAGGGGAAGTGGGTTATGCGGGAAATCACATTTCAGTAAACACAAAAACAATTGCCTTTTGTCAATTAGCAAAACTATCAAGGGCCACTATGGGGAGAAATTCAAGATAGCTGAAATAGAGCAATCAAAATCTGCCTCAGCTGAGACTTTGTATGCGGTGTATCAGCCTGCTGATAAAAGCATCTAAAAGATAAGCACAAGGCTCATGGTACCAGCTGAAATATACAGATAATATAAAATACATCTAGAACCAGAGGGCTTACCTCTTTGCTGTAGACTTGAGGACAGAGACAGCAATCCAGTTATAATTAAGACCAATGTTTTCATTGTTCCAAGTTAAATCCAGTTGGAAAAATAATGCCTCTTTAATTCAGTTGAAAAGGTTTTTAAATCCACATTTTTGCGTAAAAGACCTTGGAGTTTTAGGTCTGCCATTCAGAAGCATTCTGTGTGTACAGGATTTATAGAAACTAACTAGTTTGTTCTTTCTCTAGTACAGCAATAGGGTGTGACATCTGAATGTGTAAATACACATGACTCAGTTTCAACCTCTGGCTGATATGGAAGAGATTACATTGCTTTAACTTCTGTAATTTAACTCCTAATTTACCATGAACATGAAGAATTTTTTAGTCTTTCTGTACTTTGTTGGAATTTGTACATAAAAAATTCAGAAGAAAATATTTTCTGCTTAGAATATTCACAGAAAGTGTTTGACATCTCGAGTCCCCAATCAAAGATCAGAGCCCCGTTGTGCTAATATGTACAAATATGTAGTAAAAAGAAAGTCCATGCCCTAAAGGCTTACAAACTTGATTAATTCCAAGAGGAAACGAATGCATGGTGTTGGCGGGGCTGGGGAAGGGAGGATGAGGTAACAATGATACAAGCATGTTTCACACAGACTAGCTGGGCTCTGCTCTAGCGTGTCACCTGCCTATCAGTTATCAATTGACAGTGGTCTGTAGGCTGTCTGTCCTGTCCCGTCTGCTTTGTTTAAACAGTTCCTATCCCTGACCAGTCTACATCTTTAGGAAATGTTACACAAATTATTTTTTAAAGCTTCCTACGTATCACATGATGAGTGACTAGCTTCCAGCAGGCAACTTCAAAATGCTGGACAACACCACTGGCTTCCAACTTACTGGTAAGATTAGAATAACAAATTATTACCTGGCCCAAGAGCCGTATGCTTACCAGTACTATAATAATTCTGGAAAAAATCTGAGATCCTGGGGAGTTAAAATATTTCATGCCTCACTCCCCAATCCCAAGGTTCCAGCTGAAGTTTAGTGACTCACCCTTTTAATACTCTGAACAATGTAATTTTGATTTGCAATAGCTGCAACATACACCTCACGATGAGTCTGAGGTATAGTTGATTCTGATCATACTTGTAAGGCATTTCTGTTCTGAAATCTTTGTCCTCATGCATAGCTTGTGCCTAACTTGACAGTTTGGTAGGAAGTGAAATGTATTTTGAGTTTTAATTAAAAGTTTATTGTTTAGATGGAAGATCTTTGAACCGGATGCCAGAATTAAAATATTCTGAGACTAATGTGAGCCTGTCGTATTGTAGTTTTATAAGAAAATAAGCAAACAGTAATGCATTCTGGAAGCTTACAGTTGTTTCCTCTGTAAATCCTCATAGCAAACTTGGGGAGGAGAGGGAGAGAGAAAAATTACACTAACTTAAAAATAGGAGTTGACTTTTTGTTCCTGGTATTTAAGGCTCAAAAGTGTGGGGAAAAGTGACCTGAAATGCAAATTGTGTTCACAAATGCTTTTTCTACATCAATTTGTACTCTTCCCCACTGTTCTAATCGGGATCAAATGCAGTTTACTATAAGAAAATTCATGTGTAAATGCTGATCAAAAACATACATGTGTTGTGCATGGATAAATACATTCTTGTCACACTTACCACACAAATATCTGTTCCACTTTTCTAATGAAAGAGCTTTTACACATCCTCTCTCCTCTCATTACCATTACATCTGCAAAGTACAGATTCATTTGGGTTTTGGCCTGAAATAAAATAAGTTAAAACACTGAGATCCACCATCAAGCTGGTTGACCACACGTGACTAGGCTAACTTAGCATTCCACTCCTATGTGACATCTTCCTAACTTTCATTTTTTGTAGGCATGTATTTATACAATTTTGTATCTTTGCTAAAGTGACATTTATGGGTTTCATAATCTAATGTAACGCCTGTACTTTTGTCTTTCTCTATAGAAAGTCTCCCTGTGTTACATGAAATTTTTTCAATTTCTTATTTGCAGTTACCATTTATATCTTCATTAAGCAATGGAAGCAATTTACTTCTACAGTTGAGAGGTTGACTGTTCTCCCAGCCAACTGCTGACACTGTAACATTGCTTTCCAGCTAGTTGTTAATGGGTGTGGACTTTGATTCCTGAACACTGAATGAGACCATTTTAGTACCTCCTAAATCAGTCTTCCCTCCGATAGCATCTAGCATTTTTAAGTTGGTTTTTGGCAGCAGTGTCCTCTGGCTTTACTTCTTTTCTGATATTCCAGGCATTAATTTAAGATTTGCATGCTAGAAATTGTGCCATTCTTTGAGATTGGGGGTGGAAAACAAAATCCCAAATTTCTGGTGCACAGTTATTTCAGTGATGAATGCACTAGAAACACCTTAATTGAGCTTAACTTCAGTCTGACCTTGCTAGGGTCTCTTCTTTTGTGCTCACAATTCTGCATATTAAATCATGCCTGCAGTTATTTACTTCAGTTTGTCTGTATATTTAGGCACTTAAACCTCCAAATGCCTTATTTTGGACTGCAAATTGGGGGCACACACAAGAAGCTGTTTTTGAAAATTTGGCTTGTATTACGTATGAGGTAAAATTCAATAATCGGTAGTTATCCAATAAAAATAACACCTGCCTTGGTATGTACTTCATGATTTAAAAAATCAAGGAATTAAAGCAATCATTGCATTACTAAATCTGAGCTATCTTTCTGTGTGAAAGTTCATACTGATACTTTTGATGTCTTTTTACTTGTCTGTACATATGCATGATTTCCAGTGAAGAGCTTTGAAAGAAAAGTTAACTGTTTGTAACCTTCTATTGGATTTATGCTATTCCTTGAGGAATCATATTGCTATCTGAATGCTCCTTTTCCTTTGTTTACTTGTGAATTATGGAAATTGAACTGTCGCTAAATTAACTCTGTTCAGAAATCTACATCTGTCTTCAGTAGAATAAACCTACTATCCAAGCTTTCACATGTTAAATGGAATTTTGCATTTTGGTGAACATACACTTACTGTGCTGAAGAAAAGTATGTTATCTAAATGTTAGCTTTTTTTCTGCGATTTTTATTTGTTCATTGCTAGGTTCATGTAGTCAAATTAGGTTTAGTGTCATCAGGCTTTCAGAAGGGCTTTCTGTCCACTGAAGCTTTAATAATGTGTGTTTTCAGACTGAGTTTGACTTACTGTATTTTATGTATAAGTATTTCTCCATTCCTCTCTCCCAGGAATGTCATGATGAGTCCGCAGTTCTCTGGCTAGATGAGATACAAAAAGGAATCAATGATGCTAATAGGAATATAGAAAAAGCAGCAAATTGTAAGTATCAACCTGAATCTACATTGAAATACCATTTTTTCAGGATAAAGAAAGATGAGATTTTGAACTCTTTTTATTCATGTACACTTCAATATGTTGGCTAGGTTAAGTTACAGTTAATTATTTTTAGGAAACAAAATATATGTTTTTAATTACAGTGAGATTGAGTATGATTAAAATAAGAATTAAATGTAAAATAATGTAATTATATTTATCTAAAACAGTTGTCCTTGTATCTTACTTAGTAATTTTGGAAATCAGTATTACCCAAGGTAATAGAAGAGCAAAGATTTCAAATGCTGATACATTTTCACAGCACTGATGAAATACAGTATATTAATAAATCTCCCTTGCATAGATATGAAAATAGATTCAAGGAGGGAATGAGACAAGTGAAGCATTTCATGTAAGAGATTTTGCTTGTTTGACAAGTTTCTATGTGGTAATAGAAAACATTTGAAAGGAGTCCTGTGTATAAGTCTAAGTCCTGACCTATGTTGCAAGACTGAATTCCTACATGGTTACGGTCTTGGTTAGTCAGATTTCTTATTTCATAACAACGCCTCTTAACAAATGCCAGTAAATACTCCAACTTAGTCACATGTCCTTAATTTTTCAAAGTACTAACAAAAAATTTGTTTTGTTTTGTTTTTTTGTGGCAAAATGACTATTATTCCAATTCATAATGCACCAGTTTGCTTTAAATCTGTAAGAAGATAGTAGCATAAGAAAAGTTGGTTATCCTATTGACCCCAGAGTATGTATAATGTCAAAACTTATTAGAAGACAGAGTACAAACAAATCTGAAGAGTTTATAAATACAGTAACTCCTCACTTAACATTGTAGTTATGTTCCTGAAAAATGCGACTTTAAGTGAAATGATGTTAAGCAAATCCAATTTCCCCCAAAAAAGAATGTAAATGGGGTGGGGGATTAGGTTCCAAGGAAAATTTTTTTTGCCATACAGTACAATACTATAGTTGGGAGGTGCCCCCGCCTTACCCCACACAGGCACAGCTCTCCAAGTACTGGCACTGGAGACAATGAAGCAGGCAAGGAGGCTGAAGGTGCTGTAGGGTAGGAGGAGCATGTTGCATGACGGCAGCTTCCCCTATTCTGCAAGCAACAGGGGTGGGGGGCTCAATCCTCAGCCCGCCCACGCCACCCTTTCCCCCAAGCCCTCACCCTTAACCCGCCTCTTCTCCCCCCCTCTTCCCCTTTACTCCACATGCCGCGTCCTCGCTCCTCTCCTGCCCACGGCAGTCAGTTGGCTTGCAGCGTTCAGGAGGGAGGGGAGAGGAGCGAGGACACTGAGTGCAGGCTCCCCCTCCTTCCCCTGCCCCTTGAACGCCACAAGCCAGCTGATTGCCACGGGCAGGAGGCAGCGGGGAGAGGCGGAGGCGCACCGCGTCCTCGCTCCTCCCTACTTCCTCCTGCCCACGGCAATCAGCTGGCTTGCGGCATTCAGGGGACAGGAGAGAGAGGGGAGGAGCGAGGACATGGCGCTCAACCTCCCCCTTCTCTGCCGCCCACGGCAATCAGCTGGTTTGCAGTGATCGGGAGGCAGGGAAGGGAGGAGTCTGTGCGCTGAGTCCTCGCTCCTCCCCCCTCCCTCCTGAATGCCGCAAGCCAGCTGATTGCCATGAGCAGGAGGCGGGGGGAGGAGGGGGAAGGCGCTGATCCACGGGGTCTGTCGGTGGTGGGAGGCGCTGGGGGGGGCGTAGGGGAGCTGATGGGGGGGCTGCCAGCTGTGGACAAAGCAGGCAGCCAAACGACGTTATAGCGAAGCATTGCACAACTTTAAATGGAGCATCTTCTGTAACTGAGCAGGGACATAAGATCAAAACAACATTAAGTGGGGAGTTACTGTACATGTGCAAACTGTCCAGGAATTCCAAATCGAGAATGCTGCACAGTAGTGAGAGACTCAACTGAAAACAAGAGCATCGGTTTTCTGACAAGCATATGGAAATGCTATGTGAGAAATGTCTTTGTTGTGAGAGGCTACCGGTGTGGTGCTTCTGCTTTCTCCTGTTGATATCACTCGGCTGCGTGCGTGTGTTCCTCTGTGTGCTGCCCCAGCTCTGCGCAGATAGCTGATACAGCAGACCCGACGAGAATCCCCAATAACCACAGAGTCTACTAAGATACAAAGGCACCTCGGCCAGGTTTATTGCGATCTCGGACACAATTGCAGTTCCCTGTAGGTTTCTGAGCCTCAATCAGGGCATACTACGAGAAAAGTGCCTCTTGGCAAGGACCCGGCTCAGTGGCGGGACTTTCCACTGCCCCCGTGGCCGGACAAAGACACCACCCCAGGGACACATTCTTATACACAAGTACAAACAAGTTACACATCACTCCTGACGTATTGAGGTGCAACCCCTCTACGTAACAAGGTACAACCCCTCTATGCAGTAAGGGGCCGCCTCGCACCTTGTACCTGTTGGTTCGATCAAAACATCTCTATCCATCATTTTACCCTTTTGCCCCTGTCATTGGGATGGGTCGGTCTGTTCCCTGTTATCTGTGGAATGTTCCGGTATGGTATGTCTTGGTACCATGTTTATACTGTAACTATGCTAAATGAATATGTATTTCTGCAACATCAGCCCTTTCCTTGCCAACTTCTGTGAGCAGGGCCTGCCTTTTGCTCACAGCTTACCTTTGCTTTTTATGCTAGCAAAGCCTTGACCATTACTTTAGTTTGGTTCAGGCTTCATACTGGGCCTTCATTAGGCCTTTACCATGTTGCCTTCACTTACTACATTCCCCCACTTTTTGTCTTTTTTAAGGGGAGGATGTTTACCCATCGTCCCGGAAAAGCATAATGCATGGACTGAAGATAACCCAGTGGGCTAAACACTGTGAGGTGGTTACCCTATTTTTACCATCCATACACTCATGCCCCATCCGTCTGTCCAGTCTGCACATTCCCTCGTACGACTGGCAGACAGCTTTTATGATCCAATTAGTTTTTCAATCCCATATGGTGGGCCTGGGAATGTTAGGCCCGGGACCACACATATGTGGGGTTTGGCAGTCTCTCGGATATCTATCAAGGGCTTTGTGGGGACATACAAACTATGCCCGGAGTAGAAAATTACATGACATATATAACTTATCTTAACTTATCTATTCCTAAATGGGAATATATATGGATATATAGATTTAATTACTATATCTTAACTCCTTACTCTATAAAACAACTTATTTACTGATAAATGAAACATGCTTGAATATATGTATTTAATTCCTGTGCCTTAACTCCTTACTCTGTGAAATGACTATTTGGGTGTACAATCGCAGTGTTGATTGCCATTTCCATTCCCTTATTCACTCGACCTTGTAACTTGGCGCGTCTCGTTTGACGGATCATGTAGCAACACATTCCTATTAAAACTATCACAGTTAGGGCCTGGATTAGAATATAACAGTTCATGAAGATCAGAACATAAAAACATCCACCTATAAAAGCACTCTTCCTGAGTGACAGTCAAAGACATTAGTACTTTTTTACAAAACAGGTAATATTTTACTTCTCTTTCCTATTATTTTTTTTATGCTTCAAGAAGCACACTATTCAAGATTAAGAAACAGACCTCAAAGCCCTACAGTTTTCAATCATTCAGTGGCTTTGTGGCAGTCTTTTGAAAAATTAAAGCCAACAAGGCAAGAGGACCAGATTGACAGGGATTTCTTTTTCTCACTTTGAAATGTATATGTGAGTTTTGTCCATGTCTAGCACATGCCACACTTGCTATAATGAATGTGTATGCAGAGAGGCTGAGTTGATTTCTCTCTCTCTCTGTTTGCTGCAGTGATTTTCTGACCACCTAAATCACATAGTTTCATACTCTTATGTATTGAATCATTTTTCTCTCTGAGTTGGATTGTGCCATTTAGACAATGCCAATGCAGCATGGAGCCTCACCATCCTAGGATGTGTTTTGGACACACAGTCCATTCCCAAGTTCCTGGGAAAACAAAAAGAATGCACTGCTGCATCATTCCTTTTGAAAATTCAGACAGCTTCCCTGGTATGAGCAGACCAGAGCAGAACATGGTGAAGCTGTGCCCTGCATTCTCCTTTTGTCATGTTTTATTCCCCTAGGAGGAAGCAACTACTGCACCTGGCCTATTCTTATGTTTGGCCCTTGCAGTGTGTGGAAAGAAGGAAGGGCTGCTTCTGACTGCCCACCACCACCCTCTCTTGTACACTAGGCCCAGACATATTCTGGCTCTGATTCTTTATAAAAGAGAGAGTCAGATTTGGTAGGGAAAATCCTCAACTGGTATAAACTATTGTAGCTCCATTGAAGTCAATGGAGTTATGACAGTTTATACCATCAGAGGATCTACCTTGATGACTCTGTATTTTCTAGCTAATAAAGTAGCTGGGAAAATGGGCAGGGGGAAAGAACCCTCCCCTACAGACTACAGAATATCTGCAGAGTGACTCCAGAAAACCTACCTTAGCCCAGTGGTTCATAACCAGGGGTACATGTGCCCTTGGCAGTACGCAGAGGTGTTCTGGGGGTACCTCAACTCATCTAGATATTTGCCTAGTTTTACAATAAACTACATAAAAAGCACTAGCAAAGTCAGTACAAATTAAAATTTCATACCTACAATGATGTGTTTATACTGCCCTGTATACTATATGCTGTAATGTAAGTACGGTATGTATATTCAAATTGGTTTATTTTATAATTATATGGTAAATATAGGAAAATAAGCAATTTTTCAGTAATAGTGTGCTGTGACATTTTTGTATTTTGATGTCTGATTTTATAAGCAAGTAGTTTTTAAGTGAGGTGAAACTTGGGGGTACTCAAGACAAATCAGACTCCTGAAAGGGGTACAGTAGTCTGGAAAGGTTCAGAGCCTCTGCTTTAGCCCAGTGGCTAGAGAATCCATTCTGTACCCTCATGCACCAACCTTCCGATAACCTGTTGAAGGGGAGGATGATAGGATCAGCATATCAGTGAATCCCTAACCCAACCATGACTCACATGGAGCAGGACTCTGCACCACTCCAGGGGTGCAAGCTATGCTGGTTCTGACAATTGAGGGACCCTCCACACTTGCAGATTTACTATCTACTGTACTCGTTAGTGTGCAAAATGCACTTGGTTGCATTTGGTCTCCTCAGACTGGATTATAGCTTTTAATTGAGTAGGCACAATCTCTCCCCAGTCTTGAGGAGGGGGCTCTTTATTTACTGTTTTATTCCTGAATGTACAGAATGTGCAGAAAAAAGCCTTTAATTTAATCAAATAAAAAAAATAAAATAAAAGGCTCAAATCTCTTGGTAATGTGAAATGCACTTTGGTCGCTATTTGGCACAGTAAATTCCTTACATTCAAACTTCCTCCAGCCTAAGAGACTTAAATGGCATTTTAGGGTGTAAGCTTTCATATACTTAGATAGTTTTAGTTAATATTTTTACCTAATGCTTGCACTATTTTCACTGACATCACAGAAAGGCTTAATTTATTCTGATTTGTTCTGTACTTTTATGGTTGATAGAAGTACTGTATCTAAAGCTTTCATATATTAGCTCAGTTTAGCTGATTACTATAATTTTAATACTGAGTGTATCAAAAGAATAACTTCTAAATATTTTAAAAAGCAACAGAGGGTCCTGTGGCACCTTTAAGACTAACTGAAGTATTGGGAGCATAAGCTTTTGTGGGTAAGAACCTCACTTCTTCAGATGCAAGCAAAGAAGAAGAACCTCACTTCTTCTTTGCTTGCATCTGAAGAAGTGAGGTTCTTACCCACAAAAGCTTATGCTCCCAATACTTCAGTTAGTCTTAAAGGTGCCACAGGACCCTCTGTTGCTTTTTACAGATTCAGACTAACACGGCTACCCCTCTGATTCTAAATATTTTGATAGACTTCCTCCTGCTTTTTCTTAATTTTTTTTCTCCACAAAGACCACTTTCAAGTACTATGGAAAGGGCAAGTGTCATTTGCCTTATGAAAAATTATTTTCAGTCACATTTCAGGTTATTTCTAATCTCTGTCAACTGGCCACACAGTGCAATTTCTGGGGCATTCTTTCATCTGTATCTGTAAAATTTGGATTTTACTGCTATTCCCACTTATTTCTTTTTAACTATACTATGTTCATGTCTCAATCAGTTTAGAATAGAGTAACTTGCTTTTGAAATACTTTGTATTACTCTGTTCTTCGAGTGCTTGCTCATGTTGATTCTGTTCTAGTGTGTGCGCGCCCACTTGCACAGTTGTTGGAATTTTTTGCCTTAGCGGTACAGTAACGCCCCACTTAACGTCCTCTCGCTTAACATTGTTTTGATCTTAAATCCCTGCTCAATTACAGAACATTCTCCATTTAAAGTTGTGCAATGCTTCGCTATAACGTCATATGGCTGCTTGCTTTGTCCACAGCTGGCAGCCCCCCCATCAGCTCCCCTACGCCCCCCTCCAGCGCCTCCCGCCCGCCGGCAGACCCCGCGGATCAGTGCCTTCCCCCTCCTCCCCCTGCCTTCTGCCCGCGGCAATCAGCTGGCTTGCGGCATTCAGGCGGGAGGGGGAAGGAGTGAGGACTCGGCGTGCAGGCTCCCCCTCCCTCCCCTGCCTCCCAAACGCCGCAAACCAGCTGATTGCCACGGGCAGGAGGGAGGGGGGAGGAGCGAGCACGTTGCGCACCCCACCCCTCCTGCCCATGGCAATCAGCTGGCTTGCAGTGTTCAGGAGGCAGGGGAGGGAGGGGGAGCCTGCACGCAGTGTCCTTGCTCCTGCCTCCTGAGTGCTGCAAGCCAGCTGATTGCCACTGGCAGGAGGCGAGGAAGGGAGGCGGGAGGAGCGAAGACACTGCGTGTGGAGTAGAGGGGGAGGAAGAAGAGACAGGTTATGGGTGGGGGTTTGGGGGAAGGAGTGGCGTGGGCGGGCTGAGGGTTGGGTCCCCCACCCCTGGTGCTTGCAGAGTAGGGGAAGCTGCCGCTGCTGCTGCATAACGTGCTTCTCCTAGCCTACAGCACCTTCAGCCTCCTTGCCCCCTCATTGTCTCCAGTGCCAGTGGGCTGTGCCTGTGTGAGGTAAGGCGGGGGCACCTCCCAACTATAGTACTGTACTGTATGGCAAAAAAAAATTCCCTGGAACCTAACTCTCTTCTCCCCCCCCCCCCCCCCCATTTACATTCATTCTTATGGGGAAATTGGATTCGCTTAACATCGTTTCACTTAATCACATTTTTCAGGAACATAACTACAACGTTAAGTGAGGAGTTACTGTACTTAGTTTTAAGTGTTTAGAGTTAAGTGTTAGTAAGTGAGAGTCCCAGCAGGGACTTTGCACCAGG
Organism: Chrysemys picta bellii; assembly: GCF_011386835.1. Taxonomy (NCBI): domain Eukaryota; kingdom Metazoa; phylum Chordata; order Testudines; family Emydidae; genus Chrysemys; species Chrysemys picta. The sequence goes on along the minus strand of NC_088796.1, from coordinate 46,010,426 downwards.
ATGGGGCAGGCCCCGTTCCCCAGGCTTCAAATCGTGCTCATCCTACAACTGGCTTATGCCTGTTAGTGACCCCCATGGCAGCTGCTTGAAGTGCTTGGGAGAGTCACACATAAAGGAGAAGTGCAGAATCTGTGTAAACTTTCAACCCAGGACTCAGAAAGACAAGGACATCTGTCTAAAGGCCCTCCTCAGGAGGCTGCACTTCACCTGGCATCGGTGCAGAGCACTCCACCGGCACTGGGTTCCTCCCGGCACCGTTTCCCCTCACTCGTGCCCAAGAAATGACAGAAGAAGCAACACAGCTCCCCAGCACTGACCAAGGAGGGGAAGGGGGCAGGACGTTGGGCAAAGGAGCCAGTTAGGGCCATATGACTGCCCTGGAGCTACAAGGTGGTACCCCTCTGGTCAGACCCCCCAGCCCACCCAGGGATCCACCTTAACTCCTGGGAGCGGTAGGGGACCCCCGCACCTACTAGTGCATTGAATGCCCAAGGCCTTCCAGGTGGCTAGAGACCTGATGGGCCTTCTGGTGCTGCCTATGCCATGCCTGGCAGCAGATGTTGCTACGGTCCCTCAATCCAAGGCCAAGCTAGCCATGGGGCCACCTCAAAGAACAGTGGAGCGCTGCCGGTCCCCAGAGCAGAGGCATAGTACCCTGGTTCCGCAGCCTTGGTCACCGGCCAGATGGCCTAGATCCCGGCACAGTGTTCATGTGGATAGCCTGATTCAAGGCACCAGTGTCCATATTCCTGATACCAGCCCGCCTGCCACCTGCGAACGCCCCGGTGCAGGTCCTTGTCCCTTGGATGGCCCTCGATGCATCGGGTTCCACCAGTGCAAGACCATTCACCGCCACAGCACCAATCCCCCTCACCCTGGCACTGTTCCTTGGAAAGGCGTTGGTTGCCACCTTCCAGGCCCCGGTCCCCTGCACTGAAAGTGAGCCACTAGACGCAAGCTTCCCCGGCCCCGCCATGGTCCCCAGAAGGTGACTGGTCTGAGTCGGAACAGGAGTTTAGCCCCTCGCCAAAGAAACACTGATCTTCTTCGGCTCCGGAGACCAGCACGGCACCTGGGGGGCGGGTGGCAACTGGGCCACTGGCCAGCCCAATGGCCTTATTGGAACCCTTGGGCCGTGTACTGGCACCGGGTTTGGAACATGGTCCAGACTCTGATGTGGGATTGGAAGCGCAAGTGTGAATGCCAAGGGAGCCATCCCCAGAGTGGGAAGGTGCCCCAGCCCCTCCCCTGTGGTGCCTTTGTCGCTGAACGAGGCAGTGGCAGGCACCTCCCACGCCAGCCCTTCCGATGACTTAAAGGAGCACCAGGCCCTACTCAAAAGGGGGTTCCAACCTGAAACTGGAGGCTGAGGAGCTGGAAGAGCAGTCGGACACCCTCTTTGACATGCCATCACCTGCCGTCCCAGTACAGATCACGCTGCCAGTCCATGAAGGGTTTCTCAAGATTGCTACAGTGCTGTGACAAACTCTCTCATCTATTCTGTCCACTTCCAAATGGGCAGAAAAGAAACATTGTCTCCACTAAGGGGTTTGAATATGTTTATACACACCCACCCCTTGGGTTGCTGGTTGTATTGGCAGCCAACAAAAGGGACAGGCAGGGTCAGATGAGTGCCCCACGTAAGAATAAGGATGCCTAAAGCCTGGACTTTTTTGGAAGGAAAATGTATTCGATGGCCAGTCTCCAGTTTCAGGTGTCCAACCACCAGGCCTTGTTTAATCTGTGGGACTCCCTCAACAAGTTTAAGGAAGCTTTGCCACAGGACCTTGGCTAAGAGTTTGCCACAATCCTGGAGGAGGGCAAGGCGGTGGTAAGGGGCTCCCTCCAGATGGCCTGGGACACTGCTGATTTGGCTGCCAGAGTCATTGCCTCAGCGGTGGTAATGAGGCGCAGCTCCTGGCTACAGTCCTCGGGTCTGTCCCAGGAGATGCAGTCCTCCGTCCAGGACCTTCTGTTTGAGGCTTTTCTCGGAACTGACTGATGCAAGGCTGCATGGCTTTAAAGATTCCTGCCATTCTGCGCTTGCTGGGCCTCCACATGCCACAGACAGCAAGGAAGCCGTTCTGGGCCCCTCTGCCACATAGGTCCTGGCGTCCTCCTTGGCAAAGTGCCTACAAAAGAAAAGAGAGAGACCGGGGGGAGGGTAAACGCTGTCGCCCCTCTTCCTTTCGTTTGCTGACAGAACTCGGCCCTGCGAGACACCAATGGGGCCAGAGGCAAGCATTTTGATGGTGCACTTGAGGATGGCACCTTAGTAGGATTCCAGGATCCACCTTCCTATTCTTTCCTCAACCACCTGCGTCCCTTCTGGTCAGCATGGTCGCGATTAACCTCAGACCATTAGGGGCTCAGTATAATCTCTTTGGGCTACACCCTGCAGTTCTACACCACCCCTCCCTTCCCCATCCCTCTTCATGGACCCTTCACACGAGCAACTCCTCGTTCAGGAGGTGGAGAACCTACTACAGCTGGGGGCAGTAGAAGGAAATGAGAGGGAAAGGATTCTACTCTTGCTGTTTCCTAATCCCAAAGCGAAAGGGGGCCTAAGACCCATTCTGGACCTGTGACACCTCAACAAATATCTCAAGAAGTTGAAGTTTCACATGGTCTCCCTAACCTCTATCATCCCCTCCCTGAATCCAGGAGACTGGTACGCCGCCCTCAACATTCATATCTCCATTTTCCAACAGCACACAGTTTCTTCCTTTCATGGTGGGCCAATGCCATTTCCAGTTCATGGCACTACTCTTCAGACTCTCAATGGTCCCAAGAGTATTTACAAAGCGTATGGCACCGGTGGCTGCTTACCTGAGGCATCAGGGTGTTCAGGTCTATCCGTTCCTTGACTGGCTCATCAAGGAAAGGTCTCGGGACCAGGTGCAAAGGAACCTCAGTCTGGTACATTCCACCTGTCATGATCTGGGCCTGTTGATAAACGAAAAGAAATTGAACCTGACACCAGTGCAATGCATAGAATTCATAGGAGCGGTACTAGGCTCCATGCAGGCCAGAGCCTTCCTCCCAGAGGCCTGTTTCCAGGCTATGGACAACCTGATCTCACACGTGAGCGCCCACCCACTCACCACTGCTTGCACATGCTTGAGGTTGTTGGGCCACTTGGTAGCCTGTACTGATGTGGTGCAGCACATATGGCTCCACCTCGGATCTCTGCAGGCATGGCTGGCATCGGTCTATGTCCCCAACAGGCACGATCTAGACAGCGTAGTCAGGGTGCCAGATCATATACCGTCATCCCTGGAATGGTGGTTAAACCCTGGTTCGGTATTGAAGGGGGTCTCCTTTGTGGCCCTGGTCCTGTCGGTCGCCCAACCCAAGTCTGAAGCATCGGAGACCAGGGTCACCGACAGTACCGGGGTCACAAATGGGAGTGCCACGTATTCTACTTGATTCGCAGGATCAACAGAAGCTCCCTGTCCAATGCCTTTTTGCTCCCGTGGTTGGGGGATCTGCTGTATACCTTCACACCAATGCCATTAATCCACAGAGTCCTCATGAACATCAAGCAGGACAAGGCGAAGGTAATTCTGATAGTTCCAGCGTGGCCTCGCCAACACTGGTTCGGTACACTGTTGGACCTCTCGGTGGCAGCTCCATTGCAGTTACCGCTCTGGCCAGACCTGCTTTCACAGAACCATGTCAGGCTTCTGCACCCACACCTAGCCACACTGCATCTGATGGCTTGACTGCTGCACGGTTGAACGTAGAGGAGCAGGAGTGCTTGGCCCATGTCCAATAGGCCCTGTTGGGCGGCAGGAAGCCCTCCACCAGGGCGACCTACCTGACCAAATGGAAACTGTTTGTGTCGGGCCTTGGACAAAGGTTTTCGGCCTGACCAGGCCTTGCTGCAGTCGATCCTGGACTACCTTCTACATCTCAAGCTCCATGGCCTGTCTCTTTTGTCAATCAAGGTCCACTTGGCCACCATTTCAGCCTTCCACTCTCCGTTCCAGGACAGGTCAGTCTTTGCTCATGACGGTCCGGTTTCTAAAGCAGCTCTATCCTCAGGTCCGTGATCCCATCACTCCCTGGGACCTGAACCTTGTACTGTCACGGCTCATGGGCTCCACCTTTGAGCCATTGACCTCTTGTATCCTTCTGCTCTCATGGAAGGTGTCATTTTTGGTGGCGATAACATCCGCTCATAGGGTCTCTGAGACTAGAGCGCTCCCCTTGTAGCCACTCTACACGGTATTCTACAAGGACAAGGTTCAGCTGCAGCTGCACGCAGTTTTCCTGCCCAAGGTAGTTTCGCAGTTTCATACCGACATTTACTTACCAGTCTTCTTTCCAAAACCTCATAAATCCGATGAGGAATGCAGACTGCACTCTCTGGATGTCAGGAGAGCACTAGCCTTTTATATTGAAAGGACTAAGACATTCCGTAAATTGACAGAGCTCTTCCTCATAGTGGCATACAGGATGAAGGGCCTTCCTGTGTCCACCCAGAGAATTTCATTCTGGATCACTGCCTGTATCCATTTTTGCTATGAATAGGCAAAAGTGCAACCGCCAGCAATTGTAACCACCCATTCAACAAGGGCACAAGCCTCGTCGGCTGCCTTCCTGGCCCATGTGCCGATTCAAGATATCTGCAGGGCCATGACCTGGTCATCCATCCATACATTCACGTTCCATTATGCAATCACCCAGCAAGCCCCGGATGATGCTGCCTTCGGTAGAGCGGTACTGCAAGCCACACAACCAGGAACTCCAAGCCCACCTCCAGAAATACTGCTTGTGAGTCACTTAGAATGGAATTGACACGGACAAGCACTTGTTACCTACCTTTTCGTAACTACTGTTCTTCAAGATGTGTTGCTTATGTCCATTCTATTAACTGCCCTCCTACCCCTCTATTGGAGTTGCCAGCAAGAAGTTGCCACCCCTATGGATACTGCGGAGGCAAAAAATTTCAACAATTGTGCTGTGGGTGTGCACACACTTAGAATGGAATGAACATGAGCATCACATCTCGAAGAACAACAGTTACGAGAAGGTAGGTAACCGTTTTTCCTCTACCCCTTGTATATTGTTACTTATTCAAATAAAACAGCCTTCCCCAGTCAACAGAAAAGATCAAACCATATACAATGCTGATCAACTATATATAATAATGAGAATGGAGCATTGAGCTAAGCAAGAAAGAATAACAGATTACTAAACTCTTATATACAGGAATTTACAAACTAAAATGTATAAATGAAATTGTAAATTACCCAGTCCTTATCTGAAATGCTAAAGTAGCTTTCTTTTACCTTCAGTCTGTCTTGGGACCTGGAAATGATATCACTAGCAGTCAAAGCCCCCAGCTTGACCTGCTGTTCCTTACTTGAGAGGGAAAAAATGAGCTTTAAACTAGTCCTTCAGGCCATTGCTGTACATGCCTGGGAATTTGCTTCCAGTCCAAGCAGAGGATCAACCAGCAAAAGTTTTAGAATAGGAATCCTGTAAATTTAATTGGCAACAATATACAGTAAAAGCTGTTTTATCCAGCACATCACCAACCAGAAAGCTCTATAAACTGGCATTTCTGATCATCTTTGAAATTCTGGTTTATTGTCTGGTTGGTGCAGGGCTGGCAAGGGGTTGGGGTGCGGGAGCGGATGTGGCACATGGGTTCTGGAAGGGAGTTTGAGTGCAGGAGGAGGGTGGGGGCAGCAGGTTGGGGTGTGGGGTGCTGGATCTGGGGGGCTCTCACCTCAGGCGGCTCCTAGGCGGAGGCTCGGCAGGTGGCTCTGCGCGCTGTCTGCGCCTGCAGGCACTGCTCCTACAGCTTCCATTGGCTGTGATTCCCAGCCAGTGGAAGCTGTGGAGCTAGCGAGCGGGGCAGAGGCAGCACGCGGAGCCACCTGCCACGCCTCCACCTAGGACCAGCCGGGATAGGTTGCCTCTTGCAGGGAGCCGCCCGAGGTGAGCACCTCCTGGATCCGGCACTTTGCAACCCAACCTGCTGCCCTGAGCGCCCCCCCCCCCATCCAAACACTCTCCCAGAGCCCATGCTCCACACCCTCTCCCATGCGCCAGCCCCACATCCCCTCCCGCACCCACACTCCCACCCTCTTAGTTAACTGGTATTTTTCACTTACTGGCACTCCCCATTCTCCCAACATGCTGGATAAAACAGTTTTTACTGTAATTACCGCTGATATGTGGTCATCAAATGTTTTGCCATTACTACATTTTTTTCGATTCCACTTTCAGTGGTTGATCTTTAGCAAACAGAATACAACCTATTGTGTTAAATTAAAATGTTCCTTGGATGTTGAGAGTGTAGAATAAAACAAACCTTCGTAGTATTGAACATGTATGGCTAGCTACTGAAGATGCGTAGCTCTTTAATGTTGCTGAATTTGATGCTGCTATTGTTTTTAAGATTAACTGAACCTAGTGCCTTGATTTAATCAATCAGATGTGCTTAAAACCTTTGCAGGAAACCTTAACAGATCAAACATCTGTGAAAAGCATGTGGCTTTTATTGTCTGAGAATGACTCAAATGCATGTATTTACCCACATTGAACATTTTTGCACTTGGGAATTCTAATGTCTCCTTTGATGAGGATAAGTGCTTTTAATGAAGCTGTGAGGCCAAGGCATGAGAAACATGAAGGAAAATCTGTGCACAAAGAAAAACAGATCTTTAAAATTGTAAATAAAGACAAGCAAAAATTAGAGAATGAGACTGGAATAGACAAGATTATGTTTACTCATTTAGGAGTAATATAAATATTGACATTCTAAAGGTTATATAGTTTGTTCCCTGCTAATTTCCACACAAACATTGTATCACATTGCTAGATAATACTAGAGGCATTACTATGCAATAAGAAATCTGACTGAGCAAGGCTGGGACTATGTGGGAACCAGTAAAAAGATGCAATAATAGACTTTTTCATAGTCTGTTTTATTTATGGCACCATGTTTGTATTAAATACATACCATGAATATTCTTGAGCTTTAGCATTCAAAAAAGCAGGATTTTCAAGCGATACAATTTTTTTTAGCAAGTCACAAACAAACGCAACCTTTTTTTTAAAAAAAAGTCATTAAAGCCACTGCTCAGCATGGAACAAAAGAAGTCAGTGGAACAAATAATATCCATATCCTGCCTGTCCTCAATTTTCAGATGAGAAATGTTGGGTTTACAAATTTCCCACAAGGAATGTGACCCTTTTAGAGCAAGTGTGCTTTGTTTGAAGATGCTAACACACACTAAGATCAAATGGTCTAGACTTGAACTCTATTTTCTTATCACGTTGAGAATTTTCATATTGACCCATAAAACTCATAGAGGCTTTTTTAAGAAGGCAAACAAATTGAAGAACAGTGCATGCAAAAATAAAGGCAAACTAAAAGTGTCATGTTAGCCATTGTTTTGAACAAAAATTAACTGAAGTGTTTGACACAATTTCAGTAAAAGGGGTTTATGTACAAAAGGAATCTATTTTTGAAGACTGGGTGGAAGGAGGATGTCGATAACTGCATAAAATCAAAGAATGAACTGAGAGACGTGACGAACTAAAAAATGCCTGTTTCATTAGGAAGCTTGAGCTTCCTGTAAGCTTATTTCTGAGATTTGTTTAAAGATTTCCACATAGATGAGAGAGTAGTGGTAAAAATATTTTGATTTCATGGTGTAATTTTGACAAACATGACATCTCACGTGAAACTTTCCACATTCACAAAAAACTTTGTGGAACTTGTGTATTCTCTTTTTAAAAACCTGTATATCCATAAAAATTGACACATTTGCAGAAGGTTGGAATGGGCTTTACTATTCACACCATACTTCTTCAGGTGCTTGGACTGACTTGCGTTTAAGCCATTTTATTCTATTTTTGTGAGTGGGAGAGTCACAGGGCGAGCTTGCGTCACAGTTCACTTTGCTCCTATGACAAGAACTAGAAAAGCAGGTCTTTTATACCTTGCATGCATTACTAGCAGCCACAGAAATCCTGTGTTTTGGGAGAGTCCACATCACAGGAGTGAGCTGATCTTTGGCCCTCTTAAAGGGTCAGTTTCATTCTGTGACAGGACTGCTGCATTTTATGTATCTGAGCCAGTTGAAGGGTCAGGGGAAAACACTGGTGGTGACTAGTCCAGTATTTTAGATTCTAAATACTACAGGAACTGAGGGGTATACCTGGGAATCTACTTTTTTGCTGTCCTTGAATTAGTAAGTTTTGCTGTTGTGGTCCAAGTGTAGTCTTACCATGAAAACACAGTCCCCGAGAGGAGAACTCTTTAGAACCAAAAAAAAAAAGTTGGAGCAGCAGCAGCTCTATGTTAAGAGTCATTTCTTCAGAAGAAGCCCCACTGTCAATGTGCTAGAGCTAGGTGCAGGAGGGCCAGTCGCAAAGTATGGTATAACTGCCTCAGCTACCTGTCATACCAAGGCACTCCTAATGAACAATGTTAATGTACCTAACCTAACCTTCTGTACCAAGCTACTGCTGTTGCTGTTTAGATTTCTGTCTTCTCGTTGCTGATATTCTAAGGCCAGTCAGTGGCAGCATGGCAGACTAGGCATGATCATTTCTAGCTTTGGAAGGGTCTGTGTGCCATGCATAGGTTAGTTTCTTTTAAGTTTAGACAAACAGTGGGATCTTACTTGGTGAAAAGGTTGGGTGTGTCTAATCTTGCTGTGGGTTTCTGTGTTGTCTTGCATACAGTTTGCCTGCTCTGAACTGAATGCTTACTTGTTTTCAGAGTGACAATGAAGCTCTGTCTCCTTCCTAGCCTAAATTTGTTTATACCCACCCCTTTTGTTAGTTAGTTAGTATCAAGTTTACAAAAAAGCTCTTTCAGTTTACCAGATTTTCACTTGCTGACTTGGGGACATGTCTTGTTGGGGGATTATCTTCTCCATCCTGTAGGCTGTTTGTTGCTCTGACACTGCAAGTCCCTCCTGCGTCAGCTTTATTGGGGGTAGCAATATGTATGCGGACAGAGGTCAGGGGAGGGGAATATCCAACTTCAGCTTTGAGCAGGACACGTGTGCAAGTTAAGAAAATTGCATATGCCACTTCAGTCTAATGCACAAGTTGTGGAAGGCAACAGGGGAGTTGGTGTCAATCACTCAATTCTCCTCTAGATTAATGGCCTCTGAAATTTGGGTCAACATAATGTATGTGGCAGCATAGGAATAGATTTGCTCTCACATGCTGCTTTGCATATATCTTGAATTTAACTATGTAGGAATGCCATGATAAACATTGAAGCATGGACTGCTGTGTCTGTAACTGTCACAAACTTGAAAGCTTGAGTGAATCTACCTCTTAACATCTTTATAGGCTTTGCTATAGCTCAGGGGTAGGCAACCTATGGCACATGTGCCGAAGGCGGCATGTGAGCTGATTTTCAGTGGCACTCACACTGCCTGGGTCCTGGCCACCGGTCCGGGGGGGCTCTGCATTTTAATTTGATTTTAAATGAAGCTTCTTAAACACTTTAAATTATTGTTGTATGTAAAGTAAATAAGGTTTTTAGTTATATATTGTAGACTTATAGAAAAAGACCTTCTAAAAACGTTAAAATGTATTACTGGCACGCAAAACCTTAAATTAGAGTGAATAAATGAAGACTTGGCACACCACTTCTGAAAGGTTGCCGACCCCTGCTATAGCTGAAATTCCATGGAAAGTGACACTTTATGGGGTATACATTTTTCATTTTATTTCAGATGATGAATTTCAAACTTTTTGCAAAAAGTCACTTGCACACAGCTGCTAGGCTTATATCGTGCTGCATGACTGTCTTCAACAAAGCAGCCAGACTTCGTCCCCAGATTCCGCAATCAATATTGACTTATTCCTAACTACACTTCCAGTGCTGTGCAAGGTATCTTTGCAGCATTGTGGTATACATTGTACAGACTAGAAGGTGCACTGGCATTGTACATGGTGTGTTTATTATCTGAAATAGTTGCATTTACAAATATCTCACTTAAGAGAGTAGATTGTAAAAAGATACAAGAGATGGTGGTCCATCATGTATATAGTCTCCAAGAACGCCAACAGAAAAGTGCATTCTGTAGATCACTGAAATGTAGAACTGTATCTGTGTGTATGTAAAATATAAAATGCCTGACATTGAAATGCAATTTTGTTGTTTAGTGGCTCTTGGAACCTCAATGATTAACAAGTGTTTGGAAAAGCATGATTCGCAACCAGTCCTGGATATATTGCAGTCTCCTAAGTTTGGTGTAAGAGTTGTTCCAGAATGTGCTGAAACCTATTACAAGAACCTTTTAGAAGCCAAGAATTTAAAAACCAAAGAAGGTAAAACCAAATCTCTGCAGTACTGTAAAGGCATTGAAGGATTAGTGCAAAATGTTTATATATAGTGCAATTGTATATAAATGTTTGTGTTTATATATTGTAACTTTAATTCTCTCTGTAAATTAAGGGAGAGTTGGAGGAAACTTTGAGATTTTTTTTTCCCCCCTCTGATTTGTCAAAGGCTGTCTCAATCTCCAGTTTTGAATTTTAAGGTTTCTCTTAGCACAGGGGTTCTCAAACTGGGGGTCGGGACCCCTCAGGGGGTCGCAAGGTTATTACATGGGAGGGTTGCAAGCTGTCAACCTCCACCCCAAGCCCCGCTTTGCTGCCAACATTTAAAATGGTGTTAAATGTATAAAGTGTTTTTAAGTTATGGAGGGGGGGGGGCTGCACCCAGAGGCTTGCTATGTGAAAGGGGTCACCAGTACAATCGTTTGAGAACTACTGTTGCACTTATTTATACTAGGAAACTTAATCATAAATGCATTATCTAACACAATGTTAAATGCTCACTGCTAAATTCTGTGCTATGCCTTGCTCTGAGCACAGCACAGAAGATTGAGGGGAGCATACATGGCTTAAGCCATCTCTCCATCTCCCAAATTTTGGTCTTGGCTGGGGCCAAAGCATTCTCAGGGGCTGCTCTAATTTATGGCAGCTTCTCCGTAGCTGCCTATAGGCTACTCCACAGCCCAGAATAGCCACAATATGGAGCCCAACAGCTCTACTCCCTTTTCCAGCCCCAGCACAACCTTACACCGTCAACTGCGAGGTCAGCTCTATGCTGCTCCCGTGTTGGGTGAACTCCTAAGGCCATTGCAGCCCATTTTATGGCCCCTATGCAATACCAGAGCACTGTACAGGAGCTGCAACTGGGGTCAGAATCTGGCTCTCAGCGTAAAGGAGGACTAATGTTTTAAAGTAGTGTCAGCAAGTCCTGGGTATTCATGTTAGCCATGATGGTTTTAAATAAGAAACAGTCTTTTATTCTGCATTGAGTTGACACAATGTTAAACGAGACTTACCAACATATTAACATGTTGTGTAACAAAGCCTTTTTCCAGCATAGACATGCTTATTTCAGCATATAAGACAATTTATGGGTGGTATTTTGTATAGTTGTCTTCCGCCTCACATTTCCCTTGTACTCCTGAGAGAATTCTGTGCCAAAAAAATTAAAATTCTGCACACACTATTTTCAAATTCTTCAAATTTTATTTGTCAATAAATAAACGTGGAGGCTCCAGGATGGCAGTGGGGAGCACAGGCTGTGCGGAGGTGAGAGATCACCCTGCAGCCCCCCACCATCCGTCCAGGTCATGGATGCAGTGGTGAGGCTGCACCCAACCCTGACACAGCCTAACCCAGAAATACCCTGGGGCCCTGCCCCTCTGCACCAGGCACACCAGGTAGGAGCAGGCAGGCTCAATCTGGCAGGATCCAAGTGTGGAGGGGCTTTGTGGGGGGTGGATCCTGGTGTGTGGAGAGTGGGTTCTGTGTGGGACAATCTGGGTGTGGGCAACTCAGTGGGGGATCTGGATGCATGGGCTCATTCGGGGTGTTCCCTGTGCAGGGGCAATGGGACTCTGCAGGGGGTCCAGGTGAAGGGATGGTGGGTGGGTCTTGATGTGGGGGGGGGCTAAATAGGAGGGTCTGGGTGCTGGGGGAGTGGGGTTTGGTGGGGTGGGTGTCTGGGTACAGCTGGTTAGGGTGCCATGGGGCAGGGGTGCCAGAATAATTTGTATAGAGGGGGTGCTGAGAGCCGATGAAGCAAACTATAAACCCTGTATATGATGGAAACCACTTCAAGCCAGGGAGTGCAGCAGCAACCCCAGCACCCCTAGTTCCAGCACCTATACCGTGGGGTGGGATTCTGGGTGTCGCGAGCTTATCGGGATGGCACAGAATTTCCCCAGGAGTAACCTTGGCACAGTCCATAGGGAAACTTACTCAAGACTCTTCCTGTCTCTCTCGGCATGTAGTCTTATTTTTGTGTTTACCAAAACTGATGGTGCTCAGAAGAATGATAACCTGCATGCCCTGTGGTGTATATTATGACTCTATAAGGTCCAACCTATACCTGAGATGCTGCAAAAGCTTCCAGTCATTGCTAATACTGCTTCATCTCCACCAGTGTTAGCAATGGTAGAAGCCTTAGTATATAGACTGACTGCTGCCAGCATTTTAAGTACCATGTTGACTAGGTCAACTCTGAGTGGAGCTGGTTAACACAGTTCTTGAAAATGCCCATTCCAGCCAGTGGCCAGTCTCTACTATGTTCCTCACTGTTGTCCACACCATTGGAACTGAGCCATTGTTAATATAGCAGGATATTTTTGCAAAATTTTCCTAGTTTAGGGTAGATCAATATTTGTGCTAACTTTCATATATGTAAAATAATTGAAAACATTCTTTGGCAGGGAGGGGAAGGGGAGACAACCTTTTATAAATGTATTAAGGCTCCTAAATGTACACTAACAGTGTACATATATTGCTTTTAGATTCTAGTGAAGGTCCATGGCTCAAACTTATAATGAAGAACAGATATGATTATTATTATAATGTGGAAACTGGAGAGAGTACCTTTGTTCCGCCTGAAGGGTTCATACCAAAAACTTCTTGGCTAACCAGTGAAGAAATACAGGTAGAGTGCTAACATGTTCAAAATGACTGCATACAACTGCAACATAAACACAGAAGTGACTGGTTTAACACTGTTGGATACAAAAGAAGTGGTTATGTTAAGATTTTTAGGGCCTTAAAAGTACAAGGGAAAAGAGAGAGAATTCTCTAATTGGACTTTGGTTTAGGCTGTTCATTTTCCCAAATACAGTAGAACTGAATCTGTTTATTTAATCAGACCCTTAGAAGGGGGCTGACAACTCAGATATAGTATAAAGCACCTCACTTTGGCCCATATTATACAATCATAAGTACCCTTAAATCTGCTTTTGAATAATCTTCCAAGTCTATATAATCATGCTCAGTCAGTTATAGTACTGTGGCATATTGTACTCTCCATAGGCCCCCAAATAAGGAGAGCCCTTAACCACATCCATAAAGAATTTCTTGAATCAAGCACCACTTTTAAGCAGGCCTATGCTGTGGGTTCAGTCATTGATGTTGCTACCCTGATGTGCTGTTGCATGTTACTAGACTGCATTTAGCTGCGCCTGTGCAAACCACTACTGTACATGTGCTACTCCACTGCAAAAAGTGACTTGCTCCAATGCGGCTTACCCAGTAAAAAGTGGCTTGCAAGTTGCACTGAAACACTGATGAAGTGAATCCACGGTAAGGGTTTGAACTGGTTCAGCTAGATCAGTGGTTAAAATCCCAATGTAGATAAACATGTAGGCAGTTCCAAAATTGTGCAGCAAGATTCTTCACATCCTGACTGGTTTCAGAAGAATTTTTTTTTTCACATCATTCTGAAACTTAGAAATCCTAAAATAAGCATTTTCACACAGATGTATGGGTTCCATTATTAGACTCCTGGCTTCTCACTCTTGAGTTAGTAGGGGTTGGTAGTATTGCAAAAGCAAAGACCTCTGCCCCCCAGTATGAAAAGCTTTGTAAGGGCTAAAACCAGTCCTTTCAGCTTATTGATGATGTGGTCTGAAGGGAGTTCAATCCTCCTTTAAACAAATGATGGTAATAACATTGTGGTTCTCAGTTTTGTGAGTGGTTAAAAATGTGGGGAGTAAATTGAAAGGGTTTTCATAATGGGTGTGGATGGAGAGAATAGAATCCAGACTCTGAAATGGTTTGCCTTCAGCTTTGCTTCATTGTTTATTAAACACTTTTTACATGATCTCTTACCAGACTATTGTTGGGCAAGTTACAGCAGATTACAATCGAGAGCAGCTGTGGTTTGCTAATGAAAACCTGATTCTTCAGCTGCAAGCCCTAGCAAGGGGATTCCTAGTCAGAAAAAGTTATGAGGAGAGAAAAGGATTCCTCCAAAAACAGGAACCATCTGTGATCAAAATACAGGTATTGTTGTGTAATATAAAGACATGGTCACTTCTTCTGGGTGTTGGTAGCTTTTTACATGTGACACTGTATGACCTTTGGCAGGGGTGAAAGTAAGTTCAGTGACTTACCGGTACGCTGGGGCCAGCTCTGGCCCCCGGAAGGGGCGGGGCCTACGGCGGAAGGGGTGGGGCTGAGTAAGTCAGAGCCAGCCCCAGCCCACCCTGTAAGGTAAGTGGCCCCCCCACTGTGGTAGCAGCAGCAGCCCGGGGCTCCTGGGGCTATTTAAAGGGCCCGTGGGTCCCCTGCTTCTACTGCCCCAGCCCTTTAAATAGCTGCGGGAGCCCTGGGGAAGCGTCAGGGCTCCTGCAGCTATTTAAAGGACAGGGATGGCAGAGGCAGCTGGAGCCCCGGGCCCTTTTAAATAGTCCCTGGAGCCCCCCGCTAACCCTGGGCTCTGGGGGCTATTTAAAGGGCCTGTGGCTCCCCTGCTTCTACCGCCCCGGCCCTTTAAATAGCTGCCGGAGCCCTGGAGTAGTGGCGGTGGGGCTCCGGTGGCTATTTAAAGGGCCGGGGCGATAGAAGCAGCGGGAGCCCCAGACTTTTTAAATAGCCCCCAGAGCCCCGCAGCCCTACACTAGGGCTCCAGCAGTGGGGCTCTGGTAGCAATTTAAAGGGCCTGGGGCTCCAGTCCCTGCTGGGAGCCCCAGGCCCTTTAAATTGCCCCCTGGGGAAGCCGGGCCGCCCCGGTATGGCAAACTAGCTCTTGCCGGTACGCCATACCGGGGCGTACCAGTTTACTGTCACCTCTGACCTTTTGGGTCTGTTTTATCTTCCTTCCTTCCTTTTGCAGAAAGGACTTCTTGTGGCATTTGTTATTTACAGAACTGAATTGTTGTACAAACACAGGTCCGTGCACTCATTGAAAGAAATGACAAAACTCCAGTTTACAATTGCTATAGATCATGTATAACTGTAGTATTTAACAGGCCAGTTGGAGAAGCCCAGTGATTCTTACCACTAGCTTCTTCCTGAGCACGGCTTCGATGTTTAAATGGGAGTGTGAGAAAAGAGTAGGAGGATGGAAGGTAATTGAAGCTCTAGTTCTCTGCCAAAGCATGTTCACTCAAGAAATGCATTCCTTTCTCTGCTCTCCCCAGTCAGAAGCCATTTGCTTCCGCTTTACGAAGCGAATGCTCGTATAACTGAATAGGGAGAGGCAACATTAACAACTTTGCCTGATTCCAAGAGTCTTACTTGGATTTGCTCAGTGCGCAGTACTCTGAAAGGAGTACAAAGGAAACTTACTTTTTGGTTTTTACAGACCATATCATGCACATCTGCTATACAGACCCAGTACAAAAAATTGCGAGCTCTTTGGGGAGGAATCCTCCAAGACCAGATTCAGCAAGTATGTGTAGCTATCCTCAGAAACTAGATGTAGGAAGTGGTAATAAAACATGTGTTTACACAAGCCACATAAGATAAATGGTGCAAGTCCCCACTGGCTATATCCCTAGCCAGATGTCAACTTCCTGTGGGCATCCCAATAAAATTGGCTATTGGAGTATTAGGAGAAATGAAGTCCAAATGGCTTGTGAGAGAAGCAGACAGGCGAATGATAGAGGTTGGTATCATTGGTAAAACGGGCAACACAATAAGATGAGTTGGTAAGGGGGGGATAGAGATGGGATAGAGAACTGGGAGCCAGATGAAAAAAATTGAGGGTGGTGTGATGAGAAAAGGCAAGAAGAACTTAGCTGGATTTTGAATGGGCCTGAGAGGCTGACAGTGGATGCCAGGAAGGCCAGAAAGGGAAGGAGGTTGCAGTAGTCGAGACTGGTGATGAAGGAGGCCTGGACAAAGTTATACCAGTATAGACAGAGGATAGGGCAGTTCTGTGACACCATGGAACAAGAGGAGACAAGATTTGGAAACTCCCTGGAGGTGCAGTCTTAGAGTCTGAAATCAAAAATGGCATGCAGAGCACTGGACTGAGAGGTTCCAGGCCTGAGTGACACTGAGGCTGACATCCTGGAACAGGAATGGAGTGGTGGACTTACGAGTCATCAGCATAGAGGTGACTGTTGATGCCACAGGAGTGGAGGAGGGCTTGTAAAAGGGTGTAAAGGACGGATGTGCCTCAGTCACGTTTTCTCGTCACTTTTAAATTGAACAGCAATTTCTGTGGAACAAGATCTATAAACTTGTGTATGCATAGTGAAACTAATGGTCACACTACTAACCTGCTTTTTAAAATAGGCTTCCTGGAAGGGATATAAACAAAGGAAAAGCTACACTGACAGGTTGCGGGTGCTTCAAGGCAATGTTGCTGCTATCGTCAAGGTAAACTTCCATCTATGATGAGCGGAATTAAAGTTTGCTCTATGGATAATGATGTTTCCTCATTGTTGGGGGGAATCCAAACACTTGAAAGCCCAAGGAATCTAGGGATAGGGGCTGCTGCAGTAAAACTGCAAGTGTTCCTATTCCGCTGGGCGTTACATGGCAGGCTCAAAGTTCTGACGGCAGCTAGTAATCCAAGAAAACTGCTCTTTGAGTGATTAGTACCGTGAGTCTTCCATTAAAAGCCAGAGGCTGTCAAGTATGATTATTTGCAAAATGTGTTCTATCAGTTTATGAAATGCTGGTGGTGGTAATAGAAATGATACTTAGCTCTTATATAGTGTGTTTGATCGGATCCCAAAGTGCTGTACAAAGGAGGTCATGTCATTATCTCCATTTTATATCCTCGGAAACAAAGGCTCAGAGAGATGAATGTGACTTGGCCAAGGTCACCCAAAAGAGCCAGGAATCAAACCGAAGTCTCCTGAGTCCCAGTCCCACTGGCTAGTCCAGTGTTCTGACTATTAGATCACAGAGCCCAATCATCCCGTCAGCTGTGCATGTGACTCCATTGACTTTGCTCAAGTTGTGTGCTATGCAACTGATGGGTCAGTCAAGCATCTAACCTCGTTTTTTAAAAGAGCCAAATAAAATTAGAGTTGTTCTTAGTTCTCCTACAATTCCTCTTAAGTTTTTATTTGACTTTTAGATTCAGTCATGGGTCAAAATGTGGCTAGCGAGGAAGGCTTACAAGAAACGGCTGCAGTATTTCCAGGATCACGTAAGGCATTTCTCCACCCCACCCCCTTTTGAGGAGAGAACTAATGTAGTAGTAATGCATGTATTTCTTGAAATTACAGATACTGTAGGTTCCCCATATGTCTCTTAACAGAATACATTATAACTGTGAAGACATTAAAACTTTTTCTAATTATACCAGTGTTCAGTAGATGTCTATAGTATTCTTCATTATCTCTCTTCATAGAACATGACCTGTTATTGGAGGTTTCCTGTTCAATGCTTTCTAAAGTGTTTAGTCTTGGTCTTTTCCAGAATGAAGAAATTGTGAAAATACAAGCATTTCTTAGGGCAAACAAAGCTAGGGATGACTACAGAACACTAAGTAAGTGCTGGTGATAAACATTTGAGTGTAAATTGGTGGGGAAACAATTTTTAGGATAAGAGTGTTCAGTTGTGATTTCTAATACTTGAGTCTGGCATTTTTGGCTCTTCAGAATCAGTTAAGTGAAATCATGATACAAACATTTGTTAAACGGTTAATACATTTACATAGAACTACTACACACAGTTCTGGTTACACAAAATATTCTACTCTTGCTCTCAATGACATAAACTCCTTTCTGCAGTTTGGCATTCTGACCATAGATGTCACTATGTACAAAAGGTACAAAAGAATTTTAAACATTGATGTTTATAAATTTAAAGGTATTCTGTGTCTGTGGATGTCAGACCAAGCAAATAAAATATCTAATGAGCTCATTTACCTTAACTGCAGTTGGTGCTGAAAATCCACCCTTGAACGTCTTGCGTAAATTTGCTTACCTCCTGGACCAAAGTGACTTAGACTTTCAGGAAGAACTAGAAGTAACAAGGTTAAGGGAGGAGGTGGTTACAAAAATCCGATCCAATCAACAGCTGGAGAAAGACTTGAACTTGATGGATATAAAGATTGGGCTACTGGTGAAGAACAGGATCTCTCTACAG
Organism: Chrysemys picta bellii; assembly: GCF_011386835.1. Lineage (NCBI taxonomy): Eukaryota > Metazoa > Chordata > Testudines > Emydidae > Chrysemys > Chrysemys picta. Next base: position 45,992,060 of record NC_088796.1, on the reverse strand, counting down.
GTCAGCAGGCTTTGTTTAAACTATTTCTATAGAATGCACTAAAGGCAGTGGAGGTTTGTGTGCTGAAGGAATGCAGGATCAGTTAGGATGTTTCTGGGGAGTGAAGCAGTTGCCTTTTTACTTGTTTAGCGTATGCCAAGAAGAACCACAGTCAATACAACCTATGTAAGAAGTAGCTGTACTGTAGAAAGAGCTTTTGTTGAGAATTGACCTAGGAATGGTCTCAAATAATTGAGGACTGCTGTTCTTTGGAATAGTTAATGGCACACGGCCGTTTTCTATTCTTCCACTTTATTGCCCGCCAGTTAGCTTTTCTTAAAGTATCAGTGGCTCAATGGGGTCAAAAGTAGGAGTTGTATAGTTCCTGGTACCATGTTACTTCACATCTCACTGAATACCAGGTGTTTTTATTATGATAGACATGGGCAGCAGTAATACCCAAAAGCATGAGGTCATTCTTTGTGGTTTTTAAGCAGCTTTCTAACAATAGAACAAATCTGACTTCCAATTTTAAAACTCATTGTAAAGAGTTTGCTCTTCTTAGTTGTCAAAAAGCCTGTATGTGAGCTTGAGGTACCCTGACAATTATCATTTAGTCCACACTGAAATTCCATCCATCAGTAAATTTTTCCCACTGTTTGGGAAGGGGATGCGATAAGATTACACTGGGTTGTTATTGGCATGCCAGAACTTATGTTTTGGAGCCAGGTTTGATTGAGCATGGGAGTTAAGGGTAGGGATTGTGTGTTTAGACAGTCTAATATATTTTTATTGTGAATTTTAACTGATGTAAGATGGCACTCAGAGCTTGATGTTTTGCCTTTTTATAAATCTAAATAAAACTCTCATCATGAGTAAAGTGATGTAGTGATGAACAATATTGTCTAGTTAATGTGCTATATTGGGTCTAAATATAAAAAGAGGTTGATATTATTAAAATCTTTTAATAAATAGACCAATGTAGAAACATCCTATTCAAGGTGGTTGAGAGATGGCAGTGTACCATATTGCTTTATATTTCTGTGTGACTATATATAATGGCCCACTTGTGTCTGTAGGATGTGGTCCTGCACAGCAAGAAGCTAAACAAAAAAAGCAAAAATCAGGTGGAAGAGATGGTGACAGGTGACAAACAGGGCATCAAAGGCTTGAGCAAAGAGAGGAGAAAACAGCTGGAATCCTATCAACACATGTTTTACCTTTTGCAGGTAAGTCTTAATGTGGGGATTAATTTGCCCCCAAATGGCTTGTGTTAAGCAAAACTTTAAAGGGTGCTCATTTCTTGTTCTAATGAGAATGAGGAGGAGAGATTTCTTTGCAGATGTAGTGTACAGTAAATACAGTTACTACAGACCACAGCTGAGCACAGTCAGCAAGTTTTGTTTGCTGGATGATTGATTTTAAACGGGCTTGACAATTAATACTGCATAGTTTAAATTTGTTTCTCTAATAGAAAACAGCTCTATTGGCCTTAAATTGTGCAAGAGATAATTTGTTGCTGTTCCCTTCCTTGAAATTATTTTAAATTCCCAACTCTTTTAGGCTTGCAACTGTCTGCAGTAATATGAGCCTGCTTGGTTTTATGTCTCTTCCTTTTCTCCCTCCACCTCCGTCCTGTCAAGTCAGTTTGGATGCATAGTTCAAATCTGAGCGGGAAACATCACTTTCTTCCACATTATCTTTCAAGTTTAAAAATACTGAAATTACTTTGTGTGTATTGTGTGTAGGGGAAAAAAGCTACTGCATGATTGACATTTTATTATGTAATGTGTCTATTCTTGTGTATTTGTCCTCTATCTGTCTGAATTTGGGTAAGTTTCTTTAGAAGACTTATTTGTCCAGGGAAAGATTGTTTCCCTCCCCCAATTTCGTTTGTGGGGGAGGGGAGGGGTGTATGGCTCCCTCACCCCCCCCCCCCCAGTGTATTTTTAACTCAAAGGACGTTAAGTTTAGGTGTTAAACACCTTTTTTGATGGTGAAATGGCAATATCAAAGTATGGATGTCCCAAAAAATCAGATTTAAGATTTCTAAAATCCGATAACCTTGTAAAGTAAAACTTGTGTACCTTTTATTCCAAGTGACATCAATGTAGATATTGTTTACGTATTATTAGCACATTACATACAGCGAAACTTTAGCAGACATGGACATGTGAATGTTCGAATTACCTACAATAGATCCTCAAAGTTAAGAACACCAGAGTTATAAACTGACCAGTTAACTACACACCTCATTTGGAACCAGAAGTACACAATCAGGCAGCAGCAGAGACCAAAAAAAAAGCAAATACAGTATGGTACTGTGTTAAACATGAACTACTTTTTAAAAAAAAAAAAAAAAGGGAAAGCAGCATTTTTCTTCTGCATGGTAAAGTTACAACTGAACATTGACTTTAATACACCTTTGAAAACTTTTGAAAGAATAACCGCACTGTTTTGTTCAGAGTTACAAACATTTCAGAGTTACGAACAACTTCCATTCCCAAGGTGTTTAACTCTGAGGTCCTACTGTAAATGTATATTTCAGGTAGGTTATGTGTTTTTTAAACTTGTATCATAATAAGGACTAGTGATAAATATTTAGTACTGGCTTCACTTGGCTTTCCATTTGTGGAGGTAGTGCATAGAGTACAGAACTTAGGGAGGTAGTCATTAAAATACTTACAATTGTCATTTGCAAGTTACAACTACACCTCTACCCCGATATAACACGAATTCGGATATAACGCAGTAAAGCAGTGCTCCAGGGGGGCGGAGCTGCGCACTCCGGCAGATCAAAGCAATTTCTATATAACGTGGTTTCACCTATAACGTGGTAAGATTTTTTTTTGGCTTCCGAGGACAGTGTTATAACGGGGTAGAGGTGTACCACTGTGGCATTCACGTTATTTCCCAGGTTTAGTGTTACAATAGCCTAATGCTCAGTATAGTGAATGCTGCATTAAAATTAGGCCAAAAGTGTAAATTTTAATAGTGACAGCTATGAGAAGGTATAGCCTTAACCATGCAAACATAACTTTCATTAGTATTAATGAAAGCTATACGTGTCCATTCAAAGGTGAGCAGACTCCTTATGGCTTGTGCAGGTAGTGGGAAAACTTATCATTTTAGCAATATACAAATCACCCTCTATAATGTTTCTTTCCTAGACTAATCCCATGTATCTGGCTAAGCTGATTTTCCAGATGCCTCAGAACAAGTCAACAAAGTTCATGGATACAGTCATTTTTACTCTGTACAACTATGCTTCCAATCAGCGAGAAGAATACCTGCTTCTCAAGCTCTTTAAAACTGCTCTAGAAGAGGAGATAAAGTATGTACATTGACTAGAACCCCCCCATTCCTCTGAAGATATCCTATCTGTTAGACTTTGAAATTTTCTTTGAACTGCATTCTTAAACTTGCTTTTCATTTGATGTCGAATCATATTTTTATTTGTCAGTGGGGAAATTAAAGTCTTATGTCAGTGGGACTTAATAATAAATTGACTGAGAAGGTTATAAATGTTTTATACCTTAGATTCAGGGAGGCTGTCTCTCTCTGGTAGAGAAGCAAAGTCTGCATAATCTTAGATTTTTGCGTAATCTTGAAGGTAAATACTTACATGTACTAAAAGTACAACTATTTTGGCTTCTTTGTTCCTGTTTTTAGTTTGAATATGCAGTTGAGTTTCAGAGCTTTTATTTTTCTTCACAATTGTAATTTGTAAATGTGTCATAAGCAGAGGGATCATCCTGTGATAGATTGTAATCAATAAATCCCATATTAGCAAAACACTGAAGGCATGTGCTTAAATTGTTCCCAGAACTGGACCTGCTGTATATACTCGTTCATAAGCCAAATTTTTTAGTAAAAAAGGGAAGCATCAGAGAAGGGGGTCGGCTTATGAACAGGTATAGAGAGGGGGAGGTGCGACACGGCCCCTCCCCACAACAGAGGGAGCAAGGAAAGGCAGCAGAGCCAGAAGGGAAGAGGCAGAGCCAGTGTGTCTGCTTCTGGCCACGCTGCTCTCCCCACAGCCTCCAAAGCAGCGGCAACTCCGAGGTTGGCAGGCTGCAGCCACGCTGCCCGGCCCTGCCCGCCGGAGCGGGCTGCGGCCGCGCTGCCCGCCGGAGCGGGCTGCGGCCATGCCAGAGGCATCCTCCCCTTGCCTGCCCCAGCTAAGATGGAAAGGGATGGGATAGGGAGAGTCTGGGGGTCCCGGGCTAGGGGTGGGGTCATGTGGGGGTGGTCACAGGGGTTACACCCCTGACCCCCAGCTTCTCCTCCCCATCCCAGATTTCCCCACCAGTTGTTGTCCCGGCCCGTCAGGGTAAGCCGCTGGCGGGCTGGGACACTTTCTTTACTTAGGTTTACCTCTATGCCTGCGGACGATCGAGAGAAACAAACCGTCTCGGCTCACCAGCGGCTTATCCTGATGGGCTGGGAGCCAAAGTTTGCTGACCCCTGAATTATAGGGTCGGCTTATGAATGGGTCATAAAATTTTTTTCCATTTTTACTTATCCATCTTGGGGGGGTCGGCTTATAAACGAAGCGGCTTATGATCGAGTATATACGGTAAATCGGGTACTAATTGGAATTATTATGAATTCCTGTCAGTCATTATGTCAGGGCCACTTCTACATTTTAATCTTTATTACGTTTCATGAATTGGTGATATATCAAAATAGAAATAGCTTTTATAGATAAAAAAAATCCATAAATTGGAGGGTTACATTGATTTTTAATCAGTACAGAACAGGTTAGTAACTTGGCAATTTTTCTAACCTTTCAAAATTGTATATTTAAAAAATACCTGAAAATTGGTTACAGTGCAGTTAAGGACTGTTTTGTTTTTAATGCAGTTCCAAAGTAGACCAGATACAGGATATAGTCACTGGAAACCCTACTGTCATTAAGATGGTTGTCAGCTTTAATCGAGGTGCTCGTGGACAGAACACGCTGCGTCAGCTGTTGGCCCCAGTGGTGAAGGAAATCATGGATGACAAATCCCTCCTCATCAACACCAGCCCCGTGGAAGTATACAAGGCATGGGTAAACCAGTTGGAAATGCAGACTGGAGAGGCCAGGTAAGTGAGAAAATAGAATAGTTCATCTTCATTCTGTTAATATTTGAGTGATTCCTCGCGTCAGATCCTTTTGTCATTTGGTGAAGCTTTTTCTTCTCTTCCACAAGCAACCATGAAGATGCATTTGGGGTGTATGTTTGATATACTCTAGTTCACTGTAATATAATGAGACTTAATGTATCTTCTGACTGAAGGATTGGAACCCCAATGACGGACTAGCTTATTACACTTCTCTATCTTAAGTACCCCATCACTTTTAATATATGAGCACCTCACAACACCCCTTGAGGATTTTACACATGGGGAACTGAGGCACAGAGAGACTGATTTGCCCAAGGTCACAAGGGAAGTCTGTGACTGAGCAGGGAACTGAACCAGGTCTCCCAAGTTCTAAGCTAATGCCCTAATGTCTGGACTATCCTTCCTCTCAGCACACAAGCTAGTACACAAGAACCCTCACACTATAATAACAATAATAATAATAATATAATAATAATATAGTAACTCCTCACTTAAGGTTGTCCCGGTTAACGTTGTTTTGTTAAGTTGCTGATCTATTAGGGAACAAGCTAATTTAAAGTTGCGCAATGCTCCCTTATAACATCGTTTGGAAGCTGCCTGCTTTGTCCACTCTTTGCAGGATTCTCTGGAAGAGCAGCCCCTCCTTGTGGGGATTAGAATCAGGGGGGTGGCAGCTCCCCTAAATTCTCAGTAAGGTATGTGGCTCGGCAGCTGCCCAGCAGCAGTTCAGCCGTTCCTCCCCCCAGAGCCGTGCTGCTCCTGGCCTTGGAGCTACTCCCTGGAGCTTCTTGCTTGGCAGGGGAGAGGGGTGCTGATATCAGGATGTCCCCCTGCTCCTGCCCCCTCTCTGTGCCCCCTCTCCAGCAGAGGAGAGGGACAGAAAGGAAGAAGCTTGCTGGAAGCTGTTGCATCCTGTCTGAAGTGGCTGATTTGCTTAAAAGGGCAATGTACTTGAAGTGGGGTCAGTGTACTTAAAGGGGCAATGCACGTCCGTGTGTCGCTCTCTCTGTCATGCATGCATCCCCCAGCACTTTGGAAAGTCAGCACCTGTGCAGCCATGCATGTGCTGTCAGGAGGAGGGAGTGGTGCGCTCCCGCTGGATAGCGTGGGTTCATCATGTTCAGTTTTTGCAGGGAAGAGTTTGCAGCTACTGCCCTGCATCTGTTATGTTTCCTCCTTCCTGCCTCAGTCCGTGCTGCCTTTTAGAGTGTGAGAGGCTACATTAATAACAGCGTATTATCCCTTCAGGGCTCAGCTGATTGTTAGTTCATCATTTAGCAGCAAGGCATTCCCTGGGAAATATTCCACCCACCTCAACCAAGCTTCACAATTATTCATTGATGTTACAATATTAAACTGTTCATTTAAAATTCTTTAAAACTTATTCTGTATGTGTATATAATGTCTTTTGTCTGGCGAAAAAAATTTCCCTGGAACCTAACCCCCACCTCTCCTTTTACATTGATTCTTATGGGGAAATTGAATTCGCTTAACATAGTTTCGCATAAAGTCGCATTTTTCAGGAACACAACTACAACATTAAGTGAGGAGTTACTGTAGATGTTTTCCTCTTTGTATCTGGAAGAGGACAGTTCATATAGCTTCCATGGGGTTTTTTTGTTTTGTTTTTGTTTTGTTTTTTATTTATTTTAATTTTAATTTTAAAAAAATGAACTGATAATATTGGTGGGGGTTTTGTTTCTGTTAAAACCAATTCTTCAAGTGAATTTTTTTATTAAGTCACTTGATTTTATGTGTTCTCTGAAATATACATGAAATAAGTAGCTGAGACTGTATAGCATTAAACAAACTTAGTTTTTAATGAACGTTGTTTGTAATTTCATAGTACACAGTTTACTTTAGCCCAGTAAATACCTCTCTTGCGTTTGCAGTAAATTGCCGTACGATGTAACAACTGAACAAGCATTAGAACATCCGGAAGTGATAAATAGACTGGAGTCCTCCATTCAAAGCTTGAGAACAGTAACTGATAAAGTCCTTGTGTCCATATTCTCATCGCTCAGTATGATGCCGTAAGTGCCAAATTACAAGTCCCATAAATTCAGTTCATTTGTACAATAACATTTGATGCAGGATTCAGTATAAACAGCCATCTGTACTGCCTTGATATTATCTGTGATACATGTCTTTATAATAGCAATTCTCCAACAGAGGGAACAGTTCCTCTATATCACATATTCAAAATATGATATAAAACCTAGTGAGCATCTGTAATGTAAATCCTTTTTTTTTTTTTTCATTATCATCTTGTTTTGTGTGTAAATGGTTAGTCTGTGAAAATGCAGTATCTTGATTGAATGGAATGATTCATTTGTTTCATCTAAGTCTTTCCATTATTTTCCTTTTTCATCTGTTCTATATGTAGTTATGGAATGAGGTATATAGCCAAAGTTCTGAAGAATTCGCTCCATGAGAAATTCCCAGATGCAACAGAAGATGAACTATTAAAGGTAGATTTGTGAGGTGATCTGTCAGCAGCTTGTTCTTTCTGCTTATGCCAAAAGCAAGATTTATTGCATATCAGCTTTCTGCAGAATTGTTAACACTTGTATTTACAAAAGCAACAGAGAGTCCTGTGGCACCTTTAAGACTAACAGATGTATTGGAGCATAAGCTTTTGTGGGTGAATACCCACTTTGTCAGACGCATGACAGGACTCTGTTGCTTTTTACAGATCCAGACTAACACGGCTACCCCTCTGATACTCATATTTACAGAAACTTCTGGGGGTGAAGATGAAAGGAATTCCATGTGTTAATATGGCCTGCCTTGGAAAATGTTGCCGAGCATCTGTAGCACTTATAGAAGTCAATGGGCCAGTACCATTGAAAATCCGCTCGGTGGTACTTTGTAGGAAGCTAGGAATATTTGATTGCATGATTTTGCTTCAATACTTATCTTCCATGAAGAATATGACTCTGGTTTTTCAATTTTAACTCTGCTAAAGTGAAATTACTTCAAATGTTTTTTTAATACTATAAATACAATTGGGCAGAGTTATGAGAGCAAACGGTGAATTAATCCATCCACTACACTTGTTTAAGATGCTTATAAATGTTGTGGGAATGTGACATTTGTCTAGACTGGAGCGTGTGTGCTGTCAAGTGATGCAGAATGTTCCTGGCACAGTGCCCTTCCCTTAATCTGTCAGAACCATTGTATTCTGCAGAAGGCAATGTGAAGTCATTCTGTGTGCCTGCCACATAACTACAGGGCTTACATCTTGCTTTAATTAGATATATTTGCATCTCAGTACAGTTGCCAATATCCGTGTTGCATTTTAAAAAATTGAATTGCAATGGATCCAGAATTACTTTGAGGATTTTTTTTTAGTATCCTTCAAAAGACATTATTTTTGTGTTACAATTCTTGTCTGGAGCCATTTTGAGAATTTTAATCTCCGCAGCGAAGTTTATTCTGCTTTTATGTAATAAACAATACAGCTAATATTGTTTACAATAAACACTGTTTACAAGAATTTCTTTGATGCCCATCACCACAGTGCCTGGGGATCACTATAAATTTACATCATTTTAAAACTTCTCTGACAACTACCCTTAAATGGGTAGTGAACTGATTCCACCACAAGGCACCTCTACCCTGCCGACTGACCAGCACAGCTCATCATTTGAAAATCCTTAAATTCAAAAGCAAACATTCCATTGAGTGATGAGGCATGGGCTATGGCAAACTAGCAAAGGAAGTAAGTACTAGATGTCAGGAGTCCTTCACTTCTCACCCACAGGAATTCAACTCTTGGGTCAGCTTAGTACCTGGTACTCTAATATAACAGAAGAGGCAGTTTCTGAAAACCAACCAATAGACCAGTGTCCAAGGCATTCACCTGGGTTTTGGGAGACCCTGGTTCAAGTCCTTGTTTCAGATTGGGCAGAGTATGAACATGAATCCAGATTTCTCACATCCTATGTGAGTGCCCTGATCCTTGGGTCATTGACTGGTTTGGGCCTGGTTGGTCTCTCTACTGCCCATCCTGGTTTTTTCCTCAAAAAAACTGCAAAAGTTCTCAGTTTCATCACAGTGCTGAATGGGCAAATCTTCTGAATTCCCAAATATTCACAGGACAGGAAAACTGTTTCCTACCCAGTTCTAATGGATAAAAGTAGAATTTATCAGGCCACTTTAAAAAAAAACAAAAAAAAACCAAAAAAAATCTCTACTAAAATATTTGGGATGGGCTAGAAGTTTGGGATAAAGATTACAGCCAGCTCAAAGAGAATGGAACCTCTTATTTTTGAAGTTAAATAATATGTAAACTTTAAAAAAAATTCTCTCTGCACTTCCTGCTTTTAGGTTGGATAGAAAATACAAATTTTACAAATGTCTATCCTCAGTATTTCTGATTCAGCTGAAACAGGATAGTAATGGAAAACTTATTTGAATGAGAATAGGATTTATTATAACTTGATATATGCATCCAAAATTTCAGATATTTAAACATTTTTTTTTAAATGTGATATTAAAAAATTAGACCTGGCCAAAATTCTGATGAAATGAGAAATCTTGGAGGGAGATGGCACTCTTTTCCTATTTGGGGGGCGGGGGTTGTTTTTGTTTTTTAAAACCAGTTGTTATAAATATACTCTTGGTGCAAGTGCCCATTACTAAATAACATCTTTTTTTTATCTCTGTGGGATCACTAGACTTTTCCAGTTAGCTAACTAGATAATACTTACATCAGAAGTTGTTTTCACAGATTGGTCTCTACCACCTCTTAGTTAATGATTTCTTAGAATCTAAACCAGGAAATGTGTAGTTTTTGGTGGGCTTTCTAAGAATGTAATAAAGTGTACATCAGGGAAGAAAAAAATTCTCAAAGTATTTCTTCTATAGATTGTTGGAAACCTCCTATACTATCGCTACATGAACCCGGCCATTGTTGCTCCTGATGGTTTTGATATAATTGACATGACAGCTGGAGGCCAGATACACTCTGACCAGAGGAGGAATTTAGGGTGTGTGGCGAAAGTCCTTCAGCACGCTGCTTCTAACAAACTCTTTGAAGGAGAGAGTGCGCATCTTTCATCTATGAATACTTACCTGTCGCAGACGTATCAGAAGTTCAGGTGTGAAAACCTCATGCAAATGTTTATTCAATGTAAACTGTTTGGGGGTGGATAAGGTAGACCTACTCTATTTACCTAACTATAATTCAATAAATAATCCTTCATATAGAAATCGCTCTGCCTTGTTCTATAATGAAAAATAACGTGCTGTATTTCCAGTTCAGTACTATTGTTTAGCAAGTAATTTTAGTATTGTTCAGCAGTATTCAGTCATCCAAATAGGAAGTTTTAATGCAAAATTAAGTATGTGAGTCTAATGGAGCATTTCATTGTATAACACACACCAATGCTTGCTTTAAGTAAGCAGAACAGCTGATCGTTTTTCTGTCTGGTGGCTGAGATTACGCCTCTGTAAATGGAAACTATTTCCCAGGCAGGAAGAGCTGTCTTTTTTTTTTTCTTTTTTTTTCTGTATGTCTTTCTTTCTCTTTTTTTTTTAACTTTAGCCATCTCAGCTGAGAGAAACAATTGTAGGAAATGACAATTTAAATATTTTGCTAAAAAGTGTCTCGGGAAAATCCAGACCTTCTGTGTTGCAAGGGAGTTGTTTGAAATTTATGCTCTTTACCTTGTAGCTTTTTTGGGTGGTTATGATCATGGAATTATCACGAGACAGCAGAACATTTCAAATGTACATTAATTATTCCTTTTAGAAGGGTCTCTTCTATATGAAAAAGAAAATATCTTTTTAATGAGGACTACTCTTATAACCTTCATTAGGCAATACATGAGCAAGGATACTAAAGCAGTTTAGTCATTTTATTAATTAATAACAAAAACAAAGAGGCGGAAGACCTGCTCGTTGTGTTTAATTTGGCTCTGAACTTTACAAAAAGAAGAATCCCATATCTCATTAAATTTAACTTTTTGCTGAAAATTGGTGATATGTCTCCAAGGAGGATGCTAACCTGAGAGGGTTAGAATCTGCTCTGTTACGAAGTGTGAGATGAGAGATTTTTCCATTATCTCTGCAATACCTTTCTTAGTTATCAATAAAAATGCTGAGAAACTGATTCCTGCTTCTGAAACACTGGATGGCTTCTGTATGTCTAGATATAGATAGTGGTATAGACATAGTAACACTTTGGCCTAGTCTTCACTTACCGGCTGGTCCGGCGACACGCCATCGATGTTCTGGGATCGATTTATCGCGTCTGGTTAAGACGCGATAAATCGATCCCGGATCGATCCCGGAAGTGCTCACAGTCGGCGCCGGTACTCCAGCTCGCCGAGAGGAGTACGCGGCATCGACGGGGGGAGACTTCCTGCTGCGTCTGGACCGCGGTAAGTTCGGACTAAGGTACTTCGAATTCAGCTACGTTATTAACGTAGCTGAATTTGCGTACCTTAGTCCGATTTGGGGACTTAGTGGGGACCAGGCCTTTGTGTTAACACCTTTTGTGTATTTTCCCCTAGTATTCTTACACTGTAACAATCCCATAATCTTGCCAGATATCCTTCTATTTTGCACAGTGTTCCTGGGCACCAAACAGTTAAACATTGCAATGGAGCAATGCAGGGACTTTAAATATGTTAAATTTAAACACCTCTGACTGCCCTGTATCATTCAGACAGCCTGTATTAGTGTGCATGAGATTTAATTACTGCTCCTAAACTTTGACAATATTATGAGCTGCTTTCATACAATGAGTGTAACCATTGATGCAAAGCATCTTTCCTTTCTATCTTCTGGAGGATTATTTTTAATCCAGATTCTAGACTAGATCCCTCAGAACATCTTTAAAAATAAATGTTGCCAAATAAATCTTGCTTAGAACTTTGTAGCTGAAAGGGAAAAATCTTATTTTGAAGAAATAAACCTGCTGGTCTCTCTAGGGACAGGTAACATTTAAGCACTCCTATTTACATTGTGACATGCTGCTTACGATTTGTACACTGGCATTCCTATGCAGCTTTAATAGATTGTAGCAGAAATATTCATATAGCTTGCATTTCAAACAAGAAGCTTATTCCAATTCTCTACAGTTAGCTAAAACATGTTTTTCTTATTGTATAATTATTTAACCTATCTTTCTGATCTTACTACTTTCTTAGGAATTTTTTTCAGATAGCATGTGATGTTCCTGAGCCAGAGGAGAAATTCAATATTGATGAGTACTCTGATATGGTAACCCTCAGCAAACCTGTCATATACATCTCCATTGAAGAAATCATCAATACCCATTCAGTAAGTAAATGGAAAGAAACTAGCTAAACAACTACTGTTTAATCTGTTCGTGGGAAATTTCTCAAATCACTTTTTGGGAAATGAGTAATTTTTCCATAAAATCACAGAATAACTGTGGTGTTCTGTATTGGCTTTCCTAAAATGCCATGAAGGAATTCCTTTACTCTTCCTTTCTGATAGTCTCTTGTCCAAGTAGAAGATCATCTCAATGTCCAAGTGTATGGAATAACCTTAGAACCAAACTTTTCTTAACATTTATTGTAACTTGTACTGTATGGTGCAGGAGAGAATTGCATTTCCACCACATTAGCCCCAATGGGAATGGTAGAGACAACAGTTTGGAAACAAGTGTTAACCAAAATAAGAATCTGACAATAAAATGTAAAGTATTTTTTTCTTTCAGAGCATTTAGCTGAAAAGGAAAAAAATTGCAGAACTTCTTATTGGCATATAGTAGTTATGAACCATTTGTAGTTTATTTGAATTACAAACTTCCTATTGGTAAGAAAGGGGACTTTGACTTTGAGATAAAGTAAAATCTTGTACATTTTATGACTTTGGTATTCCATCATGTGTTTGGCTGGAAGCAGATGCAAGAGTGTGATTTAGAGGGCAGTGGTATCCTGCAAGTATGTTTATTCTGGATAAGGAACAGATGAAATGCAGAAACTGCAGTTCCTAGTGTGATTCACTAGGATATAATTTAGATGTATACCATATGGTCCTTCCACAGCTAGTATACTACCAGTCATCCACTAACGTGCAAAACCCAGAAATGTTAAATCATGGATATTCTTTTAAAAATATGGAATACTTCACTCCCAAGACAGTGAGTTAAAAATTAGCCTTACTCATGCAAGAACTAATGGCTAAACCTACCAGGAAATATAGTGTTTGCTAGATTAAAGACAACTGCTACTTCAAGTTTGAATTGAGGATGTATTTGTTTCATTTCCTATCTGTTTGTTTGTCAACACTTAACTTGTTTCATTTAGGTGTCCAGCATGATATTCAACTCCTGCTATGCTATTGTCAAATTTGTGACTTAGAAGCTGAATCTCAGATGGTGCAAATGATTATGGAGAACCTCTCATTTGTTACTTTGTGTGTAATCTGGTTTAGTGTGTTCTGTACTTCATCAGATTAACTGAACACTTTTGATATAAATTACTTGTCATGCGGTAGAACACTAGTCAAAGGGGACAGTCTTTTCTTCCAAGATTTCATGTAGTTCATATGTGTATGGAGGAAGTAGTTAAGACTTGAAACAAGGCAGCTTTATATCTAAAGATTCTAAATTTCTGTATGTCTTAAACTTGCAATTTCGGTGTACGCATGTATACATGCACAGCATACACTATATAAAATATAATGCCAGGGCACTCATGTAGATGAGACTGAGGGGAAATTTTCAAAAACAAAATGTTAGTTATGCACCAAACTGCCATTTGTGTCTTTGAATGTCTCCCCCAGAATCTTTAATGTGCCTTTGATTTCCCGGATATGAAGTTTTTTAGCTGCCTCTATATTTCAGTGAATACAACTTTTGATTTGAATAGGCTTTTCACTCTCTAAACTATCAGAGTTCTGAAATCTGTAAATATAGCATATGTTTTACTCCACTTGTATTTAAATTCAATATAAACTGGTGGCCATGGGCACCATAACCTTAAAACAGACTTCCATAGTAAGAATCCTCTTTATGTGGAAAACAGACCTTGGGAACTAGCAAACACAAACTGTTATCAAACTCTGCACAGTGCCACTTGCTTCCTGAAGTAAATGCTAGTGATAGGTACAGAAACGAGCAGTCTAATTACAGGAAATTCATTCTTCAGGCCCATACCATTCGTGCTTTTTTATAATGCAGCATATACAAGTTTGTTCTCAGAGGCTTTTTATGGACAGCGGAACTATTCCTCCTTGGAGGTGTGCACAGCTGCCATACAAGTTGTATTATTAATAGTTTGTACTTCCTGTTATCTTGGTGCCAAGAAAATCACTGATACTGGCAATAGGAGCATATTGGAAAAGTAGCAAATTGATACCACAGGAGTAGGAAATCCTATATTTAAAAAACATACAGCAATAGACAGCAGCAGCGTGAGCCTCCTCGTTCTGCATAGCATGGTGTGAATTAACCCTGCTCTGATGAGGTCACCATTATGAAGAAGACAGTTCAGTCCCCTTGTCCATTAAGGTCCTGATCCAACAAAGCACTTCAGCATATGCTTAAGTGTCTTGCTGATCAGAGGCCTTATTCCTTGGTCTCTGAGACTGTCAAGTGAAGTGCCAATTCTGGTTCTGTTTAGCGGTGATGTTTTGTTAATCGTTTTAAGCAGCTGCTAAATCAGAGCTTTTCCCCATGTGTGTTAATATTTTGAGGACTCACTCCCTTCGGTTTGTGTATATTTGCTTGCATTCTAATATTGATCCAAGGGTGAGCCAACCATCAGACTGGGAAATAGAATTATCAGTCTTGAAACCATGGCCTGTAAGCAAGCACTTTCTTTCCTTCAGTGCTCCATAGTCCTTATTCATGTTGTAAGCCCACTGTGGCTCTGAAGACTTTATTTTGAGCATTCTGTTTGTGAGTCTATTGCACCATTTGGAGAAATGGAGTATTTCAGTGGTTTCGCTGATAATCATTTTGTTTGCACTTGTTTATAGCTGCTGTTAGAACACCAGGATGCCCTTGCTCCTGAGAAGAATGACCTACTGAATGAATTGCTGGAGGGGTTAGGGGCTGTTCCTGATGTAGAGTCTTTCCTTGGTAAGTTTTCTCTTTCTCTCTGTCTTTCCCCTTCTCTTCCCCCCCCCCCCACCCCCTTTGGTCTGTTCATGATAGTAATACAGGGACTGGCCCTAAACTGGTATATGGGAGGGGGGGGGGGTACTTGTTTGGCCTCTTCAGTGTCTACAGAATTTAAGACTTTTTCCTAAAATGATTTTTGCAGCTATTATAACTGAAAAGATATTCTAAAATGAGAATCAAAGGAGAGCTGTCTCCCAGAGTCCACAGTAGCTCTGAGAGGTATGAACTACTCACAATGGGTATTTATTCTGGAGCATAATGATATCATTTAACTCTCCAACATCAATAATTTCAGCAGAAACATCTAGCTCTCTGTAATTGAATAGAGTACTATCACATATTTAAATAACCTGACTGAATGTATGGAAGGGGCTGTGCAAACCCAATTTCCATAAAAGTAGACCGACTTTAATTTTGAGAAGTAGTCCTCTATAGAATAGTGAAACAGGCAAAGGATGTGATACACCAATGAACATACTGGAAAATTTTCTAAAAGCAAATTCAGTCTGATTATTGATAAGAGGCTATGAAGAGAAGTAAGTCAGTAACAATGAGTTTGGATTTGTGCCAGACAAATCAATGATGGATACTATCTTTACATTATGATTGCTAGTGGAAAAATAGAGAAAAGAGGTCTTGAGAAGGCTTAAGAGCATGTTCTGAGAAGTCATATAGTTTAAGAGGATGAAACAGATATCTGAAAGCTATCAGACTCATCCAGGACATGTATGCGGGTGCTGCTACCACAGTTAAAAAGTCATGTGAAGTAATTGAACCATTTCAGTTAAGAGTCAGAGTGCATTGAGATTCTGCACCAAGCCTCTTTTTGTTCACCATGGTGCTTGATGCGGTTACAGAAAACATTCAGAGTGGCATGCTGATGCATGCTTTTTGTAGATGATGTGCTTGTGGGAGAGAGCAGAGGGGAAGTGGAAAATTTAGTGAGTGGAAGTGCATACTTGAAACAAATGGCATGAAAGTCAGCAGAAAGTCTGTAGATTCAATGATAACTTTCCGGAAGGCAATGAGACACTAAGTCTGGGGGGCCAGCCACTAGCAAAGGTATAGAAGTTCCTAGGTTCAATAGTACAGGGTAATGGTGAACTCAGTGACAAAGCAGAATAGGAACGTCATGGACTACATGGAGAGAAGTGAGTGAAGTGATATGCAGTAGGAGTTAGGAGAAACTTTTCTATTTGATAGGCAAAGATCTGTACAGTAATTATTAGGCCTGTACTTTTTGTATAGCTCTGAATGCTCAGCACCAAAGAAGAGATAGGAGCGGATCTTGAATACGATGGAAATTAAAATGTTAAAATTGTTGCTTGAAGTTACAAGGATGGACCATCAGAACAAACACATTAGGGGGAAGAGTGACGGTGAGACCAATTATAGGAAAGCTGAGGGAATCCAGGCTTAGATGGTTTGATCACATGAAAAGAAGATCAGAAGAATATACAGGAAACAGGGTGTTCAACTTAAAAATGGAGGATAAGAAAAGGGTGGGGATGCTAGATGGATGGATGCTATATAAAAAGGTTTGATCATCTGTGGAGTTTCCAAGGAACTGCCTCAAGGCAGACTGGAATGGAGAAGGACACAGAGCTGACCCAACATAGATGGGACTAAGGCTAGAAGAAGATGAATAGAACTATTAATATTAGTGCAGGGATCACACCACCTCTGTTTAGAAAATGTCTAGCATATTTTGGGTGCCTCAGAAACAAGTTCATAATAGGAACACTATCAGTAATGATTACCCTACCACAGTTCTATTTTTATTATTTTAATTTTTTTCCTGATTATGGAAGTTAAATAACTGCACAACTTCTTTGGTAAAGAAACACATCTATTTGAGCCCTATCTGGATAACTGTCTTGAAAGAAAAATCTGATTTAAGGTGGCAAAAATCACAGGTTTTAGTATTTCAAAAATCTTTGCCTAGATATATAGATAGGTAACGTCTATTGGATATTTTCAGAAAATACAAAATACTACAATTTTCCTGTTTCTAAATGGAGGGATGGTATTAATTGTATTTAATTCAAAATTTTTCTTCAGCCATAAAAAAAGTTATTTGTCTAGATATAGTACATGTGGATAGATCTTTGAATAGTTTTCTGTTTCCTTTAACATGTTTCCCAGGATTCTGGTTCATGCTCCAGTTCTTGTCACGTCAGTGAACTGGCAGAATAAGAGCCATATTTTTTCCTACAGGGGAAGGAGCTGTTGATCCCAATGATCCTAACAAGGAAAACACATTGAGTCAGCTTGCAAAGACAGAGATTTCACTCTCTTTGACCAGCAAATATGAGTTACAGGAAGGTGAAGATCAAGATCTCAAAGGGTTGATGATAAAGTACGGGTTTGTTCATTATATATATATATCTTTTGGACAATGTTTTTGTTAAAACAAGCAATACCAGTAATGTAAACTAACTTTATAACTTTATTCAGGTTTGTAATTACTTTAGTGTTCCAATTGGAAATTTAAAAAACAAGTGTTTTTCAGACTGCATGTCCGTCCCCCCATCCCCCCCCCCCCCCACACACACACACACACAGCCATTCATTTGACTGACGGTCTACAAATAGTTAAGTCCATAGCTTGGGCCTTTTGGTTGACGTAAAGACAGTCCGATGCTTTGCCAGCCACTAGCCAAATCCTGTGCTGACCCGTACCTTGTGCAACCTCCTTGGCAACGCAGCATGAGGTCAAAGATAGTGTTATAATCAAAACTTAAGGCCAGATTCAGCATGAAATTTGCCCCCTAAGAGTTTGGGATGTAATTCTGGCAAAACTCCAAGGCTAGTTAAGACTTAAACCGCTGTTTTCAAACTTCAGTGCTTTTGAAAAATCTACTTTAGACACCCAAGTGACTTAAGATCACAAATCCTCTTGGAAGTGAATGAGATTGGTGCTTCTAAGTCACTTAGGCACATATGAAAATCCCAACACTAAATCCTTATTTGGACACCTAGATAAGTTTCTTGATTTTCAGAGGTGCTAAGCACCCACAGCTTCTATTAATGTTAATAGGAATAGTGGTGTTCTGAAAAACACAACACACTTATTTAGATCGGGGAATTACAAACTCACTTAGTATGGACCACATCTGGACTGTCTCTCCTCCCTTTGCCATTGGCTGCAGAGGTTGCTCATGACATAATAACCAAGACTTGAGTGAAGTATGACCTGGCAAGAGGGAAACCGTGAGAAAACAGTTTAAAGCATGAATACAACAGTAAGATGTGTATATAGCTAGATTGTACCTCTAATTCTTTATGGTTTTTACCTCCTCTTTTTGGGGGGGGGAGGGGGAGCAGAGGTGATGAAATACCTTTTGATGCTTAAAGATTTGATATTGTTGGATTTCATTAAATGAAAAGTAACATTTGACAGGTTTAATGTTCTTTTGAAGTTTGACATGTTAGGACAGATTTTCCTCATTCATTAGAATTTAGTTTATTCTGTGTACGTTGTTTTCTTGTATTAAGAAGGTTCTGTTTTATAATATTGCTGATGTGCGTCACACAAAGATTAACTTGTTTTTCAGGAGTAACGTAAGCCTTTTGTCATCAGTGGTTTGGGCTCTTTTCCAGTTTGTAATATCCTTAGCATTGTAACAGATAATTAAACTAACTTTTAATTAAGAAATAAGAATTTTAACTCCTATCAATTAGAAATGTAGAAATAAGCATCTTTCTGATGTATTAAATTTCCTTAGCAAGCTCATTATATGGGTGTCAGAAAAACTACCAGCACATTTCACATAGGTCATCAAATGGTTATTAGTTTAGGTCATATGGACCTAGCTCAGATTCAGACTATTGACCTGAAAAGAGAAGGATCTGTATCAAATAAACCAGTCACGTCTCCACCCCATCCAAAATCTTTCGAAGTCTGAAACAAACTTTGTAAAACATCGATATTTTAGCTCTTACGAAGTTATGGCTACTTGCATTATTGCACACTGTGAAATAGATACTGTCCTAACACATGATCTTTTCCATAATTCAAGATGAGTTGCTGTCTAGACTGGAAGGCAAATCCAACTCTGCCCTCTTTCCTCTAAATTGAAAACACTTGGAAATGTTTGTCTGACCAGTATTTGTACAGGATGTTACTGTCCTCTTAGCTCACAAACATTGCATGACTTACCCAGGGGGAGAGAATAATATTCACTGGCTTCCTTTTTCTTCAGATGATTGAAAAATACTATTGGTAAAACCTGTAGGCAAGTGCATTATATCAAAAGTTCTGCATAGCTATTTTTATTTTTAAATTAACCTCATCCCTATTTCATTGGATATATTCACATTTAACCTACTTGCAAATTATGAGTTGTTCAATATCTCTTTTCACTATTGAAAATGGATGCAAGTGCTAACTTTCTAAAACTGCTATTTTTACACTTTTTTTCACAACCTGTGGGCTGGCTAGACAGTCTTTTAAAATTAAACCTCATTCTATGCAGGCCTATAGTGCAGCTACAATCTCACTCAGCAGTGCTCATACTGAACACCAATATTTTTAATGTCAGAGGGGTAGCCATGTTAGTCTGGATCTGTAAAAAGTAACAGAGTCCTGTGGCACCTTTTAAGACTAACAGATGTATTGGAGCATAAGCTTTCGTGGGTTCTCCAATACATCTGTTAGTCTTAAAGGTGCCACAGGACTCTGTTAATATTTTTAATGTACTTACTGAATCTGAAAAGTAATTTAGCTTTATTGACTGGCAACTGAAGCTTTACTTTGCAGGAAAGTCATTTTACCACAGTATTTACAATTGCAAGCACACACTCTACAATTCTTAACCTTAAGGATGTTTTCCCTGAACAAATCTTACAATTTAGCTGGTAGAGAGAACTGCCTCTAGAATTTCCCACACATTGAGCATACAGTTTTATGGTCCAGGAGATAAAGATTTAAATGAAAAGGAAAGGGATTGGTTTGCCATCAGTACAGCAGTTATTCATGCTTATTGATCTGAAACGTAACTTTCAAACACTTCGGGGGTCCTTTTTGGTAACTTTGCATATGTAGTTTGATGTAAAGCTACTTACATGACTTCTGTAGTTTCTAAAACAAAACACTAGGTAAGCATATAGGAACATCTCAACACATTTGTATTATTTATATGACATCAGTGTCTAGACAACTTACAGACAGAATGACAAGGTCTCAGCCCTGAGCAACTTAAAGCTCACATAGACAATGTAGAGATGAAGGATGAGGAAAGGGATTGGAGTGAGTGGTGATATTTACTATATGGCTTAGTAGTGCCACCATTTTATTTCAGTTTCTTTTTTTTTTTCTTTGTTTGCAACCAGTTTCTTCTGTAATTGGGATCGATGGCATGAAACTATTGTTTAAATTAAAGCTTAAGTTTTGCTCTCTCTGCAATCTCTCAGTATCTATATTTCATGCTCTTTCTTTGTTAGAGAGTGTCTTCTCAGTTTCTGCTAATCTTATCTTTAAAGGGCTTTTTCAAATTGATTGATTTATGCAGAGTTGAACTACAGTTTCAATTGTAAATAATCATAGCTGACTTAGGATGTTTGTTCAATAACTCTTGCACCTTTTAGAATAGACATTAATTATAAAAACTAGCCATCTAGTTGGTGTGTCAATTGAAACTACCCATAAGTCAGTGCTAAGAACAGTTTTTTGCCTCATTCCCATTCAAACATCTCACTAAATATGATTCCTGCAAAACTGGACTTTTGTACATTTGTAGGGCAACCTAGAGAAACTTTCATGCTGCATCTGCTCTATATCTAAATAGTGAATATGAGTTTAGGTAGCTGACAGTCTGCAAGCTGTTATGAATATTAAATCATCACTCTTTAAAAGTATGTTTTATTAATCATATTGGGAGATGGTTTCAAAATGTATATTGATTGTTTGGTGCTTTTGTAAAATAGTAATGCATGTGTATAGTATTTGTGATAACCACAGATATTAACCCACCAGTTTATGTGCATAATTGGACAGTGAGTGTTTACAGGAACTTCTAGTTTGGATTATGTGTTTGTGAAATGACTCCTAGGGCATGCACACTTCTCATAACAGTAGTGCAATGGTGGAAATACACTGCGCTTCTCACAATTGAAAAGATGAGCTGCTAAAATGCTCAGAATCCTCTTACCTACACCAATCTGGGCCAGGGGGGCTCATATTCCAATATTCATGCACTAATTAGATATTTTGGGAAATATATGCCCTAACTTATTTCTCTAGAAGTAGCTTCTTTTGGAGTTAGTGAACTGTAGCTTTTTAAAACAAAGATAAAGGTCATGAATGTGTGAAGTATGATAAATTTTTATAATCTCTTTAAGAAGTTCTGATTACTAAAGACTTGTTTAAGCTCTGCTTGAACAAGACTAGTTTCTCCATTGCCTTGAGGGAGAGTGTTGCCTAGTGGATAAGGCACAGAGCTGAAGGCCTGGGTTCTAGCCCTAGCTTTACCATTCACATGCTGTGACCTTGGCCAAATCATTTCATCTTTGGCTGTGTCCCATCTCAGCCTGTCTATTTTTTCTATCTGTTTGTACAGTGCCTAGCACAATGGGGCCCCAAGTTGGTTGCGCACTTCAGTAGCTATTATAATAAATATGTCCACTAAAAATGGGTGCGTTAAAAACTGTCAGTACGAAGTTAGCAGCTGCATTCTATGCTGTATTTTTTAATTTCAATAATCCAATCAGGAGGTTGCAAAGTCATGGATCACTTTTTTTGCCAGACACAACTGTGTCCAAACCAAGACTGAATATGCCACTTGGTGACGTCAGTGACCTAGAATGACTCCCAGACCAACTTCTTTAACGGGAGGACATCACACCTGCCATAGTGACCAGTGACTTCGCCCTCCCTACCAACATCCTTTCTCTTACCTGGTCTAATCCTCAACTAACTCGCTTTCACCAGTTAAATACAAAAGTACTTTATGGTCAATAAAAGCAAAACTCATTAGTTGTAACTGAAACAGAGGAAAGGAAGTAAACTAGCTGTAAAAATAAGTATCTATATTGATCAGCATTAACTCAGTCTTTAGGTGACTGAAGAACATTATTCTTTTAATATTTCCACAACTAAAAATTACATGAAAATTAGAGAAGACTGGATCCCCCAGTCTTATACTTTGAGCTTTATGCTCTTAGATCTGTTCTTATACGTAGCTTAAAACTTATGTACAGTATTATAAAAATTACCCTGTACACCTGGAATTCAGTTTCTTATCCAATGCTGAAAGAGAGCCTGGTTCTCAGAAAGTGCTAATCATTTCTAACTGAACCTTAACTGAGTTGAAGTTAAACTTGCCTCTTGTCCTGTTTCCTTTGTGAAGTATATTGGAATTTCATGAGCATGGAATGTTTGAGTTTTCTTTTGACCTAGTTTCTAGAAATACTTACGTTTTTTAAATATCTGATGGACTGGCAGTGTGGGTGTGTAAATGACAGATTTTCTTGTTAATTCTCATACTGACTTGCACATTCCATTTAGTTTAATATACATATATGTTGTTAATTTCCCTTCAGAAACCTAAAGAATCTGAGGAACGTATTGTGGTTTTAAAGCTTATCTGGCATGACACATGAGGGTTTTGTTAATAAGTTTCCAAGGAGGTGTCAGGTTTCCAAAAGTAGAATTAAACTTCCAGTGTATTTTTGTTCAAGAGATGAAAATACACTTACCTCAGCTGACAATTAGCTTTCCTGCCTTAAAAGGAGCATTCATCAAAACATTCTACTGCCATAGAATCGTAGGACTGGAAGAAACCTCGCAAGGTCATCTAGACCAGTTTCCTGCACTCATGGCAGGACTAAGTATTATCTAGACCGTCCTCGACAGGTATTTGTCCCACCTGCTCTTAAAAATCTCCAACGACGGAGATTCCACAAACTCCCTAGGCAATTTATTCCAGTGCTTAACCACCCCAGACAGTCAGGAAGTTTTTCCTGATGTCTAACCTAAACCGCCGTTACTGCAATTTAAGCCCATTGATTCTTGTCTTATCCTCAGAGGTTAACAAGAATAATTTTTCTCCCTCCACCTTGTAACAGCTTTTTATGTACTTGAAAACTGTTATCATGTCCCCTCTGTCTTCTCCTCTCCAGACTAAACAAACCCAATTTTTTCAATCTTCCCTCATAGGTCATCTCTGTTAGACCTTAATCATTTTTTTGCTCTTCTCTAGACTTCCTCCAATTTGTCCACATTTTCCTAAAATGTGGTGCCCAGAATTGGACACAATACTCCAGTTGAGGCCTAATCAGCATGGAGTAGAGCAGAAGAATTACTTCTTGTCTTGTTTACAACACTCCTGCTAATTGTATCCCAGAATGTTTGCTTTTTTTGCAACAGTGTTACACAGTTGACTCATATTTAGCTTGTGATCCACTATGACCCCAAGATCTCTTTCCGCAGTACTCCTTCCTAGGCAGTCATTTCCCATTTTGTATGTGCGCAACTGATTATTCCTTCTTAAGTGGAGTACTTTCCATTTGTCCTTATTAATTACACCCTATTTTACTTTGGACCATTTCTGCAGTTTGTCCAGATCATTTTGAATTTTAATCCTATCTTCCAAAGCACTTGCATCCCCTCCCAGCTTGGTATCATCTGCAAACTTCATAGGTGTACTCTGCCATTATTTAAATAATTGATGTTGAAATGGTATGCGTCTAGGTATATAACCAGATATACTGTATATGATGAACTGTTCCTAGATATTCTGCAAATTCAATGATGCATCTCTTCTATCAAACTCATTAGAATATTTTAGGTTTATAATATCTTTAGAATATTCAAATTCAAGGAAACCTTTGGGACTTTCGAGTTTAAAAATTGCAAATACATTTCTTCAAAGGACAGTATTCGGTGCTGTCTTGTACCAGTGTTTTGTATGCATATCTTTTTGCATGAAAAAGCAGTACATAAGGAGAACTTCATCCAGGGGTAGTTTTGCCCAATTCTTGTCGCAGGACAGCACCTCTGCTTGTGACTGGGGAGGAAAATGGATATGTTCTGTATACAGCTGTACCCTGTGTGCACCTCATTCTCCTCCTAAACAGCACTTGGAGTCCATTAACTATGGCCCCAGTGCAGAAAAGCATTTGGATTCAGAAAAGAACTTAAGCACATACCCAAGACTCATTGAGTCAATGTTAAGCATGTACTTAAGTCCTTTCCCGAATGAGTCCATAAAATAGTTGTAATACATTTCTGTCTGCTGAAATAAGTTCTAGGAAGATCACCAAAGGTTGGAGAAGGTAGCTACAGAAGGAGACAAATTTGAATTGAGTATAGCTAGGGCAAACTCATTTTGAAATAGCTTCTGCTTCACTGGCATATTGGAGTGAATTCAGGAGCAGTAGCTGGCAGAATGAATCCCTCTGAAGCTATTCTGAGTGTCTGAGCAGTCACATGCAGTAAAGAGAAGCTATGGACAGAGAGAATAGAACATTGCTACCTCGCCTCCTGTAGGTTGAGCAGACTTCCTGCTCCAGCTATGTATGCATCAGAATATGGTAATTTGGTTTACTGACATTTCTGGAGTTATTGCCTTTTTCCTTATGTATGAATTTCTAATACATCAATAAAAAATTGATCCAAACTCAAATGTTTTGTGTCAAGTAAGAATGAAAGTAATAGAATAGAAGACCATAAAATCTTTTCTCACCATTTCTTGCTGGATATAGTCTTGAAAATGAAGACAGTGGTTTACATAGATAAAAACAGTTATTTGAGGACTTAACATAGAAGTTTCACTGCTTGTACTTCAAAATGATTTTTTTCAAAAACCCTATTGTTACATTTTCTTTGTCTTTGAAGCATGGCATATACTATACATTACTCTTTATCCATTAATCTCTATGTATTACTTATGCTATTAGCTTGTAAAGAGATGTACCTAGTTTGTGTAACAGTGTATTGTGTTGTAGTAGAGCTGTGTAACAGGATGTTCTTGGAATAACTGTGGAATGAAAAGACAGCAGGAATTGTGATAACTTCTTACCCCAACCACCAGTGATGAGCTGCCAAAATATTAACGGGTTCCCTTCTCCTCACCCCATGAGGGGGTCGTGGCTGCCCCCCTGGGACTCCTGCCCCATCCAACACCCCACGTTCCTTGACCCCCCCGGGACTCCTGCCCCATCCAACACCCCACGTTCCTTGACACACACCCCCCGGACTCCTGCCCCATCCCCCCCTTCCCTGTCCCCCGACTGCCCCCTGCCGCCCCATCCAACACCTCCTCTCATTCCTGATGGCCCCCCGGAACCCCTGCCCCATCCAACCACCCCTTCTCTCTGTCCCCGACTACTCCTGGAACCCCTACCTCTGACTGCCCCCATCCAAACCCTGCTCCTTCCTGACTGCTCCCCTGGGACCCTTGCCCCATTCAATCCCCCTATTCCCTGCCCTCTGACCACCCCACCCCTATCCAACCCCCCCCAAACTACCCTGCCCTCTTCCAACACCCCCTCCCTGCTTCCCGCCCCCTTACCGCGCTGCCTGGAGCCGCTCGACCGGGACGAGGGCCAGGCCAGGGGCAGCCGGGCTGGGGCCGGAGCCGGCACCAGCACCGGCGCCGCAGGGCCCAGGGGTGCTCGGCTGGGGATGGGACGGGGGCACTCAGCCGGGACCGGGCTGGGGCTGCTCGGCCAGGACCAGGAGCCAGGCTGGAGGGAGCCGCTCGGCTGGGCTGGGCCAGCCGCACCTCCCCCCCCCCTGCGCCCTAGCTTACCTGCGTGCCTGCTGCTTGTTTCAGGCTTCCCGCGAACATCTGATTCATGGGAAGCAGGGGAGGGGGAGGAGAAGGGGGCGGAGCATTCAGGGGAGGAGGGGGAAGTGAGCTGGAGCCGGGGTGGACAGCTGCTGGAGCTTTTGTTAAATAAAGCCCTTTTAGAACCGGTTGTCTCGGAACAACCGGTTCTAAAAGGGCTTCTAAATTTAACAACCGGTTCCTGCGAACCGGCTCCAGCTCACCACTGCCAACCACAAAAAAACACCACTTTAAATATCAGGACATAACAATTTCCTTTTTGTTTAGAATTTTTTTTTTCTCGTAAGAAAATGATGCATGTTCTCTGCTCCTAGAGATGCCTCTTTCTTTAAGCAGTACACAGTAATAAACATTATTAATTTGTATGTTGTTTCTGAAGTTCAGCAAATGTCTGTTTCTAAATATTCAGTATAAATCCAGGTGGCTCATAAAAGATTTATGCATATGTCAGACTTTGGAAAGATCTGTGTTTCCATCTCTCACTTTCAGTCCTAAGTTAAGTGATACAAATGAACCTGTGCTATCTAGATTCTTATTATAGCATCTATCACCATGATGATTGAATCTCCCAAATAATAAAGGGAACAGAAGCCTATAAACTTTGATACAAAAATATGCACATATCAAAAATCCATTTAGTTTAATACTGCTGTTAATAGAAGCTCTGAAATCTAAAATACCTTTGAAAAAATATCAACACTGTGTGTGTGTGTGTGTGTGTGTGTGTGTGTGTGTGTGTGTGTGTGTGAGATCTTTAATTTTTTAACTGAGTCACAAATGAGGAAACTAAATGCTTCCTATGACAGCTGTTTTATAATATCCATTGTTTATTTCTCTGAAAAGGACAAAAAGACTTGTAGTTGATGTGATACGAACACAACCAGGAGATACACTCTTAGAAATCTTAGAAACACCAGCTTCTGCACAACAGGTAAATGTTCTCCTCTTCATATAATATATCTTAATACCTTGTCCTGTATTTAAAATAGGTAACAAATTTCTCTGACCATTAACAATGGAGAAAAATATTCTTTTTTTAACATAACAAATCATAAAATGAAAATACATATTTTTTAAAAATTCTTCAGATCTATCAGGAAATCATTTTTTTTATTTTGGTTCCTTTTTTTTCTTTCATGTAGATAACTTGGAATTAAAATCAGAAATTAATATGCAGTTTTAAAAACTACTTCAGAGATAGCTATTTTATTTCATGGGTCTTACTAAAAAGTCCCATTTAGATCACAGGGCTTATTCCTACTTGAAAATGTTGATCTTTTTGATTGAAGTTGTACTGTCATGTATCCATGAAATTATTTTTAACATAGTTTATGAAAGTGTCTGTAGTCTTTGATTTTTATACCATCAAATGCACCAATGTAAGTTATCTTATTACATATTTCATGAGAAAAAACTAGGATCTTAATTTCAAGCATTTTCCCATTTAGCTTCTTTGCTTATGCAATATAAACAAACAACCATGTGGGGAAACTGCCTGTCGCCTTCCTTGGTATGGGAATTGCGTGGGAATCTCTTGTCTTCTGCAGACTTCTCTCAACTGTTGCAGCGTGAAATATTTAGTGGATGCACAAGCTATATCAGTGATGTCAAGAAAAGCCAAAATGTTATCTTTTAAAACAAAAAAAATGGGGGGAGGGCACTTTTAAGGACTGTGGGCCCTGATACAGAGCCTGTTGAAGTCCATAAGAGACTTTCCACTGATTTGAATGGGTTTTGGATCCGTCCGTGGGACTGCAGTTCAAACACATTTCCTATGTCCCAGCTAACAAATTTACTAATTCATTAATAATGGATAATGTGCTGTGTCCGTAACAGATTCCATGACTTT